>NC_088689.1:118321000-118627500 GCF_028017835.1 Emys orbicularis
CGGTTTCAGAGAAAAAATGATTGGATCACTAGGAAAATTGGAGCTAAAACATATTTTATAATTAATAGTTTATTTAATAAATTAATAGAGCTGAGCAAAAATTGGAATTTTGAAACATTTCATTTGGAGTCAGTTTGAAGTCACATGACTCCCATGATGCACCATACAGCTTAGTCAGTTTGGAGATGAGGGTCATCATGCAAGTTCAGCCAAGGAGATTTTCCAGAAATTGCATTTTTCATCAAGAAATAATTTTGATGGAAAACTGCTGACCAGTTTCAATAATGAGCAAACTCATGGACAATTTCATAGCATACGGGTTTGAGCCTCAATTCCTTTTTTATGTCTCTGACATTTTCAGTGTCACACATGCTAATGATTTCATCTGAGAAGAAATCCATCAGGATCTGAATTCTTTTGTTGTTGTTGAAATAGCTTAAGGCTCAAACCCAAGATGAATTTGTTTATATTCTTACTTAGATTTGCCCTATCTCACACTTCAGGTCTATGCTGCACAATCTCAATAATTTATCTACTTTACATGTAATTGAGGACAGAATACGTTATGCTGCTTGTTTATTTATTTATTTATTTTAAGAAATCTAAAAACCATCAAGGTGTCACAAAAGGACAGCAAACTACATGTAGTGTCTTATTGGCCATCTGCCATCCTCTGAATGGTACTCAATAACGATCTGTCAAACAATTAACACAGATAATAAATAGTCACAAAGTAATCTAATTTGCCAGCCACTAGTAGCCACCAGTTGGAAATTAATGTACTGCAGCTATTCAGCATCACACCTGACGCCCGGCCAGATGGAAAGGAAACATGACATAACAGATGATGATTAATGATAAAGATGACATACAGCAGTAATGAGTACTAAGATTCTGAAAAAAATCTCTCCCTATCTGCTAGCTATGTATATGTAGCTAGTATGTGTATTACACTGCATTCTACAGGGAACGGTGCTGTTCTTACTACTGGAATCCCATATGAAATATATTGCATTCCATCTGCCTCTCCTTCAAAAGATAGGCCCCAAGTTTGTTTTCTGCTTACACTGAGATTTTAATTTAGTCATTTTAACAAAGAGAAAAGTTGTGTAGAATACTGATGAAATGCCATGGAAGCCCGTGGCTATTATCAAGTCCTCACAAATTATGCAGCTAGCACTGCTAAACTCCTGGAGTCATCGATTTTAAGGCCAGAAGGAACCATTATAATCAGCTCATCTGAACTCCTGAATAACACAGATCATAGAATTTCACCCAGTAATTCTTTCACCAAGCCAATAACTTCTGGTTGAGCTAGACCATATCTTTGAAAACAAAATCCAATGTTGATATAAAGACTTCAAGTCATGAAGAATCCCCCACATCCCTTGGGTAAGTTGTCACAATGGTTAGTCCTCATCATTGTTAAAAAAATGCACCTTATTTTCAGCCTGAATTTGTCTAGTTTCAACGTCCAGTGATTGAATCTTATGATGTCTTTGGCTGCTAGCTTAAAGAAGCCCCCTTCTATTAAAAATTATTTCTGTGTAGATATTTATAAGCCATGATCAAGTTGCCTCTTAACCCTCTCTTTGATAAACTACACGGATTAGTAAATTTTACTGCAAGAACACTTACATTCTGTGGCAAATTTAATTTATTCTATCTCCACAAAACACTCTTCATTCCCAATCCCCTCACCACACCTCTAAACACAAAGAACTGTTGTTCATAGTTCAAAATACTCATTGATGTCAAATTCATTCATACTTATTTTCACCAAAGATTATTTTCAACTATTTCGTTTTTAACAATGTTCTCCTGGTGCCCTTATTCCCCTCTCCCCCTCATTGTTGTCTTGACAGCTTGATTTAGAACCTCCGTCCTATCTTGTGTGCTTGGGAAGGAGACAGTTTGTAGCCAGCTTCAGATAGTCATCTTCTCAGCTCTCCAGTCCCTAACATGCTAACACCTAACATGCTGCTTTCATAGTATTTATCCAAAAAGTATAGTATGAGGTGTCTCATAAAAGCTTGTCATACTGATCCTCACCAGCACTGTGAGATGGATGGATGGATGATATTTAAGGAGTTATGTTGTATGTGCTGAAAATATCTCTTAGAGACTGTCCCAGGCAGATTTGTCAAACAGGTTTTGCCAGCAAACCTAGTAATTTCTGAGAGTGTCCCGTGGTTAAGGGCTGGACATGACAGGGGATGCTTCAAGGGGGTTAAGGGATTGTTGTGTGCCTATTAGCAGCCTGCATAGAGAGAACAAAATCTGCAGAGACCTGGAAGGCAGTGCTAGTGGGGACAGAGACTGGTGGTTTCAGGGAGCTGAACTATAGCAGACACAAACAAGGCTGTTTCACACTAAGGGCAGGTAGTGGTGAGGTGCCTCTCAAACCTGAGTACATCTGAAGAGCATCACAATACAATAAAGACTCCTTTTCTGGTTTCAGGGAGCTTAGTGAGCATGACTGAGTATTGCTGAATCTACATGTGGTGTCTAATTATATTATATTATTATTATTATTGTTGTTGTTGTTGTTAATCTGGGTTGTGGTAGCACCAGAATCCCCACATCAGGTGTCCCCATTGTGTTAAGCACTGTGAAATACAGTGAGAGAATCCCCGTCGTGAGGGGTTCACAATCTAACTAGACAAGACAGATAAAGGAAACAGAGTCTCAGAGAGGGGAAGTGACTTGCCCAAGGTCTCACCCCTCTCTCGATTTTACTCTTTGTCTGTTTCCTCCCCATGTTCAGTTTTCTCTTTATAGCATAGCAGTGGATCAGCACCTTAGAAAAGTCACTTTCTTTCTGTCAGAAATTGCCTGGAGAGAATAGAAAATTGCAAGCTGCAGGGGGGAAAAACACTAACATGTATCATTTTCTCAAGCCCATGATTTTATAGCAGCCTTATTCATAATATATTTTTCCTCTTGTCAATCAAAAATATGTAAATTAAGAAAAATACATTCAGTGGGCAGAATATATGAGGTCTTTGAAAAACACCTTCAAGCAAGGAATGCTTTTGCTCATGTAAAAGACTATCATAACTGCAAACCCTCAGCATAATAAAATAAGTCTGGGTAGAATTAAACGTAAGAAAAGTGACTTAAAAAGTCAGGCTATCTAAATGCTCTCTCTCTCTCTCTCTCTCTCACACACACACACACACACACACACACACATACACACACACACACACACACACACACACACACAGATGAGATAATTATACAGTGGGAAATTGTTACAGAATATGAAGGCAGAGACTGATGGATTGAAAATTGTGGCATGAACTTTAGAAAAGGTGCTTGTTTCTGGCAAGAGTCAAGAGCTGTCTCCGTACTCGGTGTTGACCAAATATCAAAAATAGAGTGTTTCAAAGTTAAAAGGAGAAAAAAAGTGGGAAAACCTGAAGATCAGCTGACATAGAGCCTCGGAATGAAAGGGCGTGGGATACCTGGACCTTGGGTCCACACCCTTGCTTATGATAAAGGGGAGTGGAGCCAACAACAGAGGCGACTCCTCCTTGGCCCCACTGTGACATTCCCCAGGGTACAGTCTAGATGGTTGAACAGCTGTGCCCCCTCAGTTCTCCAACCTGGGGTGCCTTTTACACAGCTTCACCCTGAGAACAACCATTCCTGGTCTGTTTACAAATATCCTCTAGCATGCAAAATCACCCCCAGTTGAATTATATGAGTGCTTCTAGCCAGCCACTCCTGAATTATATTACAGAGTGCCACCAGCAAATTCCCAGTCCCAGACTTGTCCCCAGAAATGTGCATCTTCTACTGCCAGGCTCTTTCCTTCTGGACAATACAAGGTCATAGAAAGGCTGTGATTTCTTTAATAGAAAATCATATGCACAGGCCCTGTTATCTCAAATGGAGGTTTCCAAACACTTCAGTCCAAATACATGCTTGTTTATATAAAACAATAAAACAAGTTTATTAACTACAGAAAGATAGATGTTAAGTGATTACAAATAATGAGGTATAAAAGTCAGAATTGGTTGCAAAGAAATAATTGTTAAAACACAAACTTATACCTAACTTAACAAGCTAAGTTAATTTAAAGCAAAAGGTTTCTCTCGCCATCTGGTTCTAACAGTCTGGCTGGATTTTTCTGTCAGGAACTCTCCCTCAGTTCAATAATGCTCCGTTTGTCTTTCAAACATTGTTGATGCTATGAGTAGAGATGAGGGAAGAGAGGTGATTTATGTCCTCTGTTCTCTCTTCTTATAGCATTTCTCTCCTTTGAGAATCATCTCCAACTAGGGTTCAGGCGATAGCAAGTCTGTTTGCCAAGATGTAAATTTCTCACTTCCACCTTACTTCCTGCCAAAGAGTGACTGCTTACTCAAGTGATTGCCCATTTGATTTTGTTGACACCTGGGTGAGGCATCCGTTTGCCTTTTATCTCTTAGGAACTGGTTTATCTCTTAGGAACTGGTTTGGGCTGCTTCCCCATATTTGGAATATGTCTTAGTAGCATCATACAGTAGAATCTTATAACTTTACATACAATGTTGCCACACATATTTTACCAGGACAATAATGATCAGCAAATTACGAGTTTTCAAATGATACCTCACCAGGCATACTTTGTACAAAATTTATCATAGTTTTGAGCAAGTGGTGAACACAACAGTACAGTCTGTCACACCTGCCCTCTCTTCTTGTGATTGCTCTAATTTGGTGCAAATTACTGCACTTCCCCTGCTCCTGAGATAACGGTGAATAGGAAGATTATTGTGACTAAGGTCTGGTCTACAGTAGAGAGTCAGGTTGATGCAAGGCAGCTTATGTAGATCTAACTATGGAAATGTCTACACTTAAATTTTGCTCCCGCTTATGTAACTGTCCCTCTACGCCAACTTAATAACTCCACCTCCATGAGCAGCATAGAGTCAAAGACCATGTAATTAGGTTGATACAGTGTCAGTGCAGATACTACATTGCTTATGTCAACTGTTACGGGCTTTCAGGAGTCATCCCACAATGCCCCACACTGATGGGACAATTGATACAATCCCTCCTGGGGAGGACATGCACCATCGACACAAGGAGCAAAGAGCAGACACAGACAAGTGATGCAATTATTGCGGCAGTTGTGGGACGATGTAAGTTAGGTTGGCTTAACTTTGTAGTTTAGACATAGCCTAAGAGGGGCACAGTACTTCCTGGAACCACTCCTGGCTAGTGCAACTTACTTACTACTCCTTGGTCTGGGTTGTCACTAAAGAGTTAACTTTTTAAAGTACATTGCACTAAAATAGACTAACGTTGAAGAGATAAATGTCATACTCTGAAAAACAATACTAAGAAATTAGAGATGTTCAATAAAGAATAATAGTGAGAGCTGCATATGCATCTGCTATCATAAATGAAAAAAAACCACATTCACCTACATTGGTGTCAGAAAATACCAAATTAGAAAGTCTACAAAGAACACCCAATTCAATATTAAACATGAGTAGAGTGGATGACGAACATTAAGAAATAACATCTTTTAGATCAGTGGTTCCCAAACTCGGTTCGCGGCTTGTTCAGGGTAAGCCCCTGGCGGGCCGCTCGACGCTTTGTTTACCTGAGCATCCGCAGTTACGGCAGCTCGCAGCTCCCAGTGGCTGCGGTTCGCTGTTCCCAGCCAATGGGAGCTGTGGGAAGCGGTGGCCCATACCTGCAGATGCTCAGGTAAAGAAAGTGTCTCGTGGCCTGCCAGGGGCTTACCCTGAACAAGCCACAAACAAAGTTTGGGAACCCCTCTTTTAGATATATGTGTGCGCAGTGCCTAGCACATTGGAGCCCTGATCCTTGATTGCTTTAGGTGCTAGATATTATTAATTATTATTATTCTTCACTAAAATAGAACTCATACAAGAAGAATATACATTAGATAAACCTATATATCCATTTTTATAAGCTTATTCTGTTCCATTAAAGAGATACCTCCGAAAAACTGAAAAGTAGCTAACATGACTCCATTACTGAAGCAAAGACCTAGATACATGCTTTAAAAAAAAGGAAGATCAGAAAATGTAACATAACTTTATGGTGAAAGTCACAGAAAGTTCCTTTTTCAGAGATCAAAAGGGAAAGATAGAGAAAAGCATTGCAGAATTAAACCTAGTCAATATGATTTAAGAAACGGAAGATCATGCCTCACTAACATTTGTAAGTTCTTCAAAAGCATGAATCCCACAGAAGCCCTAGGGGTGAGAGGCACCAAATGTTCAGCTGTTCATAAAGACATTACCAAAGGCCTATCTTGGGAGTTTATGTCTACAGTGTGAAATCATAGAGTAAGAAAAATGTTAAACCGCTACCATTTAGCTGTGCTTTCTCTCCAAACAAGGAGCAGAAGTGATGGTTGTCTTCAACAGAATGACAGCTGCCAAGAGACAAAGAAGCAATAAATGGAAGTGCATGAAACTGGAGTGAATGTATTAGTGAGAGACAGTATTTTCCAGGTGGAGTTAAGAAGATTCTTGAGTTATATTCTTAAATTTGCTCTTGACTTGCTATGTAATCTTGGGCAAGTTCTTAAGGTCTTTATGCCTCAATTCACCCATCTGTAAAATGGCTATGAAGACATATACTCACCATGCTCAGAGGCTTTCAATAAATTGCCTTGAAATCCTCAGGTAACCAGGGCAGTATCATCTTTACTGTATATCAGTCTTGTCAGATCTATTTTTTCCTAATATTTGCCTAGATTGTAAGCTCTTTGGGGAAGGAACTGTCTTTGTGTTCTGTGTTTGCAGAGCAACTGGCACAATAGGGTTCTGGTCCATGACTGGGAGCTTAGGCACTACTGGACTATAAATAACTATAATATTATTAAAGTGACATGTGCTTACAAATGCTAAGGTGAGAGGAGAATATTTACTGAGCGACGTGATCTGATATAGAATAGCTGAGATCTATAAGTAGGTTGGTAGACAACAAAAAATACATTTCAGAATAACGAATCTTAGAGTAAAGGATCAAAACAAGACACTCTCTTCAAGAAAAGGACAAAGAAATACAGGACATAATTTTGCAGCCCTTTTCCCTTTGAACTAGATTGAGCAATCATTCGTGCTGTGGTAAGCCACGTCACACATTGGTACCCACAGACGCATAGTCCTATCGACACCAATGGTTAAGTGCTCAACAATGTGCATAAAGGTTGCATACTCGACTCTTGAGACAATAAGTCCTCACCACAGTAAGGGTGGTGCAATTTAACCCTTATATATGTGTCCAGCTAGGCACTTTGCTGGACAAATAGAAAGACATGGCACTTATCCTGCCACAGAGAGCTTACAGTATAGTTAATATTAATGGAACTACTCATGTGCATAAAGTCTGCAGAGATCAGATACATAGTCAGGTGTCACTCTAGTAATATCCCTGTAGGGTCTGATCATCAGCTGGTGCAAATCACGTAGGTCCACTGAAGTCAGTACAACTATGCTGATTTCCATCCGTTCCAAATTTGGCCTGTAATCTTTAGCGCAAAGTTATTCATGGGAGGGAAAGATGATGATATGAAAGAAATCCTTCAGATTTGTGAACAGTTTTGGTTTAAATGGATAAAAATCTACAAACGAGGAGATGAGGTCTCGGGAGACCAGGTCATAGCGGTCAGCCTACTGACTGAAACAGGAGATCTGAACTGTAGTCAGAATCCAAATGCCAGAGCCAACTGTTGACACAAAGATAAAGTCAAAGCCAGGAACTGGAGCCAAAGGTCAGATCCAGAATCAGATACAGGGCACAGTCTAGGCAAGAGCAGAACTTGGAGTGAGGCAAGCACAGGGAGGCAGAGAATCTACAGATACTAGGAGAGAAAGAAACTTTTAGCCAATTATGGTTTTCTCACACAAAAAGGGCACAAAGGATTTAAATATCACAACAGATCAGATAATTGAAATAAACAAACAAAAAAGCCGCAATCAGTGCCTAAAAGGGACACACACTTGCTAAAGTTTAAGTATTTGCCTCTCCTCTGTAAAGATTTCTTTTCTTTTTTGGCAGAACCATAGAAAGGGATTTAATGATAGTTCTCAAGGCACTCAAAACGTACAAGATTCCCGCTGTTCATCAGGTGGCCTTGCTCTTCAGTGCGAGGCTGTACAATAACTTAGAAAAAAATCATACCGCCAAATCATTGAGAAATGCAAACTACTCTGGGCAAGGGAACTCAAAGAGTTAGTAGAACTTACTGAAATATTCCAAGGGAGATCACTTCATCACTGACTTTTGTTCTGCCATTGACTTTAATGGGAGCAAACTCAGGACCTATGTTATTTTGAATGGGACTGGTATATGCATGTGAGCTAGGGAAAACATGGGAGGGTTTTTTCAGAACTCAAAGCCATGCCATCTCCTCACTTTACTCATATGATGGGACCCATTACATTCAATCTGCTACACACAGGTCAAGGGGCAAAACAGGTGCAAATTGCCCTGGAGATGGTATGGATGAGAAGTAGGCATGTTGCATGAAAAAATCTGAGCTATGATGCTTCCCCAGTGTGTATGGCATGTTAGGTGGCATAAGCACACAGCAAGTGCTGGAATAAGAAAGGGGGCATGCCAAGTAGGAGGTGTGGTCATAGAAGAATGGCCAGATGTCCTTGTTCCTTCACTCACATGTACCTGAAAACTACAGAACACATGTGTAACAGAAAGCAGCCAAAGGTGGGTTTTTCTTACGCTGCTGAGTGCCCACTGGGGTAAAGAAATGACATGGTGTCATCACTATTATAGGTGGCATACCATAGTGCAGAAGGTGGCAGAAAATTCAAGCAGCTGCATAGAGAAGAGAACGTTTGTGTATTCAGCTTCTGTGTTGCCCCCAAAAGGTCTAGGTCTTTACTTATCTTGCTTCTCTGTAATCCTGTCCTTTGATCTCTGCAGTTTGTGTTCCCTTCCACAGTGTTATAAAATTGTTTTTACATAAGAGCTGGAGAACGTAAGGCCAAACTGGCCATATTCAGATGACGTCTATGGCCTTGGCTACACTTGCAAGTTACAGCACTGTAAAGCCTCCCCCAGCGATTTAACTCACTCCCCGTCCACACTGGCAGGGCACTTACAGCGCTGTATCTCCCTGGGTACACCGCTGCAGGTACTCCACATCTCTGAGAGGAATAACAGCTGCAGCGGAGTGGCTACGACTCATGGGTGTGAGTGTAAACGGCTTGCAGCGCTGTACTAATCACCTTGTCAAGTGGCCAATCCTCTCCATTGTTGTGACCGGCTGCAGGAATGCGGAAGTGCCGGTTTCAAAGCTCGTACCACAGAGAAAAGCAAACAGTTTGCAGCTTGCTTTGAGTGAGGAAATGAATGAGCAGGGGGCCGGGAGTTCGGAACTTGCAAAATAGAGAGCTGACATGCTCCAAAAAGCACTCTCTCTCCCCCCACACTCCCTGTCACAATCCACGCCCCCCCCCCCCATTTTGAAAAGCACGTTGCAGCCACATGAATGCTGGGATAGCTGCCCATAATGCACCGCTCTCAACACAGCTGCAAATGTTGCAAGTGTGGCCACACCACTGCGCTGCAGCTGTCAGTGTGGACAGACTGCAGTGCTTTTCCCTACTCAGCTGTACGAAGACAGGTTTACCTCACAGCGCTGTACAGCTGCAAGTGTAGCCAAGGCCTATGTTTAATTCACCATAGGACAATGTGGATGTATTCCTGACCATATGTGACTTAACTTATGTTCTTCAATTCCTGTGTGTGTCAGTATTTTGTTCCCTATATATACTTTAGCTCCCCATCCACAAGGACTGCTGTATGTCCTATGTTACCTGATTGCTGTCAGATCTGGCATCATGTTTGGTCATCACATGGATAAGAGCTGGCTGCTTTCTGACAGCACCCCTAAGGTCTGTTGCCAGCACAAGCCTTACCATATGGGTTTTTGGCAGTACAGTTCCTTGCCCTTACTTGAGTATGGTGCATCCCCTGTAGCCACACTGCCTGAATACTCTACCCAAGGTGTTTTGAGATGGCTGATTGGGGCTGGTAAGGTGCACATCACACTTCTTTTCTCCATACAGATATCTTCAAAGCTTCATTCATATACCAGAGATGACAATCAGGATCCCAGTGTTTTTGTTCTCTTGTGCAGTGTCTCAGAGAATTCTCTGTCAGCATCACGTCCACACATTCAGCCAGCCACAGACAGTTTTGTCATGCTACCCTGAAGGTGACTGGGTGTGGAAGGAGGGGAGCACAGACTTGCCCTCCATTTTCCCTCTGACACTTCCTATTTTAGCTCCACAGTTACTTTTTAGGGCCCTTTCTAGGTCTACTCAGTAACACCATCTGGTTCTACTGAGTTCTAATCCCAGCTCATGCCCCCAATGCCATGATGTGTTGGATATTACCGGAGTAGGAACTGTCAGAGTTTCCAGACCTTCTGTAGATTTTTATGTTAAAATAAAAAATAGGTGATGTATTAACAACTTTGCTGCACACTCTATTTATGTAGCGTGCAAAAAGTTATAGGTATTTTTGTTACCTTGAATGAAATATCTTTAAATACAAAATGCATTTGGTGCAATGCAAGACAATAAAAAACTCAGAATGGACTTTTGCAGAAACTTACCATTTTCTTTCGATACTTTTGCTTCTCCTTTTGATCTACTGCTCTATAAAATTCCATAAATGAAGATGTAAAAAGAAATAGCACTTGCAATAAATATTTTACAGATATTCCTCCTGAATGAAAAGCTTTTAAATCTATATGTAGTAGCTGTTTAATAAACAAAGCTGAATTGACATGCTTATTTTATTTAAATATTACAAACCAATCCAATACCCCTTGAAGTAAAGTGTAAGTCTATACTGTCGGAGCTGACACTAAATGAATACATGTGAACTTAACATTTACAAAATCATAATGGAGCTTCATTGATTTATATCAACTAAGGATCTGACCCACAGATTTTAAAGGTGAACAAAAAGACACTTTATTTCTCCACTGTCAGTTGATGACAGCACAGGCAACTAAGCATTGAAGGAAGTTTCAAACCTTCAGGAGCTTGTGATGTTGTTATTCCTTGTAAGGTAAGCTTACAACTTAGTTCCTGCAGGGGAGGAGGAACTGATTTTTTAAGTAGACATAGAGAACAAAAAGAACTAGATAAATGCATGGAAGATAGGTCCATCAATGGCTATTAGTCAGGATGGTCAGGGATGGTGTCCCTAGCTTCTGTTTGCCAGAAGCTGGGAATGGACGACAGGGGATGGATCACTTGATTACCTGTTCTGATCATTCCCTCTGGGGTACCTGGCATTGGCCACTGTTGGAAGATAGGATACTAGGTGGGCTAGGTGGACCTTTGGTCTGACCCAGTATAGCCATTCTTATGGGCTGAAGCTGCAAGTTCTGGATTTTGAACACACCAAAGTACGGGGTCGGGGTCTGAGGATTGGAAGCTTTGGCAGGTGCAATATAAAGATAGGAGCACTAACAAAATTTTGATACAGATCCTGATCTGAATTTTGAGCTGTCTCCCCCAGGTTCAGGGACATTAGAAGTTTTGGTTTAGTTCCATTTCCATTTTCAGTTATTTTGTTTATACATGGATGTATTGATATTTTTTGTTTACTCTTGTAAATGCCAATTTTAGCCAAGATGTAACTCCACTGATTTCAGACTGATTTCAGTGGAGTAGTGCTTACTTGCACCAGGTTTCAATTTTAATTGGATCATCTGGAAGATTCGATATTTTAACCTGCTTTGTTAATATTTTTTAAAGCATTTCAAATCACCTTGATTTTTGACAATGCAAGTGCACAATTGCATGTGCATATTAGGCATATACACACTTTAGAATTTGTTTCCTAACATTTAGAAAATGCTTTAAAAGTTTTGTTCTCTGCCACACAGCCTTGCCACTCTTTGTAGCATGTTACATATGTCACCTCTTTAATATCCTAGCTTTCCTAGAACCCCACATGTGTTTTGAAGAGAAAGTACATATGCCTGTATGCATTCCATTACCCACTTTTGGTAGTTTTTGGTCTATAGTACTTTAACTTTTCCTACATCTTCGTTTAATTTAGAATTAAATAATGTGCTATGCTTGTATAGAAGAAAAACTGAAGTAACCATTTGTGACTTATAGCCTTCAACATGCTAAAGTGTGAAATTGTGTGCTCTTAGCTAAAACATAACATAAACTTTTAAATTTTCCAAAATGTGCATGGTTTCTTTCAGCCCCATTACTTCAAATGAATTCATTGGTGACACATAGCTAAAATCTTTCTCACTGCATTAGAAAAGTGAAGAGATATGGTCTACTCTCACAAGTAATTTTTTTTTGCCATTAAAAGTATTCATCTAATTTTAATGCCTTGTGTGCAGTGAATTAGGGAGGTGTTTTTTTTTCTCCTATACCAGTTTAAATAATACTGTCAAGATTGATAGGTCCTAAATTTGACCAACCCTTCATTTTAACTTAGATATGTTTACAAAAGGTCATGTAATGGTCTCTAGGGTTGTTTCTCAAAACAAATTCTCACTTATGCTTAAAAAAACCCAAAATCAATGTCAGCAGCACAGAATTCATGAACAATCATGCTAAAAATAAACATACACATCCAAACAAACCCTGTGTGCTCACATGATAGAGGAGGGAAATTTGCTAATAAAATAGGTTTCACTCTGAAGCCACTAAGGCAGTTTTATAAACAAACAAATATATACTTTGAAGAATTATGATAATTATATTTGACACTTCTATGCAGTTTTACATCTGAGGACCTCACAGTTCCTTATAACTATTATTTAAGCCCCACAATACCATTTTGTGGATTGAATTTTGCAGTTTAATGATGACACACTGAGACTAAGGCCAAAACTTTCAATTGTCCACAATTTTTGGGTACCCAGCTGGCAGCCTGAGACATTAACACCTGGTTTTCAACTCTCATTTATTTCTGTTGGAGTTGTAGGCATTCAGCCCCTCTAAACATCCACCATCAAATGCTTCAGAAGATTATGCAGAACCCCTATCAATGGATACTTGTGCTATACAGGAGCACCGCCAGCTTTTCCGCCGCCCTAGGCAGCGGAAGGTCCCGCCCCGAAATGCCGCCCCCCCCACAGCGGCGGTGGAAGGTCCCGCCGCGGAAATACCACTGCGGTCGCCGCCCCCCAAATCGCAGCGCCCTAGGCGACCGCCTAGGACGCCTAATGGGTTGCTCCGGTCCTGGTGCTATAACAGTTCTATGACAGAAGTTTCCTCCTAATACTACCCAGTTTTGGCCTGCTCCAAAATCCACTGAAGACAATTCAAGTCTTTTCATCAGCTTTTGAATCAGGTCCTTGATGTTTTTAACTTTGATAGAATCATCCAGCCAATGATCTCAAAACACTGTGCATTCATTAAGGAAGCCCAGCAATTCCATTCTGAGAATGAAAAATGTTATCCCCATTTGATAACATGGGGTGATTAAGTGACTTGCTCAAGTCCATATGAGAAGTCCAACACAGATCCAAGATCTCCTGGCCTTCAGTCTTGTGCTTTAACTACAAGACCATGTATTTCTGCATTTATATAAAAGGGATTTGTGAATAACAACAACATACCCAAGAGTGGCTTGTTTCCTTATTTCCATTAGTAGATACATTTACAGAGGATAGATATACCTAACTGAATGAGAAGAACTGAGTGCTTAATAGTGGTAAGGCAGAAACTGGAAACACATAGGGACAAATGTTGCTCAATCCAAACATAAATGGTAGCTATGTTGCATCCAGGCACAGGATGTAGAGGTACATAATTGCCCAGTGAATGATAGTGAATAAAGATGAATAATCCTGGAGTACATGTGAGGAGGACTAAGTAATGTCAGATGATGATTGCTGGATGTATTGGGAAGTAAAAACAAATTGAACTCAGATGATCATTTCTAATATACACAAGTGAGGCTAAGAGATGGCTGGATGGATGATATATAAATGAAGAAGAATGACTTTAAGCAACTATTGCTGAGTAGAAATGAAGAGAGCAAAGCTGAACAATGTCAGACAAGTTCTGTTTAGTGGATAGCCAGTGAATGAAGATGAACAATGTCAGAAGAAGACTGCTGAGGAAATGTAAGTCAAACAAAGATAAATAATAACAAAGGATTATTACAGTGACTAGATTGGTGAATGAAGACAAATAAAGTCAGACATCAAAAGCGGAACAGGCATTAGACAAACAAAGCTGAATACAACAAGATAAGAAAACTATACAGCACAAGTGTTTTAATGTGATGCAAGTGAAAAAACAACAACTTTGAATTGTAAGAAAAAAAGCAAATAACCTTCCGTACCTATAAACAAGAGCCATTTTCCTCATGTTCCTCTGCGTATATCTCTGCCTTGCTCCTGAACTTGCTTAGTTCTACTGATTCCTTCCTCACTCACTCCATTGGACTGAGTTATTTTTTCATTCTTGTGTTTGGCAGTACTTAGGGTCAAATTCTGCTTCCCATTACAGTGGTGTAACCGTGTTAGGATTTTTATGTAATGCAGCTGTGCTGGATTTACACTGCTGTAAATCAGAGAAGAATTTGTCACAAAGCACTTAGGACGAAAGTGATAAACACCGAAGTATCATACTTCCTGAGTAAAAATGAAAATAATCACTGTAATTCTAAAAGCTCCAAAACATCCTAATGGAAATTACATGGTCAATCACTAAAATACGATTACTAACCCACTCCATCCCTCCAGACAATTAGTGGTTGATTTTTAGGTTTCCTGTGGCAAAGAAAAATCTGATATCCTTTGGAGAAAAAAGAAAGTAGGTGCAAAATACAGACATGTTTACATAAATTACAAAATAAATAGTCACCTGATCTATTGAAGTGTAATGAAGAATAAATCAAATAACTGATAGAAAACTAACAGAGTGTATGTAAGAAGTAAACACTCTCCAAAACAGAAGCATAGTTAGTAATGACTTCTCTACAAAGAGCCATCGGGATTGCTTCCAATTAACTGCATTACTGCTGCCGAAGGGTTGATTTTGCTTCCCCCCTTAAATCAGATCTTACCCCGTGGGAAGTCCCATTTGAGAAAATCAAGCTATGTACAAATTAAGGTACCACCACCTCAGCATGAATAGGGGTGTGTGTGTGTGTGTGTGTGTGTGTGTAATCTGGTTCAAACTGTTTAGGGATGTGCATGTAGAAAGTACCAGGTAGAGTTATGCCCCAATAGATCAGAAGGTGCAGTGTAGAACCTGAAGTGACTGGGACAATGAGAAAGCTTTGTGAGGAAAAGGGAGCAGGATGCATTACTTTGTGGGCTCATCTGCATGAATTTGTGATGTTCCATTTTTTCGGAGGAAAATTGATGTCCCTTGCCAAGCAATAAGGCACAGAAACATACAGAGAAGAGGCAAGCTTGCTCATTGAGACGTGTACAACGTACAATACTCCAAATATATAATACCAGTCATTTGCATAGGTCTATGGAAAAAGTTTTAATGCCCTTTACCCCAAAGGAGTTGCTATGGCTTAACACGGGGGCCTAATTTTACAGCATAGGCAGGGTTAAGCTAAAAATGGAAATAGATAAATAAATCATGGATGGGCAGGAGGAAATACTCCTTTATGCCAATATCAGAACTTATCAACAGTTCACAGTTGCATGTGCACAGGAAATTATTCAATAATATATACTCAGCTGCCTTATACTGCACTCTTCTTCTAAAGTGCAGCAGCAACAAAAAATATGGTCTATAAAACAAATGAAACAGAAACAAAACCAAGTGATGATTCTCATTGTCTGACCAAAAAAATGACTTGCATCTCATCCTGTTAATTCATTTCACCTTCAATTCACAGAAAGGCCTCTGAATTGTATCAGTTTTTATCCATTCAAGGTCATTCAGTGGAATATTCTGCTTTTTGATAGAGGAATTAAATTCACAGATCCATAGACACAGAGATTTTAAGTCCAGAAGGAGCCATTGTGACCATCCAAACTGATCTCTTAGACAAGGAGTGGAACTAGGGCATCTCATTATGTGCCAAAAGCATATACTAGTCACCCCCTTCAATAATCCTGGTCTCTCTTCACACTGATATTGAGGCTATTTCTACACTACAGCCGGGATCGACATTCTGAGGTTGATCCACTGGCGGTCGATTTAGCGGGTGTACTGAAGACCCGCCAAATTAACAGCAGATCGCTCTCCAGTCAACCCCTGTACTCTACCCCTGTTGAGAAGAGTAAAGTAAGTTGTCGGGAGAGTTTCTCCCATCGACCCCCTGTGGTGTAGACCCCGTGGTAACTCGACCTAAGGTACGTTGACTCCAGCTACGTTAGTCATGTAGCTGGAGTTGCGTTGCGTAGGTCGACTTACCGCGGTAGTGTAGACATAGCCTGAGAGGTCAATCCATGCATAGGGAAAGAAGTTGAAAACATGGGAGCTGGAGAAGGAAATGAAAGGAGGTGGTGAGGCTGGCTTGGTTGGTGGAGTGCTGGGAATGAGGAGCAACATTATAAGAAATTATATGTGAGTTGTAGGCCATGGCAGAACTGGGTAGGGCCTTAAAGGCAAGGAATGAAATATAAATGTGTTGTCGCATGCAAGGAGGAGCCAGTGGATTTTCCCCTCAGCATGGGAGTAATCTCTGAGTTTTCCAACAAAACCCAAATTCTGGCCCTATTAGCTTAATGCAGAAATCATTTCAATTTGATTTAGATCAGGGACTAAGTTCACCATTAATTATTTATTACTGCAGACTGAAAAGTTTGAGGTCCAGAGAAATTAAATGCAAAATATTTGTCTTAAATTCTTATGTGTTATTCTGAAAAAAAGAAAAAAGAAAAAAAAAAAACATCCAGATCATCAGTGTGAAATAGATCTTGACACTGGAAATATAAGGACTTTGTTTTTGGCAGACACAAAGATGTTGCAGTTACTTTCCTACAGTAACTGCAAATTGCAAAAGTCTGTGTCTCCCCTGAGCCCTGATTCTAATGCAGGTTCATCAAAGGGGTGCATGTCAGGGGCAGGGTGAAAACAGGCTTTAAACTTGTCAGGCCTGGAAAGACACATCCTTGTCAAGGTTTTCTTACAGTTGCTCATTGTTATGCTATTTATCTTCTGAAGACCTTCCCCTCTCCTCCTCACCACAGCTGACATCTATAAATGGTGAACTTTTGAACCTCAGCTTCATAAAAAATAAAAAAATAAAGCGGAAGGCATTCGAAGCTTCACTGAAGGGAAGGGAAGATTTTTTCTTTATATGCAACCCAACTTAGGCAGAGTGAATCCTAGTGCAGGTCTACACTACAGCAGGACCTCAGCACAGCTGCACCAATGCAGCTGCGGCACTGTAGCCCATCTGATGAAGACGTGCTCTGCCGGTGGGAGAAGAGTAGAGGAAATTGGGTCAGACTTGGTACTTAGTGATGTTGGAATTTGTCAAGAGTAAGTCCATCAAGAAGGAAAATTCTGAGTTGTTCCTGACTTACACTGATGTAAATGAGTTCAGAATCCAGCCCATTGAGGTTATCCTGTCCACTGTCTTGTCTTCAGTTCTTGCAGTTTCTTTTTAAAATCTGATATTTTTTCTTGACTTTCACCTAGCTAAGAAATAAGGTGACTGCTCCTGAGAACCATTGCCACATACACACAAACACCAGAGTTATCAGCAGGGATCAAATCAGCAGTCTTCAGTACCAGAACAGAAGCCATTGCCACTGGATCTAGAAGTGAACCCCTTTAGCTGTAGGTAAGGAGAAGCTGTTACTGGGAATCATGATCACTTCTACCAACTCATGACAAACTCTCCGGTAGTGTATGTCTATGCTGGCATGCATACTCAAGTAAGGACCATGTGCATGCTCCCCATACCTGCCCCGAATGTCCACATTATGCTGTGCTCAACATAAGTATAAAGCTGTGTTCACACATATACCCACCTCCACACTGCCACTTGTAGTTACATGACACATATACCCACCTCCACACTGCCACTTGTAGTTACGTGACGTTAGTGCTACCATTTCAGGGATGGTATCCCAGGGTACTGTGCGCCATAGGGAGACACTTTAGGAATTACTTTGCTTTGTGGTGTTGGTGTTGGCCCCCACCTTCACACATTTGCTGATGGCAGATTCACGTTGCCCGCTCACTATCATTCCCTGCCAAACGGGGTGGAAGACATGGAGCACTGGGGTGATGATGTGTTTCTGCCTCTGCTCCTTATTGTGGGACAAATGGTGATTCAGTGGAGTAGGCAATCAGCGTGATGCTGGATGGAATTTGGGCAGAACTTTCTGACAGGTCAAAGACATGGTGTCCTTCTGTTTGGGAATGGGTAACAGGGGATGGATCATTTAATGATTACCTGTTCTGTTCATTCTCTCTGAAGCACCTGGAATTGGCCACTGTCAGAAGACAGGATACTGGGCTAGATGGAACTTTGGTCTAACCCAGTATGGCCATTTTTATGATATATTCTAACTGACCTTGAGGATCAATGACAATTCATTCAGTTCACATGCTACAGATATGGTGAGTGCCAGCATTGTCATGGTATGTCCTTAAATGGACTGTCACATCTGGTAAAGGAGAACCATGATGGTGTGGTGGGATCCCGTTGTTTTGGAAATGGGATGACCAGCAGTAGCTTCAGAATTTCCGAATGAGGAAACATACCTTCATAGAGCTGTCTGAGGGGCTTGCACCAAACTCCAGAGCCAAAACACTCGATTCAGGAAAGCCATACTGGGTCAGAATAAGGTTGCTAGTGCCTTGTGGAAGCTAGCTGCACCAGACAGATATAGGTCTGTTGCAAAGCAGTTTGGGCATGAAAAGTCCACTGTCAGGGTAATGGTTGTGCAGGTTTGTGAGGCAATTAACACTGTGATTTGCCCACATGTGGTTGCTATAAGAAAAGTTCCAGAAATAATACCTGGATTTCAGAGGATGAGGTTTCTGATTGTGCGGGGGACATTGATGGCACCCATATCCCAATACTTTGCTCACCATGGGGGGCAAGTGAGTATGTGAACCAGAAATGTTACTATTCATTCATTCTGCAAGGTTTAGTGGACCACAGAGGCAGATTCATGAATAGAAACAGGGGAAACACTGGAAAGGATCATGATGCCAGGGTGCTGAGGGGATCAGGATTGTACTTGAAGGGGAAAGAAAGGACTTTATTCCCCAGAAATAATATTGCTCTGTATGGGATGTCTGTGCCCCATTTTATTTGGGGGGAATCCCACATATACGCTGCTAACTTGGTTTATGAAACCGTACCCCAACATCAATGACCCTGAAAAGAGGGACTTCAATTACAAGCTCAGTAGCTGCAGAATGGTCACGGATTGCGTATTTGGTAGGTTGAAACTCAACACTGCCAACACACCCTTCTGCATGCCCGTGCAATGCCACTGCCGAACCCTCCATCCCGTTTGTGAGGGTAAATGGGATTGATTGCAATCTGAGTGGGCTCCAGACAAGCCTGGTTTAAAATCTCCCTCCACTTGGAACCTCCATATGCTAGCTGCCAAGACAGTTAATTTCCAGTCAAATTGACTCCCAGTCCTGTAAGCACATTTCAGCAATGTTTTTGGTGTAGCAGAAACTCCAGCTGGGTTTTGAGGTTCAATGATAGTAAGGGTGTGGAGACAAGGCTAAAATCTATGTCACCATCCCAAACTGCTTAATGATGGTGAGTCAGGTGTCCTACAAAGGTAAAGCGCAAAGGAACATATTTTCTCTTAGTGGGCAGTAAATGGCTAAGTAACTCATGAACAGATTGAGGTTTTTTTGTTTTCTTTTAGTGACCCTTTATGCTGAATTTCAGCCAGGAGGATTTTTTTAATATCATAGTTAGATACCTCAGAAATCTAGGTTGAAATGAATACATCACTGGTGCAGATAGTACTGTGATATTTGCTTAAGTTTCTTCTCAAATCTTCCCTTGCCCAGAGGTGTATCTTAAGTTAGAAGTCAGATTTGTCTCAGTGAATGATTCCATAAAGCAGTCTTCAGGCTTGTAATATATTTGTCACTAAATGATCATGTATTGGTTCCTTGCCACAGAGGCTAAAACCTAGGACCCGGTTTTCACACTTAGATATCTATAACTAAGAACCTAGATCTGTACTTAAGTAACTAAATCCCTGTTTTAGGCACTAAGGGCCTGAATCCACCCCACTGAGTTCAAAGGGAGTTATACCATTCACTTCAGGGGCCACAGGATCAACCCTTAAGGTCTGTTTCTAGCAAAGCACCTAATCATATGCTTAACTTAAGTCTCATTGACATTAAACAAATCAATTCATCCTGGAAGTTGTTACTGCAGTAAGTTTTCATGCGGGGTGTGGTGTCCAGGGATGGAATAAGGAGAAGGTGTTTCCTTGTTAGCTGATTATTTGCTTTGCCAAACCAAGAATGGTTGAGTATAGAGAGAGGGAACAGGTCAATGGTTCCAGTACCAAATGGTTCCATTGCGAATACAGCCTGAATTCTGGACTTTGGACCTGATGCAATGTTTACTTAAGTCAAGGGAAAAAACACCCCTTGACTTCAATAGGTACTGTATCAGGCCTAGTATGTGTGTGTGCATGCTGCCTCTCTGTCACTGGTCATGGAGTGTCTGGGTATGGAAGAGGGTGAGAGTCTGCTGCAATACAGACCCTAGCTCTGCATCAGTCATGCCTCTACTTGGTGTACAGTGAACCACCACAGAGCTGGGCTCTGTGCCATGTAGCAGTCTTTGAATTCCCTGCATGGTGTCTCCCTTGAAAAGCAGAATTGCACCTATTACCAGTGGGTCCTCTGTACTTGTGGAGGAGGAAGTAGAATTAATCTCTTGGTGCACGCACATTCCCATCAGCACTATCTGAAATATGTGCACCAATCCAAAAAGGAACATAGATCAGGGAGCACTAGTAGCCTTCTTCTGAGGGCAATTCTTCCTTATCATTGGTAACTCTAGAACATGGTAGCCGATATTACAAGAGTCTGATAGAAATCTCTCTTTTGATTCAGACTTTTCAGTTTGGGGTGGATTTATTGTTCATACTGTCGACAAATCATGCTTTGCTTTCTGCAAAGATGCCACTGAAGGATATTTGATGCAGTTACATATTTTGACTTTACTGTGTTCATTCTGGTAGCTTAGCCTTACAGCATACTTTAATTGCCTTGTGCTTCTTTGTTTGCTTCTGTTTTCTGTTTTTTGCTAAGTACCTTAAAAGAGGTTATACTGAGCTGAGAGTGAGACCTTGAGATTTTCCTTTTATCTGTTAAATAATCATTAGGAAAAAAAATATTTTAACTTCCATATGGCTACTTTTATATTGTAAATGTAGCAAGTATAGATGTCCTTGTCTTCCACAATTTATTTGAGATTTAATGGGTAGTAGTTCAACTGACAATAAAATAGTTCTTTGGAATATGCAAGGGGTTAAATGAACCATTGGAGATTTAAAGTGCCTTATCTGAAAAAGGAAAACAAAATCTAGAATGATTTGATTTGAAGAGACATCTAGAGGTCAAGGATAGTACTAAGTTCAGCAGGGACTGAGTGTTTTGTTGCTGTCATGCCTTAATTCGATTCTAAAAAAAGCAGAAGCCTTTGTGTTATTCATTTTAACATTGACAAAGCACTGACACCTCATGCAATATGGGGAAGGGAAGATTCATGCCAATGGATGAGACTATCAAAAACACTGTATATTTAGTGGAAGTGTGTTGGGACTTATAACCGTGTGCTTGTTAACAGGTTCACTTTGCTAGGGGACCTCCATGAAGGCGCTATTTTCTTACCAACACCATGGGATCTTGGCAACAGCATTGATCATGTCTGTTGACAAGGAGATATGAAGCTGGGGGTCTTCAGTTCATTGGAGGTAAAGGAGACTGTGGTATTCCCACAGCCTCTCCTTGAGGTCTCGTGTAAACCTTGTGAAGAAAGGGGTACAGTTCTTATGTCCGCAGATGTCTACAAAGGGGAGGACTCTGAAGGATGAGGACAAACAGCTAGTCAAAATTATGTGCTACTTTTGAGAGGACTGATTAAACCCATGTTGCATTGTCCATTTGTAAGCAGATCCATAGAAACTTGTGATTAACTGTGCTGAAGTCTACACAGATGTCAAGTACTATAAATATTGAGGTTTATTCTTTATCTCACAGTCATTCATTAGTGCTACACAAGATGTCTGCACCATGTTGTGGTGTGAAGCTAGATTGGGAAAGAGCCACACAGTTGACTAATGCAAAGTGTAAGCTGCCAGGGCCTGGGTGGCCTACCTAATGGGCAGAGCAGGACTTTGCATGGTGGTTGTTATGACAATTTCGGTAATAGCAAGCGTAGATCCAGGAATCAGGCGCCAGTCCAAAGGTGAAGCCGGAGTCAGGGTCGAGAAGCCAAACCAAAAGGTCAGAACCTGAGTCAGAAACCAAGCCTAAACTGAAGGGTGAGACGGAGTTGTAGTCAGAGATGTAGCCCAGAGACGGAAAACCAGAATGGAGCAAACTGTTGAGGATGAGGCTGGAGCAGGTACAGGCTCTGTCTGGGTTGAAGCAGGAACAGGGTTGGGAGCAAGGCAGAAGCAGGCCTTGGAGCAAAGACTGGTGCAGGAAGCAGAAGTAAGAGCAGGATAAACACTGCTACAGGCATGGTACAGAGAGAGTAGCCGCTGTGCCGCTGCTGCTACAAGGCTCACATAGCAAACCATTGGCTCCCCTCACCAATCAGGAAGCATAACTCTGTGGAGAGGGTTCACTGGGTCCATCTGAGCTTGCTAAATTGCCTAGTGACCAGACTGAGAGCTAGCTGTGTTCCTCACACCAAGTCTTGTTGGAGTTTTGTTGTCACTACTTTCTTGATGATTTTGCCAAGAATAGGATGGCCAGAGATGGAGCAATTTTCAGTTGGGTGATTATCAACAGGGTTAACTGAAAAGTGGAAAAAATATTCTTGAACAGTTTACAAGTTCTGAATAGAATTTACCTTTGACAATGTTTGAATCTCTAATTAGTCTCTCTTCACAAAGTTTTGTTTGTACAAATGTTATTTGAAAGTGAATTTCAGGCAGGTAGCCAAGATTCTTTTAATCATAAAACAAAGTTAGCTTCATGATGGAAGAAAAATGTTTACAGGCTGTGGAAGTGATTTATGCAGTTTAGGCTATTCAATCAGTAAGCTCAAATGGTGAAACAGAAATATCAAACATTCAAATGAATTTTTGCAGTGAACAGTTCACAATTAACCTAGCAATCGACTGACTTTTCATCAAGCAATAATAAATAGTGAAAGAATAATAAAAGTCACAGTCTGTCTGCAGACAATTTGCCAACAGAAAAGGATATAATCACCAGTAAGTTATTCACTGCAAATTGTACACCATGGCAAAATATAATTAAGCATTGGTTTTCTAAGAACCAAGTGCATTCTTTAGCTGTGTTGGTAGGTTGCCTCCTTTGAAGGAGATACAGGTCTGTCTCATCTTACGCGGGGGTTCCGTTCCGCGGTTAGCGCATAAAGCGAAAACCGCGTATAGCCAAAACCCCATTGAGTTCAATGGCGGGCGAAATCGCCCGCACTACAGGTATAGTATTAAAACGGTTGTTTTTCTCTTTTTATTTTTTGGTTTTTTTTGTTTTTGCCGACCGCATAAAGTTGAAATCGCGCATGTTAAATGTGCGTAAGATGCGACAGACCTGTATTGTTAATTGCATAAGTAGTAGGCCCAGTTTTTCTTCAACACCTTTCAGTAGCATGGAGTGCCACAGTTTAGTGCTTTACTTTTTACTGAAATAGGACAAATATGTGGCCACAAATCCATTTCATTTACTCATACTTATTATGATTATTTCCTTCTCCTCAGTTGATTTGGTTGTGGTGGGAAAGCTTTGTTAAAGAGAAGCATTTCACAAAGTGTCCAGACGGGGGGCAGACTCTGGATTATTAGTCCCACCTACTCTAGATGCTCCACCCACATCTGAAACTCATTGATCAAGAACAATTTTCCTCTAATGTGACAATGATTATTACAGTCAGTGCCTTCCTTTTTTCCTAGATTCTTTTCTGCTTCCCTCTCCACTCCAATCCATGAATCTGCCAAGCTTTCTGAAGTGCATTTTTCCCTATAACAGTACATTATTTCCATGTTAATTTCATGTCACACCAATATCATTCCATTCAGTTTTCTAAAGTACATTGAAAAAACAAGTAATGTGCTTGCGTACAAGTTGACCACAGTCAATCAAACTTTGCAGCTATAGACATTTATTAAATGACAGAAATTAGAAGATCAATGAAGAAATTGGAAAGGGAGTCAAAGCAAAACTTTGGTGACCTTTGCAGCTCTTTAGAGCAGAGTTTTGAAATGAGTTCTTTAAAAAGACCTTCATAAATCTTTAGTGAACAAACAATCCAGATGATATTTGTTGTCAGAAGACTTTGAGAGAGGCAGGGATCTAAATAAGCTATCTATATTCTTGATCCAGTTTTCATAACATGTTCAGCTAGCCCACAAAGCAGCCACAAGGTTAATTCTATTCTCCTAGACAATTACAAGCTAACAAAATATAACTGAATTTAAGTCTGCCTCATTAAAATATGTAACAATTGTTTCTTTTCTTTTTTCCAGCTCACTCAACAAGTACTGTATCATGTCCAAAGAACAAAACTCTACAGTTTTCTTTTAAATTCTTTATAAGCACACATAAAACCCACCAGGTTTTGACTGCTGGATAGCCATAAAAGTAAAAAGTGTCATTTGAGGTAGGTTTATATGCAGGTAAATTTAACTGGTCAAACATGGAAATGCAATTATCATAGCAACAGTTGGAAACCTCCAGGGATAGAGAACAAACAGACCAAAATGTACGCACCTGGCCACTGATTTGGGGTGCATCCGTTTTGGTTACCCAACTGGAGACATCTAGGACCTCATTTTTGGAGGTGCTAAATAACTACCGCTCCCATTGACGGTTGTGGGAGCTCAACACATCTGAAGATCAGGCTTAGCCATTCAAAATCAATGACCTTTTTGAAAATTTTAGCCATGGGGCTTGATACAGCAGTTAAATGAAAAGAATTTAGGTCATGTCGGGGCAGTTTATACATATATCACTCCATTATATTAATATCAACATAATTAATTTAAGGAATTGGCTTATTAAGCTGTTGATTTATAATGAATAGGGAGTGTTCAATGCATTAGATAAACACTATCAATAGGAAGACAAAGCATTATAAAGTGTTGATTGAAACCTAAAGGAATGTTATTTCATCATCTATGAATTGATATTATGCTTTACAATGTCTCCCTATCTCCAAGGAACCATGACTCCAGAATACTTGATAGCACCGTTAAGCAGCTGTGTATCACTCAAACTGAAACACAAAAGCTCATGCTGAAACACTGGAATTAACTGAAGAGAATACAAATTAGTTAACAGATTTATTTTTCACACTGACATAATAAACAAATATTGATGGTTTCCTGTGGTGTAATACATCCTTATTCACTGCTTCACAACTCACTCAGAGCTTCATCATTTTCTCTTCAGTGCTTCTGAATGGGTGATTTATCCCATACTTCTAGAAATATTAGTCTGTTTATAGTCTTCAGATAGCTAACAGATTGTACATCATTACACTTACAATGTGGAGACGCATTGCAGGTTGTTGTGTAATTCACCTTTAACTTTTTGAGATTTTAAAGAAGAAAATTAAACAAACTGTGTTGTAGTTAACAGAGAATGTTTTGATTGTCGATCTTTTTAATGTCTTTGTAATAACTTTTATGTTCCCAAATACATTCTGTTTTCTGAAAATTATTAATTGTTTGGGGCATAAATCAAAATCCAAGCTCAAGTCTGTGCTCTGCATAAATAATGGCTATGGGCGCTGAGTCCAAACTCCAGGGGCAAAGACTCACCGTTTTGCAGAGTTTGAAATACAGTTGCAAATTCTGTAAATAGCTCAAACACTCTCAAAATTCCAGATGTTCAACCCTTAGATTGGAGTTTTGCATTTGATCACATTTCTACTTCAGACTGCCTGTGCACTTAACAGAATCTACACATGGATAAAGGCCCCACAGTGCACACACAGCTGGCCCAGATAAGCTGACTTAGGCTCATGGGTGGGGCTTGGGCAGCAGGGTTAAAAATTGCTGTGTATTCTGCCTGAGCCTGACTGTCTACACAGCAATTTTTCAGTCCCAGAGCCCAAGCCCTGTGAGCTCAAATCAGTGGCCAGCAGTGGGTCTTTTATGAGTAATTAGGAGAAATGTAAAATGAGGCTGGAGATTTTACTCAAATTCTGAGGCACGACATTTGATTCTCTCTCTTGATTTGGAAATTATTAAATAAATAAATAGCAGTTTCTACAGAGAGACCGAGCAGTGTTCAAGTAAAACAAATCTCATAGGCTTGAATTCAAATCCCTTGGTAAATCAGACGTTTTCACCCTCTTGTGTAAAATTGGTTCTATATGTCTAACTCTCAAACTAGAAAAGGGCCTGTGCTGAAGACCATAGAAGTCAATGGAAAGACTTTGGTTTGACTCAAACCCTACGCACAGAAACAATCAAAATTTGTGTAAAATGCTTCTTGTGTAGGTTTGATGTTTTAGACATGCCTGGGAGTTAAATGCTTAGTACAGTTTTCCCAGCCTTTTATAATACAAAAGTAGGGCTTCATATCTAATCGTATAACCTTTCATTATAATGCTCAGTTTTATGTGGGCCTGTTAAATAATGTAATGTAACATATAACATTACTCAGCAGGCCTACAAAAAGTAACAGAGTTATGAAGTTATGGGGTTTTGGACAACTGTTAGAAATAAAATTTTATAAAATATCAGAATTTATGGAACTTCCATTAAATGAAGGAAAGCTAGATAAATCAGTCAAGAGTGAAAATATTTTGCCCTGAGTTATCAGTCTAGAGGGAAAAAAACAAACATTCGCTGAACATCTTTGTTTTGCAGCATAAACCAGAGATTTTTCTCAAATGACGACAGCTTTGAAATTATATGTTTCACTAACTGGAGTATATTTTATACACACACTATCTATCTATCTACCTTATATAGTGTATAGTATTTGCAAAGGTATAAATGGATAGAGCATACTTATTTTTACTGCAGGAATAGTCCAGTCATGAAGAGGGAAGGGATGGTTGAGTATAAGACCTAGAATTCCTACCCCTCTCTCTGCAATATACCTGCCCACTGAGGGCTCCATAGGTTTGAGTCCTGGGGCAAGAGATTTGGTGGGTGGAAGGGATGAAACCCTCCTATATGTCATCATCTGCTTCTAAACCAGAGAGGAAATACCTGCAGAATTAATTCCAACAGTGTCAACATTAATTTCCACAGGTCCTCCTTACACTCATGCAAACTCCTCCTAACGTGATAAGGCAAGCAAACCATGACAGCACTGGCTTCTCCTCCTCCACCTAAATGCCCCATCCCACACTTTATGCCTTGATAGCTATGGGAGTTCTTCATGGATTACTTGTCAGTCATGATTTAGCAAGGACATCTCCTCTGCATATTCCACTGTGGGACAAACTGGACTCTTTAATGGGATAATGGAAAGAAATTGAGTTGGAACTTTCAGATTTTCCTGGTCCTACTGCAGACTTGTCACTGAGGGCATATGGTCAAAAGAGAATCGGCAAGCTATTTCCTTAATAGTATTAATATATTTTAAAAAAAATCAAATAAATCTCCCTTAGAAATCACAGCTATAGGACATGTAAAAGTGTCCGCACACTCTCCCTGCTATGATGCAAATTAAATAAGTTTAGTAAACTATTCTCTTCTTTGGATAGCGATTGCTGGACCCAGATACCAAGCTTCAAAATATATTTCTGCAACAGCAGCATCTGACTCCCTGGGAAATGTTTCTGACAATTGTGTTGGTAGCTTTCACTTTGCCTCTGGGTCTGCCGATGGGTTTTGTGACTCTACACAGCATTGTTCTCCTGGATGCTGCCTTTATTTTTCCCTGAGAGAATGCGAGAGCGAGAGAGTACTATTCCTATTCCGGTCCATTTGTGGCTTTGTGTAAAGTCTTGGTGATATCTCTAATGTCTGCAGAGGTTCTGTTTTAGTAATCTCACCTTGCCATGTACAGTTTAGGCAGAAATCGGTTCTAAAGACTTTGAGTCACAGATAATACAGTATGATTTTCACATAAATCTGTTCACTGGCTTTTACGTCACTCACTGGTCTTAGAATCAGTCACAGGGCAGTTTGTTTCTTTATTTGATCTAAGGATTCTTTTGAAGTTCCAGGTTCTCATCTGTGTGAAATAAATCACATTTTATACAGTCTCTATGTGATCCATTTCTTGGAGATGCCATGTATATCTGAAGAAAACAACATTCACTTTCTACATGTTATAAGTAGGTGGAGTTATACTCCAGATAGAAACACTGCAGAAACATAATAGGAGTAATAAAATAATATTTCAAGCCACCCATGTAGCAGTGACAAAAAAGTACTTTATCTTGAAGATTCTGTTAAATAACCAGCAACGTAGTTAAGTTAAATTGTAATCAAACCTCAGCATTACCACACCATTGTCATGAATAGGAGCATGTTAGTGCTATTGTTTCAGGCTCTCTGCAGACTCAAGCAGACAGACTGCATCAGTTCAAACCCTTTTGTATTTTGAATTTTATTTTCAGACACTTCCGGGCTAAAGGTATTGAGCACAATCATGCATCAATTTGAAAACAGCCTGCAACGATGCAGCAATAGATGTGTGTGGGTAATCATGTTACACCTAGGACCATGCTAATAACTAAGGGTATGTCTACACCTAAAATGCTACAGTGGTACAGCTACACTGCTGCAGGTGTGCCACTGTAGCACTAAAGTGTAGACATTACCTATACCAATGGGAGGGGTTCTCCAGTTGGCAAAGGTCATCCATCCTCCCTAGAGGTAGTACTAGTTTGACAGAAGAATTCTTCTGTTGACCTACAACTGTCTACACTGATAGCTATGTCTCTCAGGGACATGGATTTTTTGCACCCCAAGAGACATAGCTACACCAATGTAAGTTCCTAGTGTAGGCCAGGCCTAACTGGCCAGTGACCAAATAATTCCTATATTATGTAAATGTATCTTAATGCTTGGTTTTGGTATGAAAACATCTCGCCATAGCGTTTCTTTATAGTCCTGTTATCTGACACTCATATTTTTTCCAGTAGATTGATCACTATAATTATCATGCATCACTGAGGGAGCACGAGCCAGATCTATCTTTGTCTGATCAAGAAGAGTCTTATTTCGTTCTTTTAGAAGTTTGGGTACTCCAAGGTACCACTTGCTGTGCTCCCTGACCCTGATTTGTAAATTGTACTAAAAAAAGAAGTAAGTGTCTTATTCCCGCGCTTTCTCCATTTTGTTTCTATCCTACAGGAAAGCTGATCAATTTTCAAAATTGCCAATAACATGAAACCCATGCATGATCAAGTCCCTTTCTATTCCATTCCTTGGCATGCTTTATATTCAATCGCTGTAGATGTTTTTAAAAGTTTGCACAGAGACTTAGCAGCATACTCAATATCGCCAAGCCCAAGCATTAACACATCAGCCTGCCAAAATCATGAGCTTGACTTATAAATCATAAGGGTTTTTTTTTTTTTAATATAAATGTTGGGTTCTTTTTATTTGCCTTCTGGTTTAGAGCCCTTCGAGTGCATCTGCTTCATTTTTTTCAAACTTTTCTCAGCTACAAGGCCTAAGCATTTACTTTTTCTTTTGAAATAAAAGCTGCGAGTCTCCTGAAATGTCACGATTCCAGTGGCTCAGTCTTTAGAAAAACCACTAAACATTTCGAGACTTGTGATAAAATTGCAAGAGTTGGCAACCGTGCCACACTTCAACGGCTGTAGCTCGCTCCTTTTCCAAACTCAGGAGACTGGGCCTGAGCACAGCTGAATGGCAGGAACAGGGCCAAAATCCAATATTGTACTTCTCAGTCTAAAATCATTAACTCCTACAATTAGAGTTCATTGGCATTGCAAATAAATTATTCCAGGAGCTGAGCTCTTTTTCTGCTCCTGACTTGCCGTGATCTGATCCTGATTTTTGCAAATGGATTCATTATTCAATGAATAGTTGGGACACGCACTCTTCTGCGTATGGTTGTTTGTAACCTGTTCATTTTGATGATCGATTATTCATTATTTATAGTGTGTTATAGGTCACCCAAGTCACATGCATTGTGCCTGATCCCTGATTAGATCGCTGACATTTTTTAACAGGAAATTAACAAATAAGCAATAGCAAATACCCTTGCTCATATGTGAATAAGTGTCTTTATGGAAAGAACACCCATATCCCAAGTATTCACATATACAGAACCCCTTCTTAAGAATGTTTGCAAATAGTGAATACTAAGGGGAATGAACACAGTGAAAACTAAACAGGCCCTTGGAATTCAAATGAATCTCCTCAAAATATGTTTGCAGTATTTAGGCAGCTCTATTTAGATGCCTTTTGACACTGCTGAGAACTTGCTCTGTGTGCATCACACCCCTTGTAAAATTAGTTCTTGCATTTGTGTACTCGTGCATAGCTGAGGGAAAGATTGAGCCCAAGGTGTATATCTTATATTCGCTGATTTACTGTACCGTGACTTATGTTACACTAGTGCTACTTTTATCAGCAAGCAGCCAATTGTTCTGTGCAAACTAACTCCCACCAAGTATTCCATGGGCTCCCCTAAGGTTGTAAATTGCTCTCCATCCAGATTGTCAGCTGGTGCAAATCAGCTGCTGTTCCATTTTACATCAGATGGGATCTGCCCCTTTGTTTTTAAAACCCACCATATTCATTTTAATTTTTAGTTCAACCAACATGGTTGCAAATATTTTTTCCCAGTGGTGCAGTTATTCTTCTCAGCTTGGAAACTGATATTACTGTGCATGGGTCCGTCTATAGACGTAGGTGCACAGCATGTTAAGGACAGCTTCTGATCTCAGTTCCACTGGCGATTTCTCCATGGATATGTTGAGATTTCACTAGAGTTACTGTGGATTTATACCTGAACAGAACAGAAGCTGATCCTGGATGCGTTCAGGAACAGGTGGGTTGTTGCAGCACATTTTGAATGTTGCTTCAAATTAAAAAAACAAAACAAAACAGAGAACACATGTTCAATGCAGACAAGGCCTTAATTAAAGCCCACAGACTGTGCATCAGGTCCAGACATAATTTGTTTCATGATGTGCAATCACTGGCATACTATACTCTGTGCAGCATATTCGGCTTGAACACTACTGGAAATGCCCAACATACCGGAAATGTTCCTTTTTTACACACCTGTTTGTAGAAAGTGTGTAGAAAAAGAAACAATTATGTGGAGCCTTTGGGGGAGATTCTTCCCCACACACACACACACACACGAGACAAGGGGTAAAAACTTTACCTAAGCTACATTCCACAAGAGACTTTCCTATAGCGACAGATAGGTGAGGCCACTGGTAGCTGAATAACCCCCAACAGATAGGCTGGAGATGATCAGATATATTTCAGTCTTTGAGGCCTGTCTCAGTCTGTGACACCTTAAATTTAGATGAATCTGGTACCAGAAGTGTTCAGTGAAGTTCCAGTCCAATACATCTTGAGTCCCAGTTTCATCCATGTCCTTTTACTGTTACCAGGATGAGTTAGCCAATGATTTCTACGGTTTGTTGGATGGCCTTCCTAGAATATATTGGGGGAGGGGAGGGATTTGCACCTCAGAGAAGTGCTGCTGCTGCTTCTGGAATGTTAACACAAATAGGGGACCTGAGGTGTTATTCCAACCCTGGAGAAGTCACAGTGGCTTTGTGCTAAATATGGGATTGATTTCAAAATTCCTTTGATAACTCATGTAGTGGTGTTCAATCAGAGGACTGTATATTTATCTGGACTATTTATTTGTATAAACACTAGCCAATATTTGAACTTATTTCACACACAAAACATATTGTCTGTTCTAAAATATAGGCCTGCATCTTCTGGGACACTAACCTTTTTGTCCAGTGGGCACCCTAAATATCACATTCACTCCTGCTTGCAGCTGAAAAGGTTTACTCAGGAGACTCATTCAAATCTGAGCTTAAGGGACACTGTTCAAGATCGTATAAGACTTACAATTTGTCCAACCATTTTTTTTCTTTTTCAGTGACACTTTTCCCCCATGTTATTAAATACAAATTAATGTAATACAATCCAGCACATGAACAGCCCTACAAAGCAATGCTCTCATGTGCTGGAGGATAAGAAAGGTGGCAAGGAACAGATTTCAGTTTCAAGATTCCAAAAGGTTATTTACAAAAAGAGAGGGGCGGAGGATGGGAGGGAGAAAAAAAATGAATGATTTTTTTCTATACTGAATTATATGCTTCAGAAACAGAAGTGATTTTTTTGGATGAAATAGAGCTGCCAGCATTATCAAGGCAAGACTGAGATATCCCTCCTGAGAGATAAGCAATAAAAAGTGCCCTACAAGCAATATTACCTACTAAAGCACCATGACCAGATGGATATACAGCTGAATTTCACAGAACATCCAGTGATAAATTACTTCCAATTTTAGATGAGGTTTATAAACATTCTTTAGAGGCAAAAAATTTGTCCTTATTTTAATTAACCCATGTTTCTGTCTTCTCAAAGTAAGGTGCAAATCCCATTCAGACCCTTTAAAGTTTCACAAAAATTGCAGCTATTAGTTTGGAGAAAGTCACTCTTCTGCCTTTTTACCTTGCTCAAACCAGATTTGTTCTAGGCAGATTCTTAGCAGACGGTGCCCACTATTCAATACATATGATAGACCATTACAAATGGAACACGAGATATACAGAAGCAAAGGTGGGATTTTTCTTTTTAAACACCACATGCAGGTAATATTTTCTCAATTGGATTTAAACAGTTTACAGTAAGCAAAGGACTTGAGTTAAAACAGCCAGAGATATGGCTGTTTCTGCTCATTCTGAAACTCATTTGGGATCCCGAATATGCTTCCATTTGTTTGTTTGTTCTAGAACCACTGCCACAACAGAATTTAGAACAAACCCCCATGCCAAGTGAAGTACTCAGGCAGAAACAGAAAACTGGATATCACTTTGCACTGGGTGATGTATGTATGAAAATGGGTCACCTCCTGAGGTATAAGAAAGAGCAAAAATTGTGGCAAAACAAAAAATTTAAAAGCACTTTGCAGCAGAAAGAAAGAAAGATGCAGCAAGCAGTATACCAGCCAGTTACAAAATGGCTACTTAGGGGCTGCAGCTGTTTGCCTCTTCCACATTTAAAAGAACCACGCCCAGAAAGGAATGCTGGGAAAAAAAGTTCCTATAAGAAGCAACTCTTCCTACAAAGCCTAGGAAGGGGTTGTATGCTAGCTAAGGAGGGTTATTCTGCTCTAGCAGAGGGTTTACAAAGCTCCTATATAGGTTAAATAGCAGTGTAAGGTAAGATGGGGGGGGTGAGTTTTTGAATGTAGCCTGTTAACAAGATTTTCCCATGCAGTCTGGGTATTTAGGCATTTCTGTTTGCAGGAACATAAAACTAGATGAAAAGTATTTTGATCCTACTGATATACATTAAATAAGATACAAGAAGACTTGATAGACTTGTATTATCATTATTGGAGTATAGTAACATTGATCTGTCTTTGCTGCTGTTTTATAAGTTATGAAGTATGAAAGAAGCATATAGAACTTCAGAAAGCTGCCCAAACTGAATGTCCAATTATGTCCTTGTTGATTCTAAGGGGAATTATCTTATTCTCTTCACTGCAAGAGGACATATTTCTAAGATCATTACATGTAACTCTTAAAGGCTTGCTATAGTTCAAGGAAACCTTCACTACTACAAGTTTTTCCAGATAGGATTCAATGACTAGAGCTCCAGATTGCTGATTTGAGGAACATTGTAGCTGTCCATGATGCAAAGAGGAAAAAAATGGATAGAGTGTGTGTGTGTGTGTGTGTAAAAGCCACTTAGAATCATAGACTATCAGGGTTGGAAGGGACCTCAGGAGGTCATTTAGTTCAACCCCCTGCTCAAAGCAGGACCAATCCCCAACTAAATCATCCCAGCCAGGGCTTTGTCAAGCCTGACCGTAAAAACCTCTAAGGAAGGCGATTCCACCACCATCTCCCTAGGTAACCCATTCCAGTGCTTCACTACCCTCCTAGTGAAAAAGTTTTCCCTAATATCCAACCTAAACCTCCCCCACTGCAATTTGAGACCATTACTCTTTGTTCTGTCATCTGCTACCACTGAGAACAGTCTAGATCCATCCTCTTTGAACTCCCTTTCAGGTAGTTGAAAGCAGCTATCAAATCCCCCCTCATTCTTCTCTTCACTTGACTTCTCCAGGGTTGGAATAACACCTCAAGTCCCTTATTTGTGTGTTAACAATCCAGAAGCAGAAGCAGCACTTCTCTGAGGTACAAATCTCTCCCTCCCCAATATATATATATATATAATTTTCTTGAAGGATTTTGTAAAATTGCTCTGGTGTTCTTGGTAAATGTTGTGAATCACTCTGGTAACCAATTATTAACTCCTAAAGTCATCTTCATATTTGATTAACACCAGAGGCTTCCTATTCTGCTAAGGAATTATTATAGAGCACAGGATATTTTTCATTTTTCAAATTATATTTAACAGGATTTGAAATTACTGGCTTTCAAGAGTCACATAATTACCTGATGCAGTATTGTTTCTGGTATGTGAAAGATAGCTAATATATAGCAGGAAAAAAATCTCAGGCCAATTATATTAGCCAAAATATTTTTGATAGCTTGCTATAGCCCAAGGCACCAAAGGAGTTTTGATAAACATTCTCATCTGTTTTTTTCCTCTGAACTTCTGTTCCATAAGAATTTTTTTCATGAAGAAATATGGTTACTGTAGAATGATTTAGGTCACATTTTGGTAGTGCTAGAGTGGAAATATCTGCTGTTTGCCTGTACCTATGGATACCCACAGAATGCTGCATATTTTCCTATGGGCATAACAATGTTGCACCAAGGTATTATTATTTGTATTATTAGAGGCTGCAACATAGTAGGCATTGCACAAACATGTAGTAAGAGTCAGTCTCTGCCATAACAGCTTAATAGGCAAAGGAAGTATTATCTCCATTTTACAGATGGGGAAACTGAGTCAAAGATTAAGTGACTTTCCTGAGGTCACACAGGAAGGTAATAGCAGAGTCAGGATTTGACCTCATGAATCCCAGGCCTGTGCCCTCACTACACATCCATTTTTCCTTCCTAGATATGCTATGTTGAAGTGCCAACCACATAGTGTTTTGCCTCGTGCTCAGGGATACATTTCCAGGAATGCTATCAAAAACTAATTACTGACAATCTAACTGATTGAGAAGGAGTGAAGATAAATGGTCTTCTAGTTTGTTTTCTTACTCTTGTGCTCCCATTTTGTTACTTCTCCATAAGCATGTAACACACTGAATGCTTCTAACATGGTAACGAATGCAGATAAATATTTCAAATATTTCCCCCATGAATATACACTTTCCATGATTCCACCAAGTCACACTACACACTGCATTACTTGAATCAAAAATACAAACTCTTGGAAACACTAAACATGTGAAGTGACCATTACATGTAATTACCATTTAATAAAATGGTGTGAGCTACACTGGATTTTAGAATATTGATTCAACTGAATGCAAAAGGACATAGTTTAAAATGGTGTTCTAAAACTATGGTTGAACACAGGATGAGAACATTTAAAACTCATTCACTTCTCTAGCTGCCTGTAATAACTACAATATCTTGCTATATGAAGAAGTGTGGTCTAATGCATAGAGAGCTAGACTGGAAATCTGAAGACCTGGATTCTGTTACGGATCCTGTTCATGAGCTATTGTGTGACCTTGGTCAAGTCAAGTCTCTTCACCTTTCTGTAACCCATTCTGTAACCCAGCTCTTTGTCTAAGTAAGGATCTGATTTTGTCACAGAGGTCACGGAATCCATGACTTCAGCCACGGCGGTTGGGAGCTGCAGGGTCCCCCCGCTACCCACGGCAGCCAGGAGCTCTGTGGTTTCCCCCCTACTGGAGGCAGCAGGACCCTCGGAGCTCCCAGCTGCCACTCACAGCGGGGGGGACGGGACACTGCAGCTCTTGGCAGCAGCGGGGAGACCCCGCATCTCCTCCACAGCTTTGAGCCACCACAGGCGGCAGGGCCTCCCACGGAGTGCTGAGCCGCCATGGATGGCAGGCAGTGGGAGGACTCCAAGCTGCCGTGGGTGCCCTCCCCCGCCCTCAGCTGCCCAGCTGGCGAGAGGATTGTAGGGACCCGGCAGCTCCCCATGGATATTTTTAGTCCACGTCTGGGACAGGTCATGGACTTCCATGAATTTTTCTTTATTGCCCCTGTCCTGTGCATGACTTGGACTAAAAATATCCGTGACAGAATCTTACCCTTAGTTATAAGCTCTTTTGTGCTGGGATTTTTTCTCATGATGTGTTTTTACAAACACTAAAACAGATAATACACACTAAGAAACAATTATATCATGGCACTGTGGTTTCTGTGGAATGGCAAATGTTGATTTTTTTAATGGCAGCCACTATAATCTTCTAAAGATATTGCTTTTTTACTCAAAACTATTAGGATAACTGTACAAAGCCTGAGAGATAAAGGAAGTCAATACAACACTATGTGCTATTATACAGTCTACAATCTCTTGACATAAAGAAATACAATCCCCATGTGGCGTGCTGCTTTAGGATCTCACATGAAAGTATTTTGGCAATGAAATTATTTTAATCAGGTAATTATCACTTAGTTAAAAAACAAAAACAAGAAACCCACAGATTTGCTTAATAACATTAGTCCTGCCTTGAGTGCAGGGGACTGGACTAGATGACCTCTCGAGGTCCCTTCCAGTTCTATGATTCTATGATTACTACTACAAGGAAGTAGAAGAAGGGATTGCCAATTAAACTGATTACATGTTAAATGGGAGATACAAAAAAGAAAGAGAGAGAGAGAGATCTCCATGCTATATTATATTTTGTAATTGCAAATGATTGTCCTTGTATGAAACAACAAGTCATAAAACAGATCAATACTGGTGATCACCATTAGGTTAGATTTCATTTTCTGTCTAGTTACATTTCAGTGATGTTTCCTGAATTACCGTAGACTTTCCTGTAAAGAATATATATTAATGGGGAATTTGTTACTAAGCATGGAGGAGGCTAATCAAATTAGCCTCTCTTCCAATTGATCACTCAAAATTCAAACCAAAGTCCAATGGTTCTGAACATTTGCTAAGTGTCTTAAAACTTCAGATGTCATTTCTTTACCATCGTTTTTCATTTTGATACATCTCAACATTTATTGTTTTTGAGAAAAAAACATGAGACCCCCCTAAAAGGCATGAAAAAGGCCTTTCTCATTGCATTTCTGATTGTAAGCCAGAAATCTCATGAACCTATTTTTCACAAGGTATCCAGGGTTTTTGTTTTGTTTGTTTTTGTGTGAGCACACTATAGTGTATCGGAATTGCATATCTCCCTTTAACTAGTTTGATACCATTGTTTTTTGGATATCATATTTGCAGAAAACACTTTTCTGTTTTAGAGGAAATATCCTTCTCACAATTATTTGTTGAGTACTCACTGTGTGCTCTGAGTAACACATGTAAAAGACATATCGCCCCTACCACCAAGGTATTGATAATCTAGTGTACTGTAGTGGAGATTAGGAGTGATTAATTACAATTATAAACAATGTCTTTTATTTAATATTAGAGTCCATTACTTCAATAGGACTACTCAAGTATTTAAAGTTATGCCCAAGTTTAAGAGTTGTATTGCATTTGGGCCAATGTGAATAGCAAAGTGGAATGTGGCCCTGAAGATAAACTGACAGGTATTCAAATGGGAGTGCACAAATATTCCCAGTTGAAATGCTGAAAATGGATTGAAAAGTGTTTGGATGTACAGGGCTATTTTGAAACTGATTTTAACTATTGTGGAGCGAGATTTGGTGGCTAGGGAATTTTATTTCTAATCTGATCAATGTAGGATTTCTGTGCTCTGACTGGAAGTTGGAATGCAAATGTGTGAAAAAAACAGAGTTCAGGATCCTGAGAGCCTGTACATTTCTTAACATCTTTAGGGATGGACTGTATTAGCAAAGATGCTAGTGCTTTTCTTTAACTCGGATTTGTCATGTTAATTAAATAAGTTTAAATAGAGAAAAATGTCTACCATAAATAATAATAATAATAATTAATAACAGTAAAGAGAGAGAATAAATAGGTGGCTTCTAAAATGTTCAACACCACAGGAGCAGTTGGTTTCCATATTAATAGGTTAACAAACTATTGCTCTAGTAATAATTCTATAGGGTTTGGTATGTAAGACCATTTGTATTTCAAGAAACACTTGAATTTACAAGCAAAGAGACAAAAGAGAAATGTTTCTCAAATACTGATAAGTTTACATTCATAACGTACTTAGGAATTGCAATGATCACAGGATTATAATGCATCTTCAAAACACAATGTCATTGCCAGGTTATGTTAATGTAACTGGAAACCTTTGTTCAGCTTCATTGTTCAGACCAATAAGTTACTGATATATAGTCCCTCTGTTCATATGAATTTAGATGATCACCTGGAGAACACAAGGTAACATTTTCCAAAGTGCCTACTTGATTTAGGACCTTAAATCCTGAGTTGCCCACTGGGACCAGGAATGAGAACTCTGACTCATTCTATATTAGGTCAGAACTCATCATGAGAAAATTTCATTCTTTTCAATACAACCCTTTTTTGTTGGAAAACAGAATCCCAGCTCTTTCTAAGCAAGCACATTTATTCTTAAGGTAAAAGTATTATAGAGAAAACGTATTAAAAACAATAAAAAGTTCATATACACATGTTAAAAGCTTACCAGAGGCCACCCAGGGGTCCTAGTAGGCCAAAGTCTTTCCAACCCTTTTGCAAGAGTCGGGGTCTCCTTGGACAGAAGGTCCTGTCCATTTACTGGAGCAGAAAGAAGGCCCGAGTCAGTTTAAACAATCTTTTTATATCCAAAGCCATTTCTTTGTCTGTTAGTCTCTGGAAAATCCAATGTGAACCAGTATTGGCAAACCTCCCCTGGGGGTGCTACCTCTCTGGAGGTGTTTACACCATAAGTGATTCACCTTAATCACCCTCCATTGGTGGTTCCTGGTGGAGCTGCAGTACCTCTCCTCCCCCGAGTACCATACAATCCCTGGTCCACAGTGATATTTACACTACTTACAAACTTAATACCATATGGTCCCCAAAGGTATTGCAGAGGGTTTGGGGGGTTGCAATCTCTGTCAGACCTGGGTCGGAGGTCAGACCTGGGTCTACTGAGCCTCAGTCCATTGCTTTAATTATGAGACCACCAATGTCCCCAGCATCCAATGCTTCCTTTCCAGCACCTGGCATTCACTGTAAATTCATTTCATTTAATTAAAAACAACAAGAATTCTAAGATCATTACAGGTAATGGGTAACTTTTCAATCAGCTTCACTGTGTCATAGTTTTTTCCCCTAGACTGTATTGGGTGCCACATAGAGATATCAAAATTTATAATTCTATCCTAATTGCTGACTCCCCATGCCTCCTTCCCAATACACAAATGTTTTGTCCATAGAGAATACAACCGTGCTATCAGTGAGCAGGTTAAAACTTTATTAGACAAGGTCAGGAATTTCTTCGACATGCCTGTGTAGCTGGAATACCAATATAGCAACATTTTTGACTGAAAGGGAAGTGGGAAGGATCACAGTAAATGTCATATCCCAACAGTTTACTCTGTATGCTGTTTAGTCTGTTTTCTTTTTATATTTCCATTTAATTATATCAGTATTATACAATGCTGTTAGGGAGGATTGTTACGCTTGCTTTGATAGTCCCAAAGCCAGCAGAACATTTTGTGGTTGTTGAACAATTATGCAATTAATTGCTCAATAAGATTAGCAATTGTGTTGCTAGGGAGATAGTCAAAATGATTTTTTATTATTAGTTTTGTAATTCAAAGTGGGTCCCAAAGAGTATTGTAGTTTCTGCCTTGTTTGCTGTCACTCGTGCTCTAAATGTCAATGAGAGAGAACCTTGTTCATGTTGCACTCTGAGCATAAAGGCAGTGGAACAGAGGACAATTTAGCATATTGATATTTTTCCTTTTTTTCCCTATCTCCCTAAACAATTTTCTAACTTTATAAAAAAAATTCTATCAATCATGTTCTTTTTTAGTGTTAGAATAATAGTAAGATTTCATATATAAATTCCCTTCCCTTATTTTGTAACATCCTTTGTAACTCGGGCCCTTTATATACAATTTTTTCTCTTCTGACTTTTGCACATAAGCACTATCATAAGAATTTCTCTCAACTCCATAACAGAAAAATAATGTGATCCACACTTGCTGTAAAGTCATGTCAATTTATCTGTTGTATGTGTGTATGGAGAGAGAGAGAGAGAGAGAGAGAGAGAGAGACCTGAAGTAGAGGTCTGAGTAGGCTTGAAAACTTTTCACCCACAGAAGTTGATCCAATAAAAGATATTACCTCACCCTTGTCTCTCTCTCTCCACACACACAGACTCACACTCACACTCAATGTGTGTACATGAGCATCTGTGTTCACATGCACCTGTGCAAGCTAACTTTATATTCAAGCCAGCTGGAAATGTCTTCTCTGGAATTTGTGATTAAGGCTCTGATCTTCCTCATGAGAAATCCATTGGAATCTGCTCACACTCATCTCATTGCAGGATCAGGGCTTGAGTAAAGATATTGTAAAATTGTAAAATAAAGGAAGCAACAGGGTTTGGAGAGATGTATAAAGTTGTGTGTGTGTGTTTGCATGACATTTTTCTACTATATTGGTTGGCTGTAGAAAAATATCTCTCTCTCTCTCTCTCTCTCTCTCACACACACACACACACACACACAACTTTATACATCTCTCCAAACCCTGTTGTTTCCTTTCTCACTTTAATGAAATCCCCAGTAATGATGCATGTCAAAGAAGACTTGTAATGATTCATTTTACAATTTAATCATATTATTTGACCATCCAATTTTCTGGTTGCTGATATAATAAAGAAGTGGAACCATATGGATGAAATAAAAGGTAACAGAAATCCTACAAACAGTGATTAATGCCTTTTACACACCACCCATATACCAATTAGCGCACCATGTTTCACAGCATGCAGCCTCATAAAAATAACCCCTCCACAATGTTATTGACAAGATATTTTCATCTATAGTTAACAGATGAAAACTGAGAGCCTCCGTCCCACAAAAGAGTGGTTATCTGCTTGGATTTCTGGCTGAGCTTTGAAAACTTTGGAAAATCCAGCTTCCAAGCAAGCCCGCTTTCTATTAAACCATGCTATGTTTGCAATTTCTCTCTTGCAATTACAAGTGAGCCTATGGGGTGAATGGCACTCAGCTTACAAGCTTTGAGGGGCTTATTTGCCAGACATCGAAACTCTAGTGCGCAGCTTGCTGCAATTCTGTTTCTTAATGGCATGTCAGGGAGTTATAGCCTGGGGCTATAGAAATCTGTGGACGTGGAAAATCTGTGACTTCTGAGGAGTTAGGGTTTTCACAAAGCTTTCCTGAAGATTTTTGTCATATTTTCCAGAATGTGAGCTTTCATTTTCAGAAAACAAAATTTCTACAACTAACCAGGATGAAAAACCAGAGAATGTGGACTTCAGAAAGGATAAATATCAAAGGAATGTTTTAAATACAGGGGGTTCCAACCTGCAATTTTTACTCACTCCTCACTGAGGGAAAAACTCCCCCTAGTATTGACAGGAGTTTGCTTGTGTGACGAAGGGGGGGGGGGGGGTTCTTGTTTTCTGTGGAATTTCAATGGTTTGCATGCGGAGGGGGTGGGACTCAATTTCCCTGGGTGTTACTGGTTTAACGAGGTGAGGGGAGAAGGGAGTGTGTTTTGCAGAGGACCGGAGAGAGGACTTGGGGACCCAGCCGATGGCCGGGAGGATGGATACCCCAGCGACCTGGTGACCCGGAGGCCCAGCTGAGGAGACGCAGCAAGTTCTGGCTAGTGGGCGGACAATGGGCTGCAGAGTGAGGACCCAGTGACCTAACCAGCCGGTTCCAGCCAGAGGACAGAAGCGAGGAGAGGAGGCCCCGGTTTACAACCCTGTTTACCTGGAGAGAAGACAATGGACAGAGGCGGGGCCTGGGGCCGGTGATCTCAGATGCCCAGCTGGGAGCAGGGGGCTCTGGGCTGGACAGGGGGAGCAGGCAGAGCCCACCTGGATGCAGAGAGACTGGGATGTGCCGGGCTGAGGGAGGCCAGGCCTGAGGCCCTGAGAGTTTCCTGTGCTGTGTTCAACTCTCAATAAACCCTCCTGTTTTATGCTGGCTGAGAGTCACTCCGGTCTAGAGAACAGGGTGGCATCTACCCCTTCGGGGGTGGAGGCCCAGGGGGTCCAGAGAAAGTGGACTCCCCGAGGGGGACCATGGTGAGAAACAGGTGTGCTAGGGCTCCGAGAGGTGCGGATCCAGGAGGTGGAGGGACCTGACCCCGAGAGAGAGTGGACCCCCAAGAAGGGCTGTCTCACTAAAAGGGGCACACCCCACGGACCGCACGGGGCCAAGAGTGGGCACGATCTGTGAGTCCGTGACAGCTTGAATGGTTGCTCAAAGATTTAACCCAATGGGCCAAAATCCACAAATATGACAGTCATATCTGTCTCGTCCTTAAATCCATGTACTCACAAATGGCTAGAATGTGACATCAGGCACAAGCTTGAGCAAGAGGTGATATGAAGCATCAATCCAAGAGTAGTCTCTGGAGACATCATGACTCAGAATCACATTTCTGTCACAATTCTTCCCTTCCTTCCCATTTGCTCTAGGGGATTAATACTTTGCTGCTGGCCTATAGCTGCAGAAAATTACAATCCTCCCTCATCTTGTCTGCACTAGCCAGCAAGTGCATCTGTGTGTGTGTGTGTCAGGGGGAAGGAGGGGAGACGAAGGCACTGCACATTCTTTGCTTCTCCCCACACACCCCTTCCAACTCAGAGTGTAAAAGTAGCAAGTGAAAGGAGAGAGTGGCACCTGTACTGATAGAATAAAGGAATCATTAAGAGTATATGACAATTCTCCTACTGCAGAGCTGTCTGGGAAGAGGAAACAGAGCCAGAAACTCAGTGATACAGGCGATGGAGGCTAATGGACATAGGTCAGAGTAAGAGTAAACAGCTGCAAAATGGTGAAAGGGGGAGAAACGGGTGCACAAGAAATGTTCACATAACGGTGGCTACCAAGCATTTTGTGAAAATATACATCCCAGTAGAACTGGTCAGGAATCATTTTTCATTGACAAGTGCCAATTCGTTGGATCCAAAACTGTTTGTGAAATGGGGTTGAGTTTGAGGAATTTCTTGACTCAAAAAATGCTGAGAAAAAAAGTTTTGAAATTGTTGCAACACTTCATTTTGACATTTTTAAAAATGAAAAATTCCAGTTTTTCGGTTCAAAACAACTTTTTCTTTAGAAATTTCAACTCATCAGACTGGAAAACATGTTTGAATTCCTGAAACATTTAATAACCAAAACACAATGTTTAAAAATTGTTTTTTGATTTGCCAATATTTGAGATTGACTTCTAATCTCAATTCGAGTTGCCCACTCGCTGGACAATACGTGCAGAATGGGAAACCAGTTCTGCATCATGCCCAGCTCTACATCCCAGAATCATATTTCTGTGGGATATATATATATATTTTCAGTATCAAAAGAACAGCATCAATGCAATTATCTAGTTGTACAGAAAACATGACACTGGAGAGAAAGAAGGTGAGGAAATCTGGGCCAAATTCTATCACTGGGTAGGTCTGCACAGCTCCCTCTCACTTTAAAGGAATCTACCTGTACTGAGGGCAGAGTTTGGTCATTGGAATCAGCTTTAAAAATAACCATGACATAGCACTGGAAAAACATCTGTGAAGCATTCATTAGACCAGCAATAGAGCACTGAGAATGGATGGAGGTTACAGGGGAAGAATAGAACTGAAGCCAGTAGAATGATGGGAACAGAAGAGCTTGGATGGAAGGAAGAGTATGGATGTCTATAAAAGCAGCTGGAAATGTGGCGGAGGAGGAGCTGCCTTTACTTAGGGGCCGCACCTTTATCTCAGCTGCCTTTATTAAGGGCCACTGCTACATAAAGGGGAAGAGGAGAAGAAACAGACTTTGTGCTCTTTGGAGTGGGCAGAGTTGTTTCATAATGTGTTGTACAATGTCTAGTGCAGTGGTGTCCTGATCCATGCATAGGTGCTGCAACTAGGGGCTCTGGGGGTCCTGCTGCACCCCCTGGCTTGAAGTGGTTTCCCTCATATACAGGATTTACAGTTTGATTCAATGGCTCTCAGTACCCCCATATACAAATTGTTCCAGCACCCCTGGATCCATGTGTGGGGGTCCCTGTGTGTTACATTCATAGCATACAAACAGAGACGTTAGATTTTAAAAATGCTTTTTTAGGTAGCTTTGTGCTAGGCTGGCTTTTTCCATGCTGACTCTTATCACACAATTCCCTGCAGAGCCCCCTAGCCTGCAAGCAGGACCAGGAAACTCCTTGCAAATTAAAGTGACAGCCTACAATTCCCATACACCATGCTATGCACTACCACAATACTACCACTACTATACTACTACTATGAGTTGCCATTTCAAACTTGTGACACCAGTAAGGCCATAGCTGCCAAACATAACTGGGAGTGAACAGTGGAAGAGGAAGAGCCACCACTGGTAGAGGAACATGCAACAGGGAAGTATTAGCAGGACAAGAGATGGAAAGGCACAACAGATGGAGGAGGGAGATGCACTGAAGAGTAAGGGGAGACCGTTTCTAATTCTCCCTGCCAAATAAGGACCAAATACAAACATACTGCATTAAACACAGTTCAAATACACACATACTTTCCTACTATAGCACTTCCCTGTAAACAACTGCTTTGGCCTTGATAAAAAACAACAGGGAGGAACCAGCCAGAGACTCCAACTGGTTGGAGCAACTGCAGAGCAGCCAAAGCACAGACTGCTGTACTGAGGAGAGAGGGGTTAAATGGGGCCCAGCCCAGGCCACATCACCCCCAAGCATCCCCCCCTCCAGCTTTGTGGAAACTAGGACTTGGGGTGTACTTTTTTCCCTACCACAAGCCTCCGCTACCTGGTCAATAACTCCAGCCAGTGGGAGCGGCTGCAGAAGCAGCCAAAGCAGGGACCTTTGGACATTCAGAGAGCTTTCTACGGTTTTGACTGGTCTTTCTCTGCCCCACGTTGACTGGCAGTTTGCTCCAACCCTTCCTCCTCCTTCTCCCTCACAGTCTCTTTACCTTAGCTTCATTCCACAACAGTCTGTTTTACCCTCTTCTTCCCTCCCCTGGCCCTCTTACATCCTCTCCCTTAAATGTCCCCTCTCCCTTCACTTTTTTTCCCATCTACCTGACCCCCTCCTAACCACCCCACCCCAAAAATGTGGAACTTAACATGATATTTGCTGCCATCACATCTTGTATTACATTCCTTTCTAGCATCCCACGGTTGTCTTGTCTCTTCAGATTGTACTGTGTGTCTGGGGTCCATATGTGCTAGGCATTCTTGATTGGTCTCTAGGCACTGCTGTAATAAACATGATTAATAATAATAATAATTTGTCACAGGGATTTTGTATGCTCATGAATGCAGACTTGATTGGGAGTAGGGAAAATGTGGGCCAGAAGACTATTTCACTATTAATATATAATAAAAACAATAACATCTAGCTCTATATGGCCCACACTATGGAACATTTTGAGACTCCTCCACACCTCCTCTGAAGTTTTCCACTGCCCACACAGATACAGAAGGGTTTTCCTTAAACTATGCACTTATGGCCTCAGTCTCCCCATTACTCATGCTAAGTCATAACTTAGTCCATGGCTAGTCCCATTGGGCCAAATTCTATCCCTCTTGCATTGATTTCAGTGGGACTACTCATGGAGTAAGATGCTACTCAGTGTGAGTGTTGTTGAATCTGGTTCTTACTCTTTTGGACTATTTAGTTACTTTAAAAGATTTCATATAAAGAAACCATTTTCTTTGTGAGAGAACTTGAATTCATGTTGAACTTTCATGAAAATGGATTTGGAAGAAAAATGTGTTATGTACATCTGTACTATGCCTTATTCCGGTATCTGTTTTTATTTGAGAATTGACAAAAAAGAAAGGGTTTGCTGATTGAAATGGATTAATTAGACAATATTGTATTGGACTGCATTGTTGAGGAAGCAATTTTGTTAGACCTCTGAATACTTATTGTTCTGTGCTGTAAAGTGGAGATTGCTTTTATTTATTTTTTTATGGTACCATAAAAAATAAAAAGGGAAAAAGAGCAACAAAAGGGAAAAAGACTGATCAACAGTCTTTTATTACACTCAGAGACTAATACAATGCAGCTGCTTCAAACATAAGAAAATATATTCAACAGGCTACTTTACCCCGGATTCCTTGTGGTAGGACTTATTGAACTAAGAGGTTGTTGATTTGTTTATTTTTATATAGATCCTTTCAAGAAGAATGTACACCACAGACCAAATGTTCATATGATGAGTGGGATCCTTGTATAGATGAGTTATATCTCTGCACGGCTGTCTTAATGACAAATGAGTCAGTTCACTTTGGCTAATTGATCATGCTTTGTATATTTGTTTATTAGCATGAAACCATTTGTTTCTGTTCTTATTTTGCATCTGTAGAAAAGTAAAGCTGGCAACTGGTAAATTATATAAGAGATCTCCTTTGAATCGTAATGATAGAGAGGATCATTTTTGAGATAAGTTGGGCTGCACTTTCTTTCAGATACTTTTGTGTTCATAGAAGTAAACTACAAAACTGATTTTAAAATCATGTGCTAGATTGTATCCTGTCCTAACATGGTTGCACAAGGCAATCAGAAGAAGTAAAGCCATGGACACATTAGTGGAACTGTCCCAATGACTGCTTTCTAGCTATCAGAGGAGTGAGGTTCAGGAACAGCTTCACAATAGGAGTTGGGAGGACAAACAACTTATTTTTTAAGAGAGAGCTGAACACATTTATAAGTGCAGGTGTATGACGGGGTTGCTTGTGATGGTAGGGGATAGGGCTCAGAAGACCTGAGACTCACTTCCAGTTTGTCTTATATTCCTAAGTCTCATGCTTCAGAGTTTCAGCCAAGCACTGTCAGGGATCAGGAAAGGATTTTTCCTCCCAATGGTGTTCTGGGAGGTTTTTTTAATCTACCGTACTTTCTCTGAAGCATTAGGAATGGCCATGACTGGAGATGAGACATTGGGTGAAGGTTAGGCAAGGGCTCTGAGGTGGCACTGGGCATTCTCTCATTGATATCAACTCCTGCTTTCATGTATTTTGTGGGTCTCTATTAGCAATTAAGGAAATATTTGAACACAATAACATCGTTTAGGGAAATCAATATAAATTTACAACAAGGCTAACTGACTTTCAGATTGCACTGTAACATCTCTTCCCTAGAGTAGTTCAGGAATTCATGTGACTGGAGAGGTTTGGATTTCAGGTGGGAAAGTAATTGGACCAAATGAGGGACTACCCAGAGAACTACAATATAGGGCCTTTAAGGATCACATAAAGGAACACAGTGGGAAGGAAAGCACAAAATAAAAAGCCAGATCCTCAGCTGGTTTATGATGGCATAGCTCTACTGAAGCCAGTGAACTGGGCTGATTTACAATAGCTAAGGATCAAAGTTATTTTGCAGTAGGTACAAGTTGCTTTTTAGGAAGTTGCTTAATGATAACTTCCAGCATAAAACAATATTCAACAGTAAAGTATATTAAGGAAAGAGCTGAAAAGGAAGATAAGGAGACAGTCTGAGGAGTCATAACTCAAGACAGGAAGAAAGTGGAGTAAATTTCAAAGGAATTAGCAGAAACAGAATCCCTTGTCTTGTTGGTAGGAGTTAAAACATTTTTCATGCTGACGATGATCACAGTTAGAGGTGTATCTGTTCTTATCAAAAGTAACTATGTTTGATTGAGGCTTATTTGGCCAGACTAAAATTACCCAAGACATGATTCCTTGAAAATAAAAGGGGTAACTTGACTACCACAAAATGGTTAGTGCTCAGCCATGGAAGTAGGGTGACCACCCATCCCGAATTGGGTGGGACAGTCCCAAAATGCAGACTTCAAGTCCTGGTCCCAGGCTGAATGACTTTGGGACAGCATTAGTCACTGATTCCCTGCAGCGTCGCTCCACGGCTCAGGGATGGCACCAGCATTTTCCCGGTGGTGGGAGGAGGGGACTTAGTCCCCCTTGCCACAAGGCGCCGCCCTCTGCTCCCCTGAACCCCCTCCCCCTATCCAGACCACAAGTCAGACCCAAGCAGTAGTAAGAGCTGCCCAGGGAGCCTGGGCCATTGTGGGGAGTCCCGGACCCTCCACCTGCCCTGGGGACCAGGGATGGTCTCGGGTCCCCCGGCCAGGGCAGATGGAGGGTCCAGGGCTCCCCACAGTGGCCCAGGCTCCCTGGGAGGCTCTTACCACTGGCCAGAGGGCAGGACCTTGGGGGGAGGAGGGGAGAGAAGAGGAGGATCAGGTGGCAGGGCCACAGAGGGGTCAGGGCTCCTGCATATATCTGGCTTTTGCCTTTTGAAAATGTGGTCATCCTACATGGATGACACTGCATAAGAAGAACTGTCTGGGGTAATACCAAGTATTTTCTCCTCAATGTTTACCAGCTGCTGGAGTAAGAAAGGGAACTTCCACCTCTGCACATATTCAAACAAGAACATAAGAGAGGAAGGCAGTACAATGAGAAGAAATAATACTTACTCACTGAACTGCAGGCTATCTAAGGGTGAAATTCACCCATGCAGAAGGCACTGGGTTGCATGGCCCTCTGCACATTTCTCCCCTTATGTATTTAAAACCATGAAGAGTGTTCACACTGCCCTTAATGCCCTATTGTCTAGGTGTTTTCCAGGACTGACAGCTAACTCCATCACTGAACCATTCTTCAAGACTAATTTATTTGATAGACAGTAGCCAGTAGGTAGTTTCCATCCTGCTTTAATATTGGTTTAACCACCAGAAGAATTTTACTGTTTAAAATATTAAACACATCTTCAAATATTAAACAGTTAACATTTTCGCCCCCGATTGTTACATTTGTACTGAAATGTACATTTGTACTGAAACTGCCTGGAAACTGTGGTGCAGCCAGTATCTATGGATCTGCGGAAAACTGGTATCAATGGCTATCTCTGATCTCATATACATATATAAAAGCAGAAAGGGCTCGTCGTGAAGACTTTCAGAACATTGCACAGAGCAAAATGAGGAAAGCTTTTCTTATATGCCTTTGTGATTGCTCCAGTGGGAAACAAATCCATGCCAATGAGCCTAAAGGGCCAAACTGATCAGTAGAATAATGGACAGATTATTTTTGCTTTTCCAATTTTAACAAATGAAAATAATTAAAAATGGGAAAGTAGATAAATGACAAAATCTACTTTTAGTGATTAGTACTGGGGGCTAACTGCTCTTCCCAGTTCTCTCTGCTCACTGAAAACAAAAGAACAAGTAAAAGGACTATGAGCAGGGGATCTAAGAGAAGCTAATGGGGTTGGGTATAAGGACACCACTTCTCCACTCCTCTGACATTGCCTGAATGGATGTGCAGCTGCTCCACTGAAATAATTACAAGCAGAGAGTTGTTGTAGCATCCACCAGGAGAGGTTAGGAAAGGTGTGGTTAAGATTGTGGATCCATGTAGTGATGGATCTATTGGGAAAACTCACACCAGCCATACCTGAAACCCCTGTCTCTGTTTTCATGGGGAGAGGGGCTTCACAGTGTGTTGGAGGTCTAGAGTCTCTCCATGGTCTGTCCTTTCCTTTCCTCTCACCATGCAGTGTATCGTGGTAGGTTCACTGGGTTTAGGATCTCACACACAGATAGAAAGGAAAGAGGGGATGTAGTGGCTTTGAGTGGTTCCTCTCGGTCAGCCTCGAAAGGAGGCCACTCCATCTCACTATGCCACCTAGCTATCGATAATCAATTGGCAGGGGATTAGCAAGGTATAGTAGCAGTTAATGGTCTAGGCCCCGGCCCCTGGGGCAAGTACCAGCAATCGCCCAAGCTCCCTCACTTGGGAGGATGGCAGCCACCATCTGGCTCCAGGCCTCTGGGCAGGGCAGAGCAGTTAGCAGTCTTTAGTCCAACCTCCCTTGCTGGGGAAGACAGCAAACACAGTCAGGCTTTAGCCCTCTGGGTATTTGGCAGATGGCAGCAAGGCAGGAGTGTCTGCCTCCTTCTCTGGCTCCAGCCCAAATGAGCTGGAAGCCCTGCCTCGTATACTTCCTGCCCCGCCCCCCTGCTTCTGGCATTGGTGGCAGGTCTGGCCTAGCTCTGCCCACCAGGGGGCAGGGAGTGGTTCCTCCCGATCAGCCTTGGAGGGAGGTCACTCCACCTCACTATGGGGAGGTAAACAGTTGGTCCTGAATATCTATATTTCTAAGGAAAAAATTACATTTCATAAATATTGAACTGTGGTGTCATTTTCAACCTATGTCCACTTTCCTATATTGGATTCATTTCTAAAATCTACTAAACCAGTTCAAAAGACTGAAATGTTAAATTAACAAGTTCTGGAGTTTTATCAGCAACATGTAGCTTTTTCATTCAATATATTTGCATTTAAATGACCCCTATGGCTCCAGGGCACTAAGGCAACAATTATTTCATTATATTATTCCATGAAGAACTAATAATCATTAGTGGGATGGAGTTTACGACTCTTTTAAGTAGATTTGAAGGAAACTATTGTGCTTGGGAAAATTCTTCTATAGATAGCACTAGAGAGTGAAATCTTCAATATACCTATGCACCATTTATTAAATGGACAGCAGAAATGTAAGGTTCCTCACAATACTCCCCCAGTTTGCTATAGCCTTGACATGGAGAGAAATATTCTTTGTTCTCTGTGATGAGACTGCCGGCAAAAACTGTCAATTAGTGACAGTTTCATTTTGTTTTGTTCCTGTTGTTGTGGTCATCAGTCACTTAGGAGCTGCACTGAAGCATTCAACTCACAAGGCCACTGAACAGTCCTCAGTTGTTATTAATTTTAGCTAATTTCCCTGTTGAGCCAGATTTGTGTCAGTGTTCTACAATACTGTTGATGGTATACTTTGTATTTTCTCCAGAAAAACTGGTTTAATGTCAAAATACGAAAGTGTCACTGAACAGTTTCTCTGTTCTTTGACGGAAATTCAAGATTCTTTAAATTGAAAATTCTGAAAACTCCAATCAGCACTACGAAGCATTTTGTTTAGCCAATCTAAAACATATTAAGTATTTGAAAATGGATGTATCCTTTATCCTTTGTTTTCTCTGAGCATACAGTTTACTGGAACTAGTATGATAATTAATCATGTGTCTTGAGATGGGATTTGAAGAGAGTCAGAAAGGTCCAGAAGGTGGGACAACATGGGAGAAAATGTTTCCCATTTTTGTGAGACGAGAGACCAGGCTGGAGAATAGGAAAGGTTTCAGGAAAGGACCTTGAAAATTATAAGGAGAAATATTGCATTGGATTCTTAAATGGACTGGAAGCCATTGCAGATTTCTGAAGGCTGAGGTCTTCCATAAAGCCAAACACACAGCCCTAAGCAATTTAATTTCTTTCAATTTTTAGGAATCCATAAAGAGATGAACCACCATGTTTTTATCAAATCAAAAGTTACATTTTTTAAAACTAGGATCCCTAAATCAATCTCAGGAGATAAGTTCAGAAGTACATTGGAGTAACTTTTTATATAAAAGTGTACACATAGGAAGCACATGCAGTATATAGAAAATACACTGACTATATGAAGAGTGGATGTTTCTCTTGTTTTGTTGACACTTCCATTCATATGGAAAATTCAGTGCCAAGTTTTCATCTCTTCATGTTCTGTTACCTCTTGTAAAAGTCAATATGTTACTATTTTCTGTATGTCAGCTAAGACTGATTGGACTGCTGACTTTAAAGACAGGTCAGAAAGTCATTGGGAAATAAAACAACAACCTTTGCTAGAACAGAACAATGATAAATGTCACAGAACAAAAGATTTAGATGAATTTCAGAGAAGTGACATGCAACATGTTTTGACTGCCATGTTTAGGGGAACGTTCTTTTAATCATATTATTGTTTAACAAACTTGGCAATATAAACATATGGATAGTGATAGCTTAACACGTCATGTTCTCTTCCTAACTGCACCAGCTTAACTGTACCTTTTAGACAGTGAGCTCTGTGTTGTGGGCCGTGCAGAACTGCACTATCAAGAGAAGCACCTACTGGCACTCTGCAGAATGTCTCCCAGAACTCACAGCACACATAGGGAGCATGTGCATTCCTACACCCATTTCTAGGATACACTCCCCCTTCATGATGGCCCATTTCCATGGGCTGGTGGAGGTGAGGATTATGCCCCCTCTCTTATCTGCCATTTTGGATAACTCCAAAGGGAGAATAAAGAGACTTTTAAAATGGCTATAAATGTTTTTCAGTAAAATGTCAGACCTGGGAATTCTGAATTCACTTCAGTTGCCTCATTCATTCCTTATTCTGTGCTATTAATAATCATGCATAGAGCACTATAAATGTACAAAGTACTTTACAGACATAGAGTAAGACATGTCCTTGACCCCAAAGAACTTTAATCTATGGGCTCAGTTGGGAAACACCTACTCACACCACTTGTCCTCTTTCGCAAAATTAGTCTCATTGAAGTAAATAGAAATGTCTGAGTTGCGGTTGCAAGATCAGACCCTTACAATCACTTCTGCATGTCTTTCTTCAGAAGACACTATTTTAGTTCCAGTGACAGAGCAACAAGATAAGAGCACCTTAAAATGCTTTTGACAAAATGGAAATTAAAGCATTTGCCTATTTATAATATAATCTAAGATCTGATCTTCTTCCTAGTGTTAACTGGGTCTCAATTTTCAAACCCACATTTTTGGGGCTGAAAATAATCAGAGGCAAATAGTGAATGCAAAAATAAAGGCCAGCTGTTAAAAACTTGTTCCTTACTGTGCATCCATGCTTCACTTAATACATTCTTCATACTGCTTTAAAAGCCACAAAGTCAGAATTTGAAAATATAATGACTACTGGACACGTGCATTTTAAATGGTTCTTTTACAGCAGAGTTAGATTCAAAAGTAAAACAAAGTAGAAACTGGATGATTTCAAGGTATTGGTAATGGGAGGTGTAGTCTTTCAACTCTAGGTCAATGGATCACATCTGGCTGAGTTTGGAAATGACAAAGTCATTACCATCTGATTGTTCAGTGTGAAATAAGTTGCTAGTCTCAGTCCTGTTCTACTATTACAAGTGGCATGAACTGAGAACCTAAATGACAGTCTAAGCACAAAGGGCAAAGGTTGAATGAGCCCGAGATGCTGGAACTTCTCACCTCAGAGGTGGTTGCTGAATTCTCCCGGTCTAAACGAAACTTGTGGAAGATACAAACAGATTCCTTCCTGCAAACAGAACTCCTGCATGTTGGACACTTACAGTACCTGGCATGTATATTCAGTTCAAGTATGATCAACATTTATTGAATTTTTTTTTTTAAAAAATGGAGATATCCCATCTCCTAGAAATGGAAGGGACCTTGAAAGGTTATCAAATCCAGCCCCCTGCCTTCATTAGCAGGACCAAGTACTGATTTTGCCCCAGATTTCTAAGTGGCCCCCTCAAGGATTGAAATCACAATCCTGGGTTTAGCAGGCCAATGCTCAAACCACTGAACCATCCCTTCCCCCCAACAGTTGCCATATGGCAGTATCTGACATATTTCCTTAGCTAAGTATTTTTGAAGATTTTGATTCTATCTTTGAACTCTTAGAAATTTGGCAGGGTGCACAAACAGGTTTAACATAAGCATTATTTTACAAAAGTTCCTTGGTTATTACTCTATTATTTTATGGGATCTTATTTATATGATATTAAATTAAAATTAGTGTGCAATACTAACTTTTATTTGATCAATTATGAAAAAATTACCTACCTAATAAATTTAAACTAAAACATTTTATTTTTAGTCTATTCCTGTATTCCAAGTTACTCATGGATGTTATCAAGGGAATTCAATCCAAGTTTTTTAAAACTTTGATCAGCAAAACAGTTTGAATAATTGTGACTGACAACCATAGTTATTAAACTGTTGATCTGTGTAGTCCCATTTTAATGGTATCTTTCAGGGAAGAATATATGTATCATATTAGCATAAATTTAATTTAGTTTCTCATTCAAAATGCAAATCAATAAAGCTTAATTTTAAGTAACTCTCCTTTATTTTTATTTTTTTTAATGCTAGCAACTCTGTAGGGCCAAGTTTCTCAGCATCGGTGAGATATAGGTGGCTAGATAAACAAATCACTCTAAATCTAGTTTGGACTCATCTACGAAGATACAGCACCATCCTTTAAATTGTCAGTTTTGGGTGTTTACCTGATGAGGAATCTATGAAATCTGAGTTGGGTACACCTACTACAATAATTTTCTCAGATATGATGTGATGACAAGGAGATGTTCTTACATTGTTTGCTGGAGACTCAAACTTAAATATGAACAGTAGAAACTTCAGGGTTGGATGTACAGCAACATTACTCCAGCTGAGGATCTGGTCCCCAAACATTATTTATTTATTGAAGACCAAATCTGGCCATCCTACTCAAAATGACTAATACCTTAATTCACAAGTAGTAGTCTCATTGATTTCAGTGGGATTACTTACAGAGTCTCGTCATGCTCAGTGTGAACAAGGTTATCAGAATCTGGCACTGGAACAGCTCCTAAGCTGCTTTTAGCCCCCAACAAACAAATCTCTACCCAGCAAAACTCCACTCCCCTGCAAATATGAGCTCCCATCAAAGCCCTACTTCATTCCAAGCCTGGGGGAAAAAATTGTCTTTTGGAGTGTGCCCCAAAGGTCCTTCTAACCTGAAAATAGAGCATGGCTTTCTAGAAGATGACAGTTCTTTAATATGATTTCTATGTTTATATATTTTTTCAACTTAAAATCTTATCTTTATAATTTAATTGAGAAACAAAATATTTTGCCTTTGATTGACTGGAAAGAAACATTTTACAGCTTTCTCTAGAGTTCTAAGAACTGTTTAAAGTCATCTGGTTTTTAAAGACAAAAGTTAAAGGGGAGCAATTTCAAAGAACCACAGAGGAGAGAAATCACATTTACTGTATCTTCTTATTTGTATACACTTAAGCACTTATTTAAAAGAAGGGAAAATATATTCTGTTTTCTACAGGCTCAGGATGTGAGACAAACACTGCTTAGGAATTGTCAACTGCAATGCAGTAAAAGCCTGATCCCAACTCTCATAGAAATCAACGTGATCCTTTCAATTGACTTCAGTGCGAAAAGAATCTGGCTCTGAAACATTCAGAAGCAGAAGATTATTGTAGCACACTGAGACACATTCTGTATTTACTCCGTTTGAGCAGATTATGTCATTGGGCATTATGTCCGAGCATAATTTAAGGGTAGAACATGATTATGACTTCCAGGTAGAATTAAACAAAAGTCAGCTGCCATAGAGAAGCTGCTGTTAAAAGCTAGAGATCTGACATTTTCTGATTGTGAGGTTTCAACAACAGTAAAATCTTGATTCAAAATGAAAACTAATTTCTAGCATTCTTTTTTTCCCATTTCCCAATCAGCTCTATTGATAATATTGTTGCCCCTTCTGCTGGCACCAGTGACCATTCCAGCATCCCTAACATCCTTCTGGCAAGTGGTAATAATGGAGAAGAAATCCATGAAACAGAGTCTGGATATATTTAAAGTGCAACTTGCTTTAATTACACATACACCATTCCTGGAACAAAGACAGTCACAAGCATGATGCAGGTAATCTCCTTTTCCAGACATTTTCATCCCCTTATCAGTGCCTAGTTTCCAGGATGCTACTCTGTCCCAAGAATTCTATCCAAATAGAGAATAAAGCAGAGATCAAACTCCATCTGTCACAGCTTCTTTCAAAGGGCCATCACATAACAAAACTGACAATACAGCATTTCTTCAAGGACTAAAAACTTGCTCGCACTCCAAGAAAAAGAGAAACTATCTGTGACAGTGCCATCTGCTGACTTGTGACAAACAATATCCTACATTTCTGGGATTTCATTAATCTCAAAGTTGCCCAAAGTTCTTAACTATACAGAAATCACTTCATTTACCATTGAAGGACAGACACCTCTGAAGTGAAACATGGCATCTACTTTACAGCACACAGGTAGGTATTAAAATATCCAACTTAAAATACAGTTGTCTTCCAGGAGGGAAGAATGTACGTTTCTGAGCACACTGTGGTATGTCTGCCTAAAGCAGAGGAAAAGGTTGATCAGAGAATTTTGGAGATTTTCTTTCCCCAGAGATAAAGGCAGTTCTCATAACTACTGTTAACAGTAACTGGCTTTATTTTCTGCTTGGTTATAGTTAGTTTAATTTTCTTTCTCTTTTTGACATTTTCCTGGTTTTCATAACAATAGTTGTTGGTTATCTACTGTATGTGAATACATATTATGTTTTGAAATAGTCTCTCAATCCTATTTATTTGCATTCTCATTATATTCCTTTCCTTCAGAAGTTTTCAGGGTCCATTGACTTGAGAAACTTAGTCTGAACTCCTTAACGAAAGCATTTCATTTGACAGATCATTTTAACCTTCTGAATATAAACCTCTCTCTCCACACACATGCAAAGTCAGTCCTACTTCATAATCTTATCTCACAAATATAATCTGGCCTATCCATCTTTTAATGCTACTTCTCCAAAGGCAAATGTCACATCACCACAATGCCTCAAAGTGCCATTCCTTCAAATCTCCCCAGGACAAACACAGTCATTGCAAAATCCCCAGATATGTTGAAAATATCAGATCAAGAATGGTTTTCACCAAGGTGATAGCATCTTTTTTATTTAATTAATTTATTAAGTCATATCCACTGGTCAATAATCAAATAAAAGTTTCCTGCTTACTGTAGCCTCTCCACTTGGAGATATTTTCCCCACCATATTTGGCCTTTGATTACTACTAGCACAAATCCTGCTCCTGTTGAATCAGCTATAAAATTGCCATTGACCTCACGGGGAAAAGGTTCAGGTTCAGATTTTTGTCATTTAATCAACAAGAAATTTTAAAGATTAGTCTCTTTACATCTTTGCTTAGTTTGATCTTATATATTCAGTAAGCTGCTCTGGCTGAGGTTCAGAGCAATCTTTGCAGACTTTGGAGAGAGCCTTTATGTCACAAAGGAGAATCCCTACAGTGGGGCATTTCAGGATGGAGGGAGGAAAACAAAGAAGAAAAACAACAAGCTGCAAAGATTCCCCCAAGAAGAACAAAGAATAAAATTAATTAAATGATTTGAAAGCAGTGTTTAATCTTTTTAAATGAACTGAAACCTGTTTCCACCCTCCTACCTCTGTTGATTTCTCTTTGATATAAACCCTCAATTAATTTTTTGTAGGCTTTTTTACCAAGGCAGTAAAAAGCTCTCATGAAAATGTCCAACTAGCTGATTCTGTTAATCCACTTCTCTAGATTAATATCTAAATTACATTATAGTATCTGTCCAGCACGTCTACATAACATTCTCTCTTCTATTTTCAATACACCTTCATATAATCACTGGTCCCTATGAAAGGCTTAGTTTGTCATTTCCTAAAACTAATTCATCTTCTTTAAATCCCTTTTCAGTAATCTCTGAAATTAAAAGAAATTATATAAATAAACGATTCAATCAACAATTTTATTTTGTCTTCTGTTTTTTTCTGATGTGTCTGGTCTCAACATTATCCACAATTTTTAGAGATTAATCAGGTTCTCTTGCAAAGGCTTCAGTTGCTCTTAAATAGTTTCATCTCATCTATATTAAATATTTAAACTTCCAACATTTAATAATGATGAATAAGGTTAAGATTGGAGCTAAAAGTAAATTAAGAAAATTTCTTTTATTTCAGCCAGTGATGACCTAATAGTTTTAAAGAATTATTAAAACCATCATTCCCATATTTCTTTTCAGGTCATAATGTTTCCACTCTCTTATATTTAAATATATTCCCTTTTTTGTCTGCTTTGTACTACTCTTGCTGTACATTAGAGTTGGTGCTTGAAAGATTTTAATCTGGCCTCGTCTATTTGCATACAGCACACTGCTTTTTATGTTGTCTTTTAGGAGACCTAAGTTTGAAAGTGACCTCAGATCTTCTGATTTTTTTTAGCTCAGCAGAAGATGGAAGATGAGGGATTAATTGGCCGAGCCCTGTGCAAGTCAAACAAATGGGATTCCTTCCGTGAACAAGTGCTAAACTATCTGGCTCAAAATTATTCATTTTGGGGTGTTTTTCTTTCCCTAGAGGAGGAACCTGATTTACCATTTCAAATACTACTTCTCCACTCCAGAAATCTCAAATGCATTTTTAATGTAACAACACCTAATAACTTTCTAATGTTTGCATTATTGCTTTTTATTTTCAGATCTCTCTTTGAAGAAATATTGAACTTCACATGCAGTCTATATGCACATAGATATTGCAGGTGGCAATTCATCCTGTTTGTGACTCTTCTGTTTATATATATTGTAGTGCATTCATTTTTTATCTTTCTCAGTAATAATAAAACATTTTAGCTATTGAGTGTTCCATTCACCAACATCTCTGAAGTAATTTTCTAAGTGACGTATGCTTTTGGGGTATTAACTTACCCTGTTTCCCCAATCCACCTTTCTTGAGGTGTAACACCCAATTACCTCCAGATGTTTCAGACTGTTAGTAATAAATATTAAGTCATTAAGACATTCTGAAATTTCTGTTCTTGTGATGCATATGTTTGTAGTATGAAATCATGATTTAAAGCTTTAGTTGTGGTCCCTTATTAGACACTTCACCAAATTATCAGTCAGACTCCCTTAGTAACTGTCCTGTTTGCAGCCTGTAAAATCAGCCTTCTTTCAGGCAAGGCTCAATGTTAGTTTCTTATTTTACTTGTAAGATATGTAATGCTTTTCAACTGTTATTTAATGAGCGCATTTCAGTTACATTCTCCCAACACCCTGATGAGTAGTAGTATCCCCATTTTACAGATGCATAACTGAGGCACAGATAACCCGAATCAATGGCCATTGAAGGCAATGAAATGACTCCCATTGACTTCAATGGGCAAAAAAGATTAAAGATGGGGTTTTCAAAATCACTCAGGTCTGCTCCCATTCAAGTCAATGTAAGTTTTACCATTGATCTCATTGGGAGCAGGGTTAGGCCAAACACTGGACTATTTTTGAAAATCTCACCCTAAGTGGCATACACAAGGAGTTCTGTGTGAGAGATTGAAATAGAACTCCACTGTCTGGAATCACAGTCCATCTGTGGGGAGGAAAATTCAATAATGTATGCTATATATGCATTAGACAGACTACATCTTCATGAGATGAGGATGTTATTAAGACTAACCCTTGAAGGCATTAAGCCAATAAAACGATGGCAACAGCTAATTTTTGAATACAGCTAGCCCTAAAAGAGGTGAGTCTTCCTCTTTCAGCGAAATTAAAAGAGAGTGGTATAAAGTCTTTCTGAATTGAACAAGCAATGCTCTTTGCTCCCCACTTTTGTGATAATTGGACCTACAAATTTACACTAATTGTGAGTTCAACTGTAAAAAGTACATGAAAGTTCATAAAATGTCACGGTAACTTATAGTGACAAACATTAATGGGAAAAGGTACAAAAGGGAGATGGACTGAATTAGACTAAACACAACAGACTACTGATATAACTCAAGGACTGTGTTGATATCATGCTTGGTAAAAACAGAAGTGGAACCGGAAATTAATGCACTAAAACAAATAATAAGGGGATGGGCTATTCCACCTATCACGCCCTTTTTGGGTCCTTAAAGAAAGAAACTTTGGGGATAAAAGATGGAAGAACAGATGGAGGCTCTGGAGCAAGCTTCACTATCCTGTCTTCCGTCCCATATTTTCCTGGGACACTAAGCCTTCGTCTTCATAATCCTGAGAGATGTCTTGACCAGAGCGGTCAAGAGAGACACAGATGGCATTGCCACTTCTACCAGCTCCAGCTAAATCCCAAATATGGTCTGAGATGAAAAGGGATTAAATTTAAAAACAGCAGCAATGACAACAGCCATAGGTGATGAGTTTCTAATCTGTTGGGGGGTGCTTCCCCCAGCTCCGCCCAGGCCCCACCCCCACTCGACCCCTTCCCGTCCCACCTCTTTCCCGCCCAGGTCCGCCCCCTCCCCTGAGTGCGCTGCGCCCTATCTCCTCCCTTCTCCCTCCTAGTGCCTCCTGACACTGCGAAACAGCTGATCCATGGCAGGCGGTAGGCATTAGGAGGGAGGGGGAGGCGCTGAATGTCGGGGCATGCCAGCGGACAGGAGGCACTGCAGGGAAGGGGAGGTTCTGGTAGGGGGGCTGCCGGTGGGTGCTCAGCATCCACCATTTTTTCCCATGGGTGCTCCAGCCCCAAAGCACCCACAGAGTTGGCACCTATGACAACCGCAGCTCCAGCTCATCTCAACTAACTTCTTTTACCCAAATGGATAGTTATTACCATTTTTATACCAGCCAAACAGAAAGGGAACAAGAAATGTTGTCAAAATGAAAGTCTTACTTAATACTTTACATTTAAAATACTTTAACTGTTTTTATTTGTCTGTATCTTTAATAAAAGGTTAAAGGGATTTTTAAAGGTGTGTTTGATACAGTACTAAGCAGGCTGAGGTTTCTGTATAACAAATCCTGCACCCCATTTAATGTTGGACAATGACTAGGTTATGTTAACACCTTTGGCCCATTTATTCCAACTAAACCAATATAACAGCACCCTTTACAGAGCTCATCATGACTCATCCGGTTCATTTCACCTCTGCAAGGAACCAGCAGCTGCAAAACTACAGCTAAGAAGAACAAACAGCCACAGAGGAGCATTACGAATAATCAGCTTTCCAGTTCAGATGACATCATCCATGTTGCAGTCATGTATTGGTGAGATGAAGTTATAGAGCACTGCCAAAGAATTAATTTAAAATGTATCTTCAATGATTTTAAATGGATGTTGAAATGCTATGGTAATTTAAGATACTAACAGCTTCTCCTATTAAACACATAGTTGTTTAGACAGTGTATTTCTGGACAGGAGATATAAATTCACATTGGTAAACAAAAAGATATAGTGGGATTTAATTCAAATTTAAAATTGGGAATATTCATTCATTTGTGGGTCTCAAGACAGCTCCTTGTATGGCCTACTTTGACTCAAATTCTTTCTTTGTTATAGGACTTAATGGAGATTACACACCTTTGCCCACAGCCTGTTTAGGTTATCCATAATAAACCAACCAAGACTCACTTGCACTGGCTCTGTGGATGAGGGGAAAGCAGTGGACGTGTTATTCCTTGACTTTAGCAAAGCTTTTGATATGGTCTCCCACAGTATTCTTGCCGGCAAGTTAAAGAAGTGTGGGCTGGATGAATGGACTATAAGATGGATAGAAAGCTGGCTAGATCCTCGGGCTCAACAGGTAGTGATCAATGGCTCCATGTCTAGTTGGCAGCTGATATCAAGTGGAGTGCCCCAAGGGTTGGTCCTGGGGCAGGTTTTGTTCAATATCTTCATTAATGATCTAGAGGATGGTATGGACTGCACCCTCAGCAAGTTTGCAGTTGACACTAAACTGGGAGGAGTGGTAGATACGCTGGAGGTTCAGGATAGGATACAGAGGGAGCTAGACAAATTAGAGGATTGGGCCAAAAGAAATCTGATGAGTTCAACAAGGACAAGTGCAGAGTCCTGCACTTAGGACGGAAGAATCCCATGCACTGCTACAGACTAGGGACCGAATGGCTAGGCAGCAGTTCTGCAGAAAAGGACCTAGGGGTTCCAGTGGACAAGAAGCTGGATATGAGTCGACAGTGTGCCCTTGTTGCCAAGAAGGCTAACAGCATTTTGGGCTGTATAAGTAGGGGAATTGCCAGCAGATCGAGGGACATGATCATTCCCTTCTATTTGACATTGGTGAGGCCTCATCTGGAGTACTGTGTCCAGTTTTGGGCCCCACACTGCAAGAAGGATGTGGAAAAATTGGAACGAGTCCAGCGGAGGGCAACAAAAATGATAAGGGGGCTGGAGCACATAACTTATGAGGGGAGGCTGAGGGAACTGGGATTGTTTAGTCTGCAAAAGAGAAGAATGAGGCGGGATTTGATAGCTGCTTTCAACTACCTGAAAGGGGGTTCCAAAGAGGATGGATCTAAACTGTTCTCAGAGGTACCAGATCACAGAACAAGGATTAATGGTCTCAAGTTGCAGTGGGGGAGGTTTAGGTTGGATATTAGGGGAAAAAAATTCACTAGGAGGGTGATGAAGCACTGGAATGGGTTACCTAGGGAAGTGGTGGAATCTCCTTCCTTAGAGGTTTTTAAGGTCAGGCTTGACAAAGCCCTGGCTGGGATGATTTAGTTGGGGATTGGTCCTGCTTTGAGCAGGGGATTGGACTAGATAACCTCCTGAGGTCCCTTCCAACCCTGATATTCTATGATTCTATGATTAAATGAAATTATTTTGCCCATCTTTAAACTGTTTAGCCATCTATGGTTCCATAAAACGGGACTCACTCCTGATTTTGAGAACAAGGATAGACCACCTCTGAATGGTATCATCTCTGGTGAAAGTTCTCCACAGAAGCCCATAAAGAAGAGACTGTAACCAAAATAATTGTTTGCTGTTTTGTTCGGTTTTTAATTTCCCCCTTTCTTTAGCAATAAAATAGTTATCGTTAATTGTGATTGTTGTCCTTGTCTTTAATCATAGTGTCCATGAAGCCATGACAGAGAACCCCCTATGACTAGTATAGTGGGAATTACATCCCTGTATTGGCACTAAGAGACAGAGCTATTAAGATTTGTTTCTCTAGACTAGAAAATGTTAGTAACATGGAGGGGGGGGGGGAGAAATTACTTGAAACCGCCCTTTTCTATTCTCCACATCCTTCCACACAAGTGCACTCCTGTAGTGGAGGACCGATGGATAACCTCTGGCGTAAACCTCAGTCATCTTTTCTTGACCTATTTTTTAAGGAGGACTATTGAACTGTAGATTAATCAAGATCCATACGGAATGTCTGAAAACAGAGTACAATGAAATCTGCCAAAACAGGGCTGAGCTTGCTGTGATCCTTCTTTTCATCACTCTTTAAAAGCTTTTCTAAGGATAAGTCTAGAAGTGAGCATACTAAGCCACTGAAACCTGTTCCTAGAGCTTAATGAGTCCTACATTTCTTCAGCTCTGGGGCAAAGCAATAGATTGTGTCGCAGCTATTTACACTTTTTTAATTTATATCCCCATTTATTCTGTTGTCCCTAGATATACAGTTACTGGGAATGTGCCAGTAGCTAATGTCTCCATTTTATTACCTTGATTTTGTCTGTCCCTGAAGGGTATCTATTTTTTCTATGGTTTCCTAACCTTGCTTCGTATCTGATTCAATAGCTACCCTACAGTTTGATCCTGCTTAAGCTGGAGTCAATGGCAAAACTCCCCATGACTTCACTGGTGCACTAGTAGGCCTTGAATGAATAGTATACTGTTCATGTTATTTCTCTCTCTTCTGGCTAATCACTAGAATTAGGCCAAGGGACTGTACATGGCCAACACCCAGTCAAAATGCCAAATAACACAAAAATCAGTAGGCCATATGCAGCAATGGGAAGATCGTCCATGATATGCCACTGTTCTATTGTGGTCCTCGCCTTCCCTCAGTTCTAAGAAGCTCATGCAAAAAGATACATTCTTTAAAAAGTTCCCAAAATAAAAAGTTTGTTTCTACTTGCTTGGCAGGAGGAAGAAGCAGCTAATGTCTCCCTGCTGAAAGCATTAACTGATTGCATTGTTGCTTGAGCACAGCAGCTGTCCTTATACATTTAGACTCCTAGTGACAACAAAATTAAGGCAGTCTCCCCTCCTGTCAGGCAATAAAATGATTTTATCAACTTCTTTATTTCTTATGAGAACTTCTCAGATTAGGAGGGAATCACAGGAGAGAGAGAAGACGTGGTCTTTTCAGTGACTGACCCTCTACAACTGCACTAAGCTGGTCACAAGGAATAAGTCCAACTGATCATAATGACAGAGCCCGCTTTTTAATGTTCCCAAGGAAGGCAAAGAAAAAAATAAACAAGAAAAAACTCAAATTCCAGTGTGCCCTGGGGAGAGATTTCCTTCCTGGTCCCAAATTTCCCACTTAGTTTAAATTTGTTCATGTGAGCGAGTGTTTCATCTCGTTTAAGCCCAAGATACCAAAGGCATTCCAAGTAATTGTTCATTGTTTTCTTGTATGCTGTTAAGTGGATCCTGCCAGTATATCTGCAGCAGAGTACGATTATCCAGCAAGGGGAGGGAGGATGCCCCTGCATGTATTTAACTATTTCTTTTTCATTTCCTGAAGGAGTGCCCAGAGGCTTTCTCATTGCTGCTAAATCTGAGAAGATCTCTACTATCCCTAAGGTGACCTTTCACTGCAGTAATGTCTGTGATGTCTCAGGCAGGCTATGGATCAAAACTCAGGGGCTGTCAGGGTTCCCTCCCCACTCTGAACTCTGGGGTACAGATGTGGGGACCCACATGAAAGACCCCCTAAGCTTATTTCTACCAGCTTAGGTTAAAAACTTCCCCAAGGCACAAATCCTTCCTTGTCCTTGGATGAGTACTGCTGCCACCACCAAGTGAGTTTGACAAAGACTCAGGAAAAGAAACACTTGGAGTTCCTGTTTCCCCAAAATATCCCCCCAAGCCCCTTCACCTCCTTTCCTGGGGAGGCTTGAGGGTAACCAAGGTGAGCACAGACCAGACCTTTGGGTTTTTAGGACACTAAAAACCCAATCAGAGTCTTAAAAAACAGAACTTTATTATAAAGAAAAAGTAAAAGAAGCACCCCTGTAAAATCAGGATGGAAGGTAATTTACAGGGTAATCAAGTTCAAAACACAGAGGATTTCCCCTCTAGGCAAAACTTTGAAGTTACAAAAACAGGGATAAACCTCCCTCTCAGCACAGGGAAAATTCACAAGCTAAAACAAAAGATAATCTAACGCATTTCCTTGCTATTACTTACTATTTCTGTAATATTGGATGCTTAGTTCAGCTATGGCTTAGGGAGATGTATTTTCCCTGCCCCGGTTCCTCGCTGACCCAGAGAGAACACAAAGGAACACAAAACAAAAACCTTCCCCAACAGATTTGAAAGTATCTTCTCCCCTCATTGGTCCTTTTTTTCAGGTGCCAACTAGGTTATCTGAGCTGCTTAACCCTTTACAGGTAAAGGAGGGATTTTATGCTACCCTTAGCTATATATTTATGACAGGGGCCGATTTGGACTTTGGTTGCCCTTTGGATTATGTAACCCTACCTTTGCCCCTTCTCCTCCTTTGGGTCCTGTCAAAGTTGATCTAACAGGGCAGCTATGGAGTCTCCTTGTCAGGGCCGGCTCCAGGCACCAGCTTAACAAGCAGGTGCTTGGGGCGGCCAAGGGAGGGGGGCGGCACCTGCGGCAATTCGGGGGCGGCAGGTCCCTCACTCCCTCTAGGAGCGAAGGACCTGCCGCTGAACTGCCGCCACCAATCGCGGCTTTTTTTTTTTTTTTTTTTTTGCTTCGGGCGGCAGAAATGCTGGAGCCGGCCCTGCTCCTTGTATAGGACAAGATTGGGGGGGAGGAATAGCTCAGTGGTTTGAGCATTGGCCTGCTAAATCCAGGATTGTGAGTTCAATCCTTGAGGGTGCCATTTAGGGATCTGGGGCAAAAATCTGATCTGTCTGGGGATTGGTCCTGCTTTGAGTAGGGGCTTGGACTAGATGACCTCCTGAGGTCCCTTCCAACCCTCATATTCTATGATCTATAGAAGAATCTACATATGCACAGCCAACTCTACATCACCTTCTCTTAGCCCCCTGTAGTGAAGGGTACATGTTGATGGCATAATGGGGATAGAAAGGCATATGGGCAGCATAGAATACTCTTCAGTGGTCCCCAGATGGTGAAGCAGCTGACCTAAATTAGGCTGGGAGCTGAACCAGCCCCAGCAGTCCCATGTATGTTGTCCCAAGTATACCTGAAGCCATCATAGACCCTCCCCTTTCAGGTGCACCAATGCTCTGTTCTGGATCACTTGAAGATCTGGGCCACTATCTCTATTTCTTTCTACTGCCTTTCATGTTAGGCCATCGCTGAAATATGGCTTTGCGATCTGATAGTGTAGTGAGGAATAAGAAAACTCCAAGCAGTTTTACCCTCCAGAACTTTAACACTTTTTGGAGACAAAATTATTAAGGGAAAAAACACAAAACACTTGATCCATTTCCGTGTCTTCAAACGCCTCTGAATGTTTTTATTTGGGTGGACATCCTACCTCCTGTGAAACCAATGGAAAGAGGAAACCTCTGGAACCTGAGTCACCCGTTGCTGAATTGAATTGCATATAGTTGAAATAAATGGAAGATGAGTACAATGGAATCACAATTTCAGTATATATATATATATATGAAAAAAAATGAATGAAAAAAAAGTTAATTCTTGTTTAGGAAAGAATAAAGAGCTAATTTTTGTATAGTTGTGGTTATATATGATTGCATACATACAGCTGAGAATTCAAGTCAAAGACTTCAGGAGCATTGCTGAGTTCTTGTATCCAATTGACGATAGAAGAAAATGTTAAAACTTTTCAGCATTCAGCTAAATCATCCAAATTTGCTACAGCAGGATACTTTACCTATTTTCTGAAACGTTTAGTTTCATTTTTCCCCCCCTTGATCTGACCCTTGTAAGTCAGTGATGGTAATTTGTGCTCTCTTAAAATTCCCATTTTAAACATTCAGTGTTGATAAATGCATAGTAATACACATTGGGAAACATAATCCCAACTATACATATGAAATGATGGGATCTAAATTAATTGTTACCGCTCAAGAAACAGATCTTGGAGTAATCATGGATAGTTCTCTGAAAACATCCGCTCAATGTGCAATGGCAGTCAAAAAAGCGAACAGAATGTTAGGAACCATTAGGAAAGGGATAGATAATAAGACATTAAATATCATAATGCCACTGTGTAAATCCATAGTACATCTGCACCTTAAATACTGTGTTCAGTTCAGATCGTTCTATCTCAGAAAAGATATTAGAACTGGAAAAAGTACAGGGAAGCACAACAAAAATGATTAGGGGTATGGAACAGCTTCCATCTGAAGAGATTAAAAAGACTGGAACTGTTCAGCTTAGGAAAGAAATGACTAATGGGGCATATGATAGAGATCTATAAAATCATCAATGGTGTGGAGAAAGTGAATATGGAACTGTCAGTTGCAAATGCTTTGCAGGATAGAATAAAAATTCAAAATGATCTGAATAAACTGGAGAAATGATCTAAATTAAATAGGATGAAATTCAATAAGGACAAATGCAAAGTACTTCACTAAGGAAGGAACAATCAATTGCACACATACAAAATGGGAAATGACTGCCTAGGAAGGAGTACTGTGGAAAGGGATCCAGGAGTCATAGTGGATCACAAAATAAATATGAGTCAACAGTGTAACACTCTTGCAAAAAGGCAAACATCATTCTGGGATGTATTATCAGGAGTGTTGTAAGCAAGACACAAGAAGTAATTCTTCCATGCTACTCCATGCTAATTAGGCCCCAACTGGAGTATTGTGTCCAGTTCTGGATGCCACATTTCAGGAAAGATGTGGACAAATTGGACAAAGTCGAGAGAAGAGCAACAAAAATGATGAAAGCCCTAGAAACATGAACTATGAAGGAAGATTGAAAAACTTGGGTTTGTTTAGTCTGGAGAAGAGAAGACTGAGAGGGTACATGCTAACAGTTTTTGAATACATAAAAAGTTGTTACAGGTAGGAGGGAGAAAAATTGTTCTACTTAACCTCTGATGATAGGACAAGAAGCAATGGGCTTAAATTGCAGCTACGTCGGTTTAGGTTGGACATTAGGAAAAACTTCCTGTCAGGGTAGTTGAGCGCTGGAATAAATTGCCTAGAGAGGTTGTGGAATCTCTATTATGGAGGTTTTTAAGAACAGGTTAGACAAACACCTGTCAGGGATTGTCTAGATAATACTTAGTCCTGCCATGAGTGCAGGGGACTGAACTAGATGACCTCTCAAGATCCTTTCCAGTCCTGATTCTATGATTTAGCCCTTCACATAACACAACAACCGGGGGCCACCCAATGAAATTAATAGGCAGCAGGTTTAACATAAACATAAGGAAGTACTTCTTCACACAGAGCACAGCCAACCTGTGACACTCATTGCCAGGGGATGCTGTGAAGGCCAAAAGTATAACTTAGTTCAAAAAAAGAATTAGATAAATGAATGGAAGCTAGGTCCATCAATGGCTATTAGACAAAATAGTCAGGAGCACAACACCACACTGTGGGTGTCCCTAAACCTCTAACTACTAGAAGCTAGGACTAGACAACAGGGGATGGATCACTTGATAAATTGCCCTATTCTGTTCACTCCCTCTGAAACACCGAGCACTGTTGGAAGACAGGATACTTTGCTAGATGGACTATTGGTCTTATCCAGTATGCCCATTCTTATGTTCTTAAACCATTATTACATAGGCATTGCCATGGAACATTGGAAAATAGCTCATGATATAAGAGCAATTGTTATAAAATGACACTCATGCATTTGGATTTTAGCTTTAGAATTAAAAACACTGTTTTATTTTAAAATAATGAGGCAATGTTATTTCTACAATTTTTAGTCTGATTTCAGCTGTTAGAATCTCAGTGTGACATCCTAACATGCTAGCATCTTTGCAAGAAAAACACTGATGTGCCATAGTTAGTGTATTAAGATAAATATTGTAAATTTCTTTTGAAATATGCCATTTTTCTGCCCCTGGCCTCCAAAATTTTATGATCACTTTAGCAAGGGATGGTGTATGAAAGTAAGCTTTATAACCATGTTTCCTTGTGACATACAACATGAAGTACCATTACCCGTGTACCTTACCATCTGCTTCCTTCTTTCTCACTCTTCCTATCTGCTTGAGAGCCTCTCACACAAGTGACATGGCCACACACCTCCAATGATTCTGCATCAGCCCACAGGCTCATTCAGTCCCTAGCTTTCTACTTACACTGGTGCGCATTGATATGGTGTCCTTTATGCTACAAAATGGACTCATGCTCAGTTGGTATGGGGATGAGCCTTATCTAAATGCCTAGACAGACTCATATCGCCATCTGTTTTCACCAGATAGGCCTTTAAACAGTGGCCTATTTTTTTTAACAGGTAAGCTAAAACCTCCAGGACTTTTAAAGACACATCAGCCCTAGTTAGCTAGGACACTCATACACAGTTGCTTATTATAACTATGGATTTTAAATTTAAATTTAAATCGTATTTCTCTTTTAGCAAAAAATTCAAGTTTTAGGGGATTCTAGGAAGTACATTACTGACTAAGATCCCAATCTTGCTACGATAGTGTCGCCAGGTCTCACAATTATTGTGAGTCTTATCATATTTAATTTTTGTTAACACTCCAACTGCTGGAAAAAAAAGATTGACTGCATGAGAATCTCAGCATTTGTTTCTCCAGAAAAGTACTTTCTAGTCCTCAGGATTTCAAATGAAAGCTGACCTGAGGGCATTCTCAAGCTCAGAAACCAGAAGGCAAATAAAAAGAACCCCACATTTATTATTTAGGGAAAAAACCCTGATAATTTTATAGGGCTAACTTATGAATTTTGAATGCTTGAGGTTGTCAATGCTTCAGTAAGCTCTGTGCAGGAGTAGGGCCTGCCTGCATGGAGTTCTTAGCAGAACTGAGTGGATGGAGGGCGGCTAAGTACGAAATTCATTGCTGTGCAGATGGCCCCCATGAGGACTAAGTCCTACTTACATGTTATTTTGAATGCTTAAGTGGGTCTTAAGTAGTGTACAGGTTTTGAGCTGGCCCTCTTCAGCGGTATGAATGCACTGTAACAGAAAACAGAGGGGGGGGTCTATCCTCTTCATTGAAGTCAGTGGCATAAGTTTCAGTGACTTCAATGGAAACAGGTTGCAGATAGGCAACATAAGCTACTCCCCCCCCATCCTCCAGCTCTGTCTTCCAGAGCTACGTGCTAGTTAATTTCCAAAGGAAGATTGATATGGACAGAATGTTGCTTTTAGAATCTGGGTTTTTTATTGAATTCCTCTCTCACCAAAATTTTAACTGCTTAGCTGTGCTGACCTGAGATCTTCAGTCAGTTTGTGTACTAGTTAACATGATATATTGCTGCTTCAGAAATTCCATTGAATGTGGCAAACTTTTTATCTATAACACAAGATCAGGATGAAACTCCTTAATGCCATCCTGAAAGAGATCTATTTTCATTCCTTTTTGAGCCACCAGAAACACATTTTGTATTACAAACCACAATTGTAAATAATGATTCTCTTTTAATTCAGTAACCTCAGTGTCTAATCTTCCACTGATGTATATATGCTACAAGGAAAGCTTAAAGACATAGCTGCTAAATAGATCAAAATGAGCTAAGGAAAAATGCCTTTAGCTGAAGAAAAATCACAAATGTTATTTAAGGCACTTTATATGTTCTCAACATGCATGAATGCTAATCTTTGGGAAATCTCATGTAGCAAACATGGTTTTAATTCTCATCTTTAGTTCTCTCAGTCTGGAATTGTAAATGAACTTCACCCCATAAAAAGAAATAGAGACATTAATTTTCTTAAGCGATCTAGCTTATTCAGCTGGAAACTAAATGTGAATTAATGGTCCTGATACACTGAATATAAAATTAGTGATAATGTGAAATGCACATAATGATAATATCAGCTGAAAGAGTTATAATGCTAGGGTATAACTCCCCCCCCCTCCAATCAATACACTCCACTAGTATAAAAAATGCAGTGAAATATGCTATCTAGCACTTGGGTGCTTTTTCAATAGCTTCTTTAAAAGAGTTTGTAACACCAGCCATATTAACACTGTGAATGTATACTTTATCTTATTTGTGTGAGACCTGATTTATAATTATGTTATTCACTGGGATGATATTATAATGGAGCTCAGGTAAAAACCTTCTTCCCACAGGTGGACATGACAGCTGCCCTTCATCGAGGATAAATGTAAGAAACAGCTAAGCTCCTTTTTGGAGTAGGTAGCTGAAATAACAGGAGGCAATGCAGAAACTGACTGGTGCAGGCGGTGGATTTCACTGGGTATTGTTTGATGGAGATATCTCTGATTGGGAACAGAAGTACTCAAAAGTAGAGCTGGTCAGAAATTTTTCAGCAAAAAGGTTTTTTTGGTTAAAACTGAAACTCTTTGTGGGAAAGGGTTGGTTCTAAATCATTTCTCTTTTTAAATAAAGTGGAAACAAGTTTTGAAATTGCCAAAGTGATCCATCTTGACATTTTCAAAATGCAAAATCCCTTTCTTATGGATTTAAAATGGCTTTCTATTTTGAAATTTAAGCTAATTATACTAAAAAAAGACTTTTTGCAGGAGGCGGCATACTAAAACACTGTAATCCTGGCCAACTTCCAAATTACTTAGATACATTCTACCATTCTTCACTTCTTGCCCTAAATTGTTATGTAGTATTGCTATACACTGTTAAACAGTTGCTGCATTTCACTGTAGTGGGGGGTACATTTCTTTGTATCTGTGTAACGGCATCTTCTTTAATGATGTAAAAGCAACCCAAGTATCAGAATGCATGTTGGTAGAAGTCTGGGTATGTCTTTATTAGTGAACAAGATGTGTTCATTCATGTTAGTCGACACATGGTGCCTAATGATGTAAAGTCCCATGATGACAAGATCATTTGTAGTTATAACACCAGTAATTAGGCCAAAGTATACCTTATTTAGAAGTTTGGTTGACAGAGATAATAGTATTGATGTAATATACTTACATTTCTGTATGACATTTGACATGGTACCGCATGTCATTTTGATTAAGAATTAGAATGATACAAAGTCAACAAGGCACATATGAAATGGATTTAAAACTGGCTAGCTGATAGGTCTCAAAATGTCATTGTTAACAAAGAATCATCACTGATGGTGTATTTCTAGTGGTATCCCACAGAGAGATCCCAACACTATTTAATATTTTTATCAATGACCTGGAAGAAAACAAAAACTCATCACTGAAAAAGTTTGAAGATGACCCAAAGATTGGGGGAGTGGTAAATAATGAAAAGGACAGGTCACTGATACAGAACAATCTGGATCACTTAATAAGCTAGGCACAAGCAAATTATTTGCATTTCAATATGGACAAAGGGAAGGAACAAAGAATGCAGGCCTTACTTATAGGATGGGGGACTCTATTCTGGAAAGCAGTGAATCTGAAAAAGACTTGGGGGGCCATGTCTTGGGGGGGGACTTAATGTTATCAGTGCAACATTGTGGCTAAATGTGCTTATGTGATCTGTGGATGTATAAACAGGGGAGTATTGCCTAGAGGTAGGGAGGTTTTATCACCTCTGTATTTGACACTGGTGCAACCACTCGACCCAATAAGTTAATCAGTTCTGATGTCCACATTTCAAGGAGAACGTTGAAAAATTGGACAGGGTTCAAAGAAGAGCCACAAAAATGATTAAAGGATTGGAAAACATGCCTTACAGTGTGAGAATCAATGATCTCAATCTATTTAATTCAGGGGTGGGCAGCCTTCGGCACAGGGCCCATCAGGGTAATCCGCTGGCAGGCCGTGAGACATTTTGTTTACGTTGACCGTCCACAGGCCCCCAGCATGTGCCCGCAGCTTCCTGCAGCTCCCATTGGCAGGGAACGGCGAACCGTGGCCACTGGGAGCTCTGGGAAGCCGTGCCTGCGGACAGTCACCATAAACAAAATGTCTCGCAGCCCGCCAGCAGATTACCCTGATGGGCTGCGTGCTGAAGGTTGCTGACCCCTGATTTAGTTCATAAAAAGAAATGGTGATAGGAATTCTTCAGTCTGAAAGATAAGAGTGTAGCAAGTTCTAATGGTTGAAGTTATACAAATTCAAACTAGAAATAAGGCATTTTTTAATCAGTGGGGGGTAATTAACTATTGGAACAACATTCCAATGGTTGTGGTGGCTCTTCCAACACTGAAAATGTTGTAACAAAGATTGGATGTTTCTCTAAAAGTTACGTTCTAGGTCAACCACAGCAATTAGCATCGAGAAGGAATTAATTCAAGGAAGTGCTCCAGCCTATGTTATGCAGAAGATTAAACTAGATGATCATAGCGGTCCCTTCTGACCTAAAAATCTAGGCTCCCCCATAGTCTTATCTCAACCCTCTAACACATTTTAAAACTACAAATTGCTTTGTCTTCACTAGGATTTTATCTCATGTTAGTTACCACATTAGCTAACATGAGTCAAGAACACAACTGTTTTCCTAGTAAAGACAAGACTATTTTCTGAAGAGTTTAGATGTCAGTTTAAGTTTGTACAGTGAAATGCACTATATATAATCAGAACAGTTGCAGAATATTGACTGTGCCTGTAGCCCATTAAGCACAAAATGTTCTTTGTAAAATAAAGTCTAGTTTAATAACCAGTAATTATTAATTTCCTTTCTTTTCATACATTAATCTTTGAGAAATAAACAAATGTGTAAGATGTAGTTTAATTTAACAAAAGTTCAGTTGAATTAAAATCCACAAATAAGTCTTAGAAAATGAATCCTGCAATTTAAAGCCTCCTCAGTTTAACCTTTGTAGTGCTCAGTTAGGAACAAAAGATAAGTGTAAGCAGCCAAAGTGTGACTCACAGGCCAAATATAATTGTGAAATATGGCTTGCTGTCATCTTCATCTTTAATAGGCCTACAGAGACTACAGGTTCCAGCATGCCATACTACATCTTAATCTGAACGGAATTGTTGCAGCATCACATGCTAGGACTTTTATTATCTCTGTTTGTCTTAAATTGGAATATTGAACACTGGGACTAGAGCTGCTTGGAAAAAAACAACGAAGAAATCATTTTCCAGTGCAAAAAGTGCAGTTCCGTTAAAATCTAAAAGCTTTGTAAAATCATGTTGATTTTGTTGGGGTTTTTTGAGCAAAAAAAGGGAAAAAATAGTTCTGCCATTGTCAAAACATCCTTATTTGACACTTTTGGAATGAACCATTTCAATTTTTCCTTTTGAAATTAGTTTTCATTTCAAAATTTGTTTATTTTAATGTAAAAGTCAAAATTGAAACAAAAAGTTTAGCTCGACCAAAACAATATTTCCCCCAAACTTTTCTTTCATGGATCATTTTGAAATTTTCAGGTTTTGTTTCTAAATGAGAAAGCAAATTTTGCAATCTCATTCATTAAATTTTTGTTCTCCTCACAACTGTAGCTGGGACATAATTTTTTGGCTCTATACAAAAGACAAGAGAAACGACAATCCTGCCTGAGAGTTTCCACAAATTACTTGCAGTGCTTTGGCACCAAGTAAATTGCCTTTATGAAGTCTTTGATTGGATGATGTTTGGATGTCACTGTGTAATTAAACCCCAAAAGAAGAGTCTGATAAAGCAAGTAGCTCTGATAAAGTAGTGCACGTCTCACATACAAATGGGAAAACTCTCCTCTGAGGTCTACGTGGCAAATTTTGACTCCAATATTCTATGCAAGTGGAATGTGCAGGGTCCATGTAATGTAAATATGAGTTCTGTGAAATGAAGGAGAGCAGAATATTGGAGGGTCTGGGATTGGAAGCCTAAGGACCAGAGAGTAGCATTTTGTCCATAGTAAGTAATGAGCAATATCTTATTAAACATCAGGGACCACATTGGAATTGTGGTTTAAAAATGATGATGTGATTGGGCCCTGGATATTTAATTTTATTAAATGCCAAACTACATACCATAATAGCTTGGAGAGCCTATGAATCAATAAGGCTTGGCAGTTTTATTTTGTTAAAAGCTGTGAACTACCACGTAGTGACCAAACCATAGTTAATGTCTTTAATTTAAAATAAAAAACCCAACTGTTAGGCTGGCATAATGATAAGCAACAGACTGTGATTTTATCTCGTACTTTTCATTTAGTGTTTTTATTAAAATGCTTTACAGACAAGGTTTTATAGAGCAGGGCATGTTCCCATTTTTTACTTCCTCGCAGTGACTCGAATGTCAAAGAACCAGTGATGTATTTATAGAAGAAATCTACCAGGAGTTGGAAAAAAATAGTTTTATGTTTGGAAATGATTAGGAATCCATACTTATGAGTGTAGTACCATAGATAAATTAGATAAATTATTATGGTGGGCCTTAGATACAAATGTCTGCTGCTATGCACTGCCTAATATTTCAGAATCACTTTGATTTTCCTTCTCTGGGAAAGAGGGATGATGAATAATTTACTCACCTCTTGACTATGTTCTGCTTCTAAAATAAGGATTTTTAGTTACTGACTCTTTTTATTTTATTTTTCTAAGCATTCTCAAGCTCTCTGTGCATGAACAATGTAAAGATTTGGCGGCTTAGATATTTCAAACCTCAATAACAGGAAGGTCCTTTTTGGAATATCCTAATCAAACCACCCTGTATTCAAATTTCTGTCTCTTAGTGAGATCAAGCTTGCTGTTTTCAGGCTATATGATTACATGAAAATGAGGTTGCAACAAAATGATTTTTAAAGAGACAACAAATAAGCCAATATAAATCTGAAAATCATACTGTTCTATTCAGGAGGGTAGGAACATTTGAAATTCATCAGTTAATGGAATAAACAGCAACTGCAAATCTTTTATGGTCAAGGTTACCTAGCGCACATGAGCAGGGTCTACATGGACCAATTAATGTGCAATACATTAGTGCTTTTAGAAATCACAAAACCCATTATGCACATTTCCCCATTGTGTAGACACTCCTGGGTCCCTTTTGAAAAGATACTTTGGCTCCTAAATCATATAGCTGCTTTTGAAAATTACACCCTTTCTCTAATCTTTTGTTCTTTGTCATTGAAGCTTAAGTGTAATTAACAGCTCAGTTCCACAGTACCACCTTCAGATTCAGTCTGTCACTGCTAGACAAGTAGGATGGCACAATTTTTAATCAATTGTATAAGCTTCAATAATTATACTGTACATGTTCCACACACTGGGGGCATCTCAGGTGTTTGTATACATATTTATAAATATAGCATCAACATCCTGAAAGTCGAGGGCAACACCGACTGGCAGGAAGAAGTTGGTCAGAAAATGGAATTTCTGTCTGGAAAGAAATTCTGATGTTTTGAAGTGTCCTTTTGTCCCAAATCCAGATGAAAAAGTCAACAATTCTAAATTTAGTTTGCGATGAAAATGTCAAAATATTTTATTTCAGAACCATCAAAATACTTTATTCAAATATTTCATTTTGACAATGTAAAATATAATGTATTCAATATTCTATCATACATATTAAATATTGAATATACTATATAATATTATACATTAACTCCTCACTTAACGTTGTAGTTATGTTCCTGAAAAATGCGACTTTAAGCGAAACAATGTTAAGCGAATCCAATTTCCCCATAAGAATTAATGTAAATGAGGGGGTTAGGTTCCAGAGAATTTTTTTTCACCAGGCACACACACACAGTATAAGTTTTAAACAAACAATTTAATACTGGTACATAGTGAGGATGATTGTGAAGCTTGGTTGAGGTGAAGGAGTCAGAGCATGGGATATTTCCCTTACTGCTAAATGATGAACTAGCAATTGGCTGAGCCCTCAAGGGTTAACTCTCTCACTGTACAAGGCAGCAGGAATGGAGGGAGATATACACATTTCCCCTTTAAGTACACTGCCTTGTTAATTAGATCAGCTTGCTGAGACCACAGCTGCTGCAAGCTCCCTCCGTCCTGAGCCCTGGTGTGTCCCCCCTGCTCTATGGAAGATGGGTAAATGGGGTGCAGGAGCAGGGGGAGGGGGACACCCTGACATTAGCCCCTCTCTTCCTTCCCTCCCCCCCTGCACAGCAAGCAGGAGTCTCGGGGAGCAGCTCCAAGGCAGAGGGCAGGAGCAGCAAATGGCAGTGTGGGGAGGGACAGCTGCAATTGCTAGTCTGCTGAGCAGCTGCTGCACAGGGAACTTAGGGGAGCGGGGAGCTGATAGGGGGGCTGCTGGTCCACCCTGGTTCCAAGCCCCCACCAACTAGCTGCAACGGGTTGTTCTTCCTGCAAGCAGTAGACAAAGCAGGCGGCTGCCAAATGACGTTAGAAGGGAGCGTTACACAACTTTAAATGAGCATGTTCCCTAATTGATCAGCAACGTAACAACGAAACAACGTTAACTGGGATGACTTTAAGTGAGGAGTTACTGTACTAAATTAATTAAAAGTTACAAAAGTCAAAATGAAACAGGAAAGTCAGAACAACAACAAAAAAAGTTGAAATGAAATACTCCATTTTGATAGAAATTGTTTCAATTTTTTTCTGTCAAATTTCACTGAATTTGACACATTGCCATAAAATGTTTCGATTTTGATGAAAACAGTTCAGACAAAACAAAAAAAGGTCAACCATCTCTAGCAGGAACATTGCCTATTCCCATTGTGTGGGCAAGTGAAGAATATATATTATTTTAGGCTCGATTCCAGTAGTTTATAGGAAAGTGGCATCTGTAATAGCACTCTCTCAGTCAGGCAACTAGTTGTGAGGGATGCTGTAGTTAATAGTACAATAGCACCTAATATTTCTATGCACCTCTCTTGACACTGAGTAAGAGAAAGTGTTGTTATGAAATCCCTCTCAGTAAGACTGTGTTCTTCCAGGCAAGTTCACAGAATCAAATAATGGTTGAGCTGATAAATTTCAAAATGTTCAGGTCTGATAATCGCTTTCGCCTTTTCCTCTCTTTCTCTCTCTTTTAAACAAGGAGAACAAACATTAGAGATTGCTAGCTGGACTGGAATTTTTTCACACCAAGAGACATTATTCTTTGTCTTCTCCTAGGGCTTCAACAAAAGATCTGCCTCATTGATATTTTTGTGTATTTGTTGTAACATTTTATTATATGCTAGATCTTTTGGATTTTTGCATTCCTTAAAATCAGTCAGGAACTGCCATCTACTTCTCATGGTGGCTGGGGGTGTGTGCATAAATTCATGTTGTGTCTTTCAGAGCAGACATTTTTGAGACCTCAACGTTTTTATACTTTTGCAAGTAGTTGCTTTGAGTGTTTTCTCTCTTTGGTCTTGTCATATACAGTGCTACCACTAAAACATACATGTTTCATTACACGGTAATGTAAATTCTATATGGAAATCATCATTATATAATAGGCATCAAGCCCAGAATAAGAGATAAAAATGCAGTGATCTGGTTAAAAGTACTCCTGTTCTTTTTGAGGATACAGACTAACACGGCTGCTACTCTGAAAAGTGATCTGGTTGTTTTTTTAAAACATTTACACTTTACTATCAGGGGTTGGGATGAAAATTTAGTCCCATTTCAAATGAGATCACGAAGGATCCTAAGAGTTTTCCCTCTAGCCACTATTAGATTTCTGCCTCTATTTCTTATAGGCAGAGGTCATAGAAAATAACTATACACCTCTACCCCAATATAATGCGACCTGATATAACATGAATTCGGATATAACGCAGTAAAGCAGCGCTCCGGAGGGGGGGGGGGCAGGGCTGTGCACTCCGGTGGATCAAAGCAAGTTCGATATAACGCGGTTTCACCTATAACGCAGTAAGATTTTTTGGCTCTCAAGGACAGCGTTATATCGGGGTAGAGGTGTACTTTGCACTTACTAGACAAAATTTTTGGACAAAACTTTTTTGGTAATAAACATGCATATTTGGGTTGACCCAAAATTTTTGTGAATTAGTGTTGAATTCACCAGATTGTTTTGGCTGGGGAAAAAAATCCAAAAAATGTCTAAACGTTTTGTTCAATAGAAGCTAGTCCAATAAAAGATATTACCTCACTCACCTTGTCTCTTTAATATCCTGAGAGCAACATGGTAACTACAACACTGCATAGATTTCTGAAATGAAACATTTTGATTTTTTTCATTTGAAATGACTTTTGGTCTTGACTTTTCATTTCATTTTATTTTTAAAAGGTAAAAAAAAAACCCTCCTCAAAAATGAAATTAAGTATTTTGTTTTGCGACAAACTAAATGTTTCATTTAAACTAAAACTATTTTTTTTACGTTTTGTTTCCCTGAAAAACTCAAAAACAAAATTGGGTCAACCAAACCAACAAAAGGATTATTCGCAAAGCTCTAGCACATAGTGGACCAGGTCCTGAGCTGTACATAAGAAACACAACACTTCTCAGAATAAAAAGACACAAAGTTGTCATTTGGTCCTCCCTCATCTTAGAATGGCTCACTGCCCAAGCACATATTAGAATGCTACATGAAGGCTATTCTAAGGCCTGGTCTACACAAGGAAATTAGATCAGTATAATTATGTCACTCAGGGGTGTGAAAAATCCACACCCCTCAAAGGCACAGTTAAGCCATTGTAACCCCCCATGTAGAAAGCACGTGCTACCCCTCCTGGGGAGGTGGATTACTTAAACTGATGGAAGAGCTAATCTGTTTATAAGGATCTGGGGACTAGAAGCCAGATCTGCAGAGCATGGGACAGCTGATGTTCCCACAATGCCACCAGGAGGCCCCTGCAGGAAGCACTATGGAGAATAGGTGCCTCAGGAAGTACACCCAAAACATCCAGAGTGACAGTACCATGTGGCCCTTTGATTGGCCAAGCACACAATTTAACACTGGAGGGTGCCTCAGGAAGCTCTTTTTTAATAATTGGCTTCACATTAGCTATCCTCCAGTCATTTGGTACAGAAGCTGATTTAAATGATGGTTACAGACGACAGTTAGTAGTCTGGCAATTTCACATTTGAATTCCTTCAGATCTCTTGGGTGAATACAATCTGGTCCTGGTGACTTATTATTGTTTAGTTTATCAATTTGTTCCAAAACCTCCTCTAATGACACTTCAGTCTGGGACAGTTCCTCAGATTTGTCACCTTAAAAGAATGGGTCAGGTTTGGGAATTTCCCTCACATCCTCAGCTGTGAAGTCCAATGCAAAGAATTTGTTTAGTTTCTTCGCAATGGCCTTATCATTCTTGAGTGCTCCTTTAGCATCTCAATCGTCCAGTGTCCGTACTGGTTGTTCAGCAGGCTTCCTGCTTCTGATATACTTAAAATGTTTTGCTTTTACTTTTTGAGACTTTGGCTAGCTGTTCTTCAATTTATTTATGTTTTTGATCTTCCTAATTATATTTTTCATTTGCCAGAGTTTATGCTCCTTTCTATTTTCCTCACTAGGATTTAACTTCCACTTTTTAAAGGATGCCTTTTTGTCTCTCACTGCTTCTTTTACTTTGTTGTTTAGCCATGGTGGCACTTTTTTGGTTCTCTTACTATGTTTTTTAATTTGGGGTATACATTTAAGTTAAGCCTCTATTATGGTGTCCTTAAAGAGTTTCCATGCAGCTTGCAGGGATTTAACTTTTAGCACTGTACCTTTTAATTTCTGTTTAAGTAACATCCTCATTTTTGTGTAGACCCCTTTTCTGAAATTAAATGCTATAGTGTTGGGCTGGTGTGGTGTTTTCCCCACCACAGGGATGTTAAATTTAATTATATTATGATCACTATTACCAAGCAGTCCAGTTATATTCACCTCTTGGACCAGATCCTGTACTCCACTTAGAACTAAATCAAGAATTGCCTCTCCTCTTATGGGTTCCAGGACTAGCTGCTTCAAGAAGTAGTCATTTAAGGTGTCAAGAAAGTTTTTCTCTGCATGCCTTCCTGAGGTGACATGTACCCAGTCAATATGGGGATAGTTAAAATCCTCCATTATTATTGAGTTTTTTTATTTTTATAGCCTCTCTAATCTCCCTGAGCATTTCACAGTCACTATCACCATCCTGGTCAGGTGGTCGGTAATATATCCCTACTGCTATATTCTTATTATTAGATCATGGAATCACTATCCATAGAGATTCTATGGTATAGTTTGATTCATTTAAGATTTTTACTTCATGTGATTCTACGCTTTCTTTCACATATAGTGTCACTCCCCCACCAGCATGACCTGTTCTGTCCTTCCAATATATTTTGTACCCTGGTATTACTGTGTCCCATTGATTATCCTCATACCACCTCATACCAACCCCCCCAAAAAAACAACAGTTGACCTATAGGGTCCAGTAGGTGAGTTATGAGCACGCTTGCTGGATCAGACCTCCTGGGCGAATTAGGAGGAGGAACTCCTATCTTCTCCTGGTTCTGGGATGCAGGTGTAACCCACACATCTTTTGGGTGTGGTGTTCTGTCCCATCTAGTGGCACAAGACCACTTAAAGAGAAAGCTAAAATGAGTCTGCTCTATAGCCTTAGCTAAGAGGCAGTTGGCTTTTAGCTCATGCGGTAGAGGCTCATGCGCTAAGCTCCAGAAGTCCCAGGTTCAATCCCGCCTGCCGACAACCCGGGTCTGTGGGAGTTACAAGTGGGGTCTCGTCTGGGATTTCAACTGGGAAGTCTCTGAAGCTCGAGACGTGCTTCCTAGGCTACAGGAAGTATGTAACCAACACACCTTCTGGGTGTGGTGCTCTGTCCCATCTAGTAGCACTGAGACTACTTAAAGCAAGAGATAAAATGTGTCTGCTCCTACAGCCTTTGCTAACACAGCCAGTTGGCTTTTAGCACATGCTGTAGAGGCTCACACACTAAATTCCAGAGGTCCCCAGTTCAATCCTACCTGCCGATGATCGGGGTCTGTCGACATTACACAGGCATCTGGCTGCAAAGTGCCTGACCAGAGGCAGAAGATATAGGCACCTAGGGAACTTTTACTGCAAAAATTTAGGCACCAAGCAAGTTTGGGTACCTGCACGGTTTTGTGAATCCTAGTGGGGCTGGAATCTGGGATTTAGGTGTCTAAAGTGGCATTTAGGTGCCTACATCCTTTTGTGAATCTAGCCCTAGGTGTCCTGACTCTCTCTGCTGCTCTACCCACTTTCCAACACACCCTTCCAATAAACCAGTCCAACCTATACAAAGCAACACTTCTTCCCCTGTTCCTTCTGGGGACAGTAAGGCCCTCACATTTCTTTCCTTCACAAGTCTAGCTGGCCCTTCCACTCTCCTGAAGAAGGGAGTGGGGTGTAGGGATATTAAAGAAGGTACTAACAGTGATTCCCCCAAGTGACAGTGACCCCCTCATAATTTGTCCCCCACACTTTAAAATCCAACAGTTTCACCAAGTACAAAAATCTCTTGGGTCTTCTGTTAAAACTTGTAAGCTACTGTCTGTAGAAACCATTGATTATATCTATCCTGTGAAAGATACTTTACTACTATGTAAAACTTACAAACAAGTTAACTGACTTTGTTCTTGAAGTAATTGATACAATGCAAACAAACACTATAAGCCGTTAAGTGACTTTCACTTCATTCAACGGCTCCTAGGACAGACCCCCCCACCCTCTGTGATTAAAGGGCCGGGAGTCTCAAATGAATTAGCACACACCCTGAAAGTGGTGGAGACAGTAAATTAAAATATGGTTAAGATATGGAATGTATGCTGATGAATGCTTAATATACATGAATGGTTAGGGAGGTGCCAGCCTAGAAAGGGAGTATCCATCGGCCGAAGAATGTGTCAAGTGAATGACCAGAAAACCCCTGGAGGGTAAACTGGGATCCACCCCATCACCTGGAAGGATGAGAAACACAAACTTTGGACAGTGTGGAGCCACCAGGAATGTGCCACTTTGGACAGGAATGTGCCATCTGCTGATTGAGTCAGCAACAGCAGGATGAAACAGCTCCCATAGACTAACATAGGAATTAAATCCTATAAGAATGGACTCTCAAGACTGAGGACTTTGAGTCTCTGGTTCTGCAGCCAACCTCCAGGAGCATCAGGTGCACCTGACACAGACTTGGCTCCATCCTCATGACCAAGATACCTGGCCAGTAACTTGGCATGAGCAACTTCTAGGCTGGTAACTATAACACCTATATAAAACTTGAATGAATGATTGTGTGAATGAACCTCTCTCTCTATATATATATGTGTGTGTGTGTGTGTGTGTGTATAAGAAATAAGTAGTCAAACAACATTGTTTACTTTTATCTTTTGCTTTATCAGTATATTTACAATAAATGTGGCATCTTTGCCTTATCCCTCTTAATAAGATCCTGCTGGTTTTTATTCTATTGGTATAACAGGGGGAGGGAGAACAGAGCTCACCACCAGCATCAGTGAACAGCAGTAAACTCCAAGACTCACCTGGAAAAGCTTGAAGAATGAATAGCTATTTGATCCTTTAGTTCAAAATTAAAAGTTATCCTTTTAACATCCAAGTGTCCCAACTCATTCCCTACCTGAGATTATGGGGTAGGTGTTAGCTCAACTACAGTGATATTGCAGGGGTTGAGCCATGTAGAGTCAGGAGCTTCTTTTCTTGGAGTCAGCTTTTGTCTAGTACTTTCTGTGCTAGAAGCAGGAATATAAAAATGTAGCACTAGCTCAGCCAGGAGGAAGACTTTCATCAGCTCATTTTTGTCAATAAAGAGAGGAGTCAATCACTCTTGGAATGCAGCTCTTTCCAGTGCTGTACATACTAGGCCAGTGCAATCGCAGAATAAATCAATAACCACATTAATCAATACGCAGCAAAATGCTGATCTCAGTGGATAAATTGTACAGCTGTAAGAAGGCCTTCAAATAAATTTCAAACCCACTCAAACTTTGTAGGCTTTCAATTTACTTAGGATAGTGAGATGTGTGACAGATTCCTGTTGCACATATGCAGTCCCTTTAAAATCTCCAGGGTAGCAGTGCTGCAGAATAGCACAATTAACTCACACTAGCACCACCTAAAATGTCTACTTCATGGCACATTGAATGCCCCAGGAAATATCCTTTAGCTGATACCTGTCAGCACAGAAAATTATCAGGAGGCAATGACTCAGGAAGAAAGGCCAGGATGAATGCAGAGGAGTATAAAACTAGTGGATGCTGGACTGGAATCTGGGCAGCACAGGATTGAAGACCTTGCGGTTTCATGGATGTAAAGAAGGGTAGATTTGCGAATCTAATTGCCACAAATGCTACCATGTGCCTAGGGCAGGCTGGAATAGTTGACCCACCAGACACTTTCTGAGTTCTGATTGAGTGATTGAACTCTAGGGGTATGTCGATGCTGCAGCTGCCGGGTGCTTGCCAGCAGAGATAGACAGACACACGCTAGTTCTGATAAATCTACCGCACTAGAAGTAGCCACATGTCCATGGTGGTCTGGGGTGGCAGCTCAAGTTAGCCACCCATGTACAAACCCACCTGACCCTTGGGTATGTACTTAGATTGCTAGCCTGAGTCAGTGCCCATCACCACGCAGCCACACTACTATTTTTAGCATGCTAGTGTAACCCACACACCTTCTGGGTGTGGTGTCGGTCCACTTAGAGAGAGTTAAATGAGTCTGCTCTACAGCCTTAGCTGACAGTCAGATGGCTTTTAGCTCATGTGGTAGAGGCTCATGCACTAAACTCACGAGGTCCCCGGTTTGATCCCGGTGTCTGGGGTCTGTCGGCGTTACACTAGCTTAAGCAGAGCTAGCATGTGTCCATCTACCTGCGTTGGGAAGCACACTCCCAGCTGCTGTATAGACATACAAGCAGGAGATGACTGGAAAGAATATTAACATTGAAGTTAAAACTAAAATCCTCAGATGAAAGGCACTATGTAACCACAAAGCATTATTTTCTCAGTGTTAATAATAATTACTAATGAATATCTAACCAATAAAACAAATCCTTTTTCTTGTTGAGAAGGCCATGGAGAAAATAAAATTTTTTAAATCTATTTGTTATTCAGGATTATTCAGTAGTTGTAGTTTAAAATTTCAAGCTGTGTTTCTTTTTTCTTTTTTTATTAGTTGGGCAAATCAGATGGTGTTGATTATGTTACCTGACTGAAACTTTAATGTTTTTGCTCAGGTTTCTGTCTAGGAGACAAGGCTGCTTTTGAAGTCACTTTGGGGTAGTTGGTATTTCTCAGCGTGAAATCCACTCCATCTGTCTAATCATCTGAGGTACTCTAGTATCTACAGGCCAGATTTTAAAAGGCATTTAGACCTGCCTAAAGATTCAGATAGGCATATAATCAGACTTTTAAAAGCACTATATACCTAATGCCCATTGAAATCAATGGGAGTTAGGCACCTAGTTACTTTTGAAATTCCTGCTAGGCCAAAAAGGCTAACGGCATTTTGGGCTGTATAAGTAGGGGCATTGCCAGCAGATCGAGGAACGTGATCGTTCCCCTTTATTCGACATTGGTGAGGCCTCATCTGGAGTACTGTGTCCAGTTTTGGGCCCCACACTACAAGAAGGATGTGGAAAAATTGGAAAGAGTCCAGTGGAGGGCAACAAAAATGATTAGGGCTCTGGAGCACATGACTTATGAGGAGAGGCTGAGAGAACTGGGATTGTTTAGTCTCCAAAAGAGAAGAATGAGGGGGGATTTGATAGCTGCTTTCAACTACCTGAAGGGGGGTTCCAAAGAGGATGGAGCTCGGCTGCTCTCAGTGGTGGCAGATGACAGAACAAGGAGCAATGGTCTCAAGTTGCAGTGGGGGAGGTCTAGGTTGGATATTAGGAAACACTATTTCACTAGGAGGGTGGTGAAGCACTGGAATGCGTTACCTAGGGAGGTGGTGGAATCTCCTTCCTTGGAGGTTTTTAAGGCCCGGCTTGACAAAGCCCTGGCTGGGATGATTTAGTTGGGAATTGGTCCTGCTTTGAGCAGGGGGTTGGACTAGATGACCTCCTGAGGTCCCTTCCAACCCTGATATTCTATGATTCTATGATTCTAGGCACCTTTAAAGATCTGGGCCTGGACACCTCACTATCTTTTAATATATGTATCCATCTTCACAATGCCACTGCGAGTAGAGTAGCTCTATTATCCCCATTTTACAGATGGGGACCTCAGGTAAAAAGACCAAGCCCAGCATCACACAGAATGTTTGTGGAATAGCAGGAATTGATCCTCCTCCCCCTCCGGCCCAGCATTCTAACCACTGGGCCAGCCTTCCTATCCAACCCAATAAAGCCCTAATTGTGCTCTATCTGCATAGAGTACAGAGATGTTGCTAGCCACCACACAATCTGCAGACAATGAGCAGAGCTGCTGTGAGCCCACCTCCTACTTCCTCATGCCTGATATTCAATTGTAGCCTTCGTTCACTAAGCAGAATGGACAAAAAACAATGTCTGTGGTCCAAGTGTACAGGCACACATTAGTGGCCACTGCTTTATTCTCCTTTCACAAATCTAAGTATTGTGGAAGGCCTAATGGGGTTCCTTTATACCACTGTGGATCTCAGCCTTATTGCTACCAAATAATTCTCTTTCTAAAGAAACATGTTGGCATATGAAAGGGAAGATTAAGTAATGAAAAGATACATAACAATAGTATAAAAATGACATTCTAATTGCTACCTCAGACATATTTTCAGGTACTAAGTGCTAGGAATTTACAAAGAAAAGAAGTTCATATTAGAAAACGAAATGTTTGAGGGCTGTGGAGCGGCCTTGATTTTACCATTCTGTCAAAAATGTCCAAGTGACCTTTTCTATATGGGAAATTTCTCCAAGGAAGACTTTTTATGAACCATTTAATAACACTGATTTTTTTCTCCTGCTTTTAGGATTAGATAATGGTCAGCGTGAGAGAAATGCCAAGTCCCTGTGTATACTCTGGAGATGACATGGGGCATATTTGAATTATGTTGATGTTTTGCAACCTTGTTTAAATTTTCAGAAAGAGTTCATATTTTTAATGCGTCATTTGGCCATTTTCTATATTTTTTTGCCCCTGTCAGACAGAGCTATCCTCATAAGTGGCAGAACTCCAGTAATACACACTCAGTACTAGAAGGCAGGAAATAGACATTATATCGTTGCAATGGCAGAGAGAGGTTGGACTACTTTTTTTTTTTAATTATTCCAAAAAGAGAGGTGCAGTGTATGTTTCCACACTATCTGCACTTTGAAAATTTCATATATGTCCTTTTTGAACCAATTTATAGGTCATTGGTCTGATAATTTTATTATATGTCAATCCACATTTACACAAAGGCCAACATTTTCAAAACTGGCTGCATAAAACTAAGTCCTTAAATCCATTTTTAGGCACTGATGTAAAAGTGGTCCGATTTCCTGGGCAACTTCTATGGGAACTGTGGGTGCTGGACATCTCAGAAAGCCAGACCTCTGGCTATGCATCCACATTTGAAAATATTGTCCCAGACAATATTAAAATATTCTCCCGAAAAGGTGTGTGCAGTACGCCAAATACTGCCTTCGAAAACACCGTGCATCCTCTACTGAAGCCAAAGGAGCTGAATGAAGCAGCTGAAAATCCATCCCACTGTGATCTTGTTTTCATGTTTGTCATCTCAGCTGATACCAAAAACGTACGAGCAGGAGCAGAGTGAAGCTATAGGCTCAGCTCATTAGTTCATTAGGGAACAAGGAGTATTCTTGCCTCAGCTGTGCAGAGCAGTTGGAGCACGTCCTACTGAGCATTCATTATCAAAACACAGGTAATTTAGCTGCTGCATGTTCCAAAAGAGGAGGGGAAGACTTGTCTGTGGGGGGAAGGAAGCCTTCTGTTGATGTGAGTGGCCAACAGTCCCAAAGCATATAGCACCAAGACAGTCAATCAGAGATGGTGCCCTGAGGCCTGGCAGGTGGACAAGCAAGCCGTAAGCTAATCAGACCCCCAGGAAAACCAAGTGTGTCGCACATACTCAGATATGCCAACAGCAAAAGATGTTAGAAGAAACGCTGTGGCATATAGGCATTGACAGAAGAGAGGCAGGGGACAGCCCAGGAAGAGTGCCAAGTGTCAGCAGTATAAATGTGCAGCTGTATCCCATATATATTTCCAATAGCAGAGGGCAGGTCAGCACATGGAACTGGTATAGCTGGAACCAACAATAGCAGTGTGAGAGATAGCCCAGTATATATGTCGTGCCCAGCCAATATTCTGTACAGGCACTAGAAAAAGACAATATGGAGGGTATTATGGGGGCTTGGAGAAGTGACTTGTTCCAGATAAAGAATATGGTGAGATGAGTGGGATTCTTCAAACCCAAACATTAGTGAGGGAGCAAGGAATCAAGACTCAAAAACACACAGAGACTGCTGGACCTTGCATAATTATGCTTCACATGCATAATTCCCAAGACCTTCAAGTGACCCTGTCTAGTAGCTATTGATTTCTGTCCTACCTCAAACATATTCAATCCCAGGCTCTGCTCACCATCACACACTCCCACCTGTGACTATGATGTAGTCAGGATTTGTGCTCTTCTGAGAGCCATCACAGGACTACCACACTATTCTCACCACTGAGTTCCCAACCCTCAGACAGAATAAGAAGGAAAAATAATTTGAAATGTAAAGTACTAAGTAAGGCCTTCATTAAATAGTGCCCTATGCCCTTTCCCTTTAATTGTAAACAGCCTTTTATAGGGAAAAACCCTCGTTGACAGTCTTTTAGAGGTAGTTAAAGATGGTATTAACAGCCCTTTTCAGTAAAGAAGAGAACAAGTCAGTATAGGTAGTCTTGAGCTGTTGCTGACGTCCAACTTTGTTTCCTTTAAGACAATGCAAAACAAATGCACACAAGAGGGAAGGAAAAAGAGCAGCAAAGACAGAAACAGTTCTGTCTCTGGTGCTGACTTTGCAACCTTGGTGCTGGGAAACACAGACTCAGCAAGTGGTCTGATCAGTCACTCCAAGATGTGGCAAGCTTTTATTAGCATTGGCTGCTTAAGGCATTGTCTTACAGACTCACAGCTGTTGTTACAAAGGTTGCCTTGGCCAGCTGGGCCAGACTCTACTTAGCTAGAAAGCTGGGGAAGAAAATAAGAAAAAGGAGAAATAAAATGGGGAAGGAAAATGACAATGAGGGGTGAGAAGGGAGGCAGCTCATGTCCTAGGTATTAGTCAGGATTTAGCCAAAGCTAGGGGAGGAGTGGCAATGTCATTTGGTTCCCCCTCTGTGGCATGGTCTGGTCAGAGTGCCTTACAGTATCTGAATAACAAAGACCCAGTGGTGTTGTGGTAGATCCGGGGGTCCCAGGAGATGCTGAGGATGATGACAAAGTTTCCTCCTTCCGTTCAAGCATTCCGCTATTCCTTTGAGTGACCACCTTCCCATAAAAAGATTGACAAAAAATTGACAAATTTCCATTAAAATTAACAAATCAAAACACATGTTGGTGATTTAACTGTAAACATTTCCTCACTGCACTTCACTTGTTCAAGCTTTCCCCCCAAACCACAAGGGACCAAATTTTACTTTAAAAAAACGAAAGCTGAAATTCTCCTAGAATCTCTTCATTTTAGCAGGTAGGGCTTCAATGAAAATGTCAAACATCGGAAGACTTCCAATAACATCAAGAGTTGGCAAAACTGCCCTTATCACTGGTCTTTTAATTTAAACAATCCAGTTTGTCCCAGTGTCAGTTTTTCTCTAATTTTTGTTAACTTTCATAAACAACTTTTTTGAACAGGCTGAGTTGGACTTTTGAAAGCTTAGAGTACAGACCTCCTCACAACAGATCCTCTCTGTAGTGCTGCACTGCAAAGGAAGGCCAGGGCTAAAGTGAGAAAGATAAAACCATTGTTATTGTTTTATGGTCTTGCTACTGCAAAACCATAGTTAAGGTTCCCTCTGCCTATTTTTATAGGGTCTGTAACTTAGTGTCTTGCCTTTATTCAGAAACTTTTTTTGTAAACATACCATGGGAAATTTGAACCAAATTTCAGCCACAAATTACTATGTGTCTGGAATGATCTCCAATGTGTATTTTGTGTTACCATGTTGTTGATGTGTTAGTAAATTTGGGAAAACCAGAACACAGGAAAAACTTTTTTTCCCCCTCACTGTGAACATTTGCTGTCCCCTGCTGCTGACTAAACAGTAACATTGTGACATCAGAGACAGACAACCACTCATCACACCCTCCCTCCAGTTCATTTGCATACTTGGGAAGAATGACTATTGTGCTGGTTGTCGTGGCAATGGTTGCCTTTGATAACTGATTTACATCAAATGACCAGAACATTATTACTAAGAGGAGTCATGGGAGGAACTGTAAGGAAAGCAGTCTGGGTTTGGATAAGCACCTGGCACCTGCTGTGCTCTTTTGGGCTTGTATTGTGGTAAGTTACACTGTTTCTTTTCAAAGGGAAATTGTATGTTATAGAGTCATAGCGTTGAAGACCAGAAGGTCCCATCAGAACATCTAGTTTGATCCACTGCATATCACAGGCCACCAACACCACCCAGCATCCACATGCTAAACCTAGCAGCCCAAAGTAGACCAAAGTATTGTAGCCCACAGAAGACTAGACTATTATGTGCCACAGGCAGAGAAAAGGAGGGACCAAGGTGCACCAGTTCCCAAGGCCCCCACAGTGGCAGGGAAGTAGCTAAGTGAGCTATACACAGATAATCTTGGCAAATGACCCACAGCCACACACTGCACCCCCCCCCCCAGGTCACTACCAATCTGACCTGGGGGGAAATTCCTTCCTGACTCCACATATGGTGATTGGTTAGATCCTGAGCATGTGAGCAAGAACCAGGCAACAAAGCACTTGAGAGAGAGAATGATTGGTGCCACCTCAGAGCCCTGGCCCTCCCCACTTAGTGTCCCATCTCTGGACATGGCCATCCCTGATGCTTCAAAGGAAGGAGACCAAAGAAACCCAAATACACTGGTTGGACAGAGAGGTCCCTTCCTGACCTCTTCAGCTGGCCAGCTGAAACCCTGAAGCATGAGCTTTTAGGAACATAAGACATTTAGCAGAGCTGAGCTCCAAGGGTGCTGAGCCCTGCCCTCTATCATCAAATAATTGCATTCATAAATTTGTCCTGCTCTCTCTAAAAACTACAGTTGTTTATTTGTTTGCTGCCACAACTCCTATTGGGAAGCTGTTCCAGAATCTCATTCCTCTGACAGTTAGAAACATTCTAATTTCCAGCCTGAATTTGTTCATGGCTAAGACTAAGATTTTGTCATGGTTATTTTTAGTAAAAGTCACTGACAGGTCATAGGCAATAAACAAAAATTCATGGAGCCCTGGCTCCAGAGCTGGCCACAGCTGCAGGACAGAGGCACACAGCCCAGCTGCAGCCCTTGCTAAGCCTGGGCGACAGCCGGGGGGATGGGGGTTCAGGGCTCTGAGAAGCCACGAGGGGGGCACACGGCACCCAATGCAGCTGCTGGCCAGGGGCACACAGCCCTAGCTGCAGCCTTTCCCCCTGCAACCCACAGGGCAAGGGCTGCAGGGTCTTGGTATAATATTCTGATCCTCTGTATTGACTATGTCTCCCAACTTTGTCTCATCAGCTAATTTCATTAGCACACTCCTACTTTTTATGTCAAGGTCATTAATCAAAAAAATTGAATAACATTCGCTCCAAGACCGATCCTTGAGAAATTCCACCAATAACCTCTTTCCAGTCCTATAATACACCTTTCAGCACAACATTTTGCCTTTTCCCCTTTAGGCAATTCCTTATCCACCTTACAATTCTGTACTAATCCCCATCTTCTCAAATGATATTCCCATGTAGTACACTGTCAAATGCTTTACTAAAGTCCAAGTGTATTAAATTTACTGTATTTCCAGTATCTAAACAAAATCAGTTATTTTCTCAAAGAAAAAAAATCAGATTAATCTGTATGATCTATTTTTGATAAACCCATGTTGCATTACATCCCTTTTACTGTTTACCTTCATGAATTTAATTATTCTTTTCTTCACAATTTCTTCTAAAGCCTTGCATACTATTGAGGTCAGACTAACAGGGCTGTAATTGCCTGGGTCACTTTCTTTCTCTTTCTTCACTATAAGTAAGGCATTAGCCAATCTCCAGCCATATGGTACTACCCCAAATAGACAGATGTATTAAAAATCCTTGCTACCAGATTAACAATCTCATGTGCCAATTCTTTTGGAAATTATCTGACAAACCCCCCTCCCCCAACCCCTCCAATTTGAGCATATTAAATTCTTTAAGTTTTCTTCCACCTCAGATGTGGTCATTTCCATTTCTATATGCTCACTTCCATCAGCTTTCCTGCCTTTGTGTGCCTGTTCTATATTATCACCCTTATTGAAAATCAAGGCAAAGTATTCACTTAATTTTGGTCATACCTAGATTATCTTTAAGCTCCTTCCCATGCACACTGTAAACAATGTTTTTGAGAATTTACTTAAAGGTTTGCTCTTTGGGACAGCTTGGTAGGCAAATATTTATATATATAGGTGAGAGTATTAGCTCAGACATGTTAGTCCAGAAGAACATACTTTATTACCACATAAATACAGTGCAGGATACTATAAATGGCAGACTAAAGCAGTGAGCAGGGTCAATTTCAGTTCCTTTTACTCTATTAAAGTTTCTTCAGGAAAGAGATTCACATATTTTGTTAAAACCAGGTGACGTGTCTATATCAGTGGAATAGTTTATTCCAGTTGTATGATACCAAAAGCCTGCATCCTGCAGACATCTTTAGAACATATTTTAATCGAACCGTTTGAATGAACAGTAGCAGCTAGCAGACTGCTGGGGCCGCACAGATAAATGATTGTTGCTAATAAATATTTACAACGTAATTATAGTGGGCTAGATTGTGTTTAGGCTCACCCCTGTGGACAGTCCCAGGCCAGAAATGTGACCAAAAGAGGCACAATTGCTTGTTTGTTCTAAGGGAGTTTAATACACATGTAACTTTATTCACATGAGTAATACCACCGCCTTTGCAGGAGCTCCACACTTTAATGGGCCCACTCACGTGAGTAAAGTTGCACACTATGAGGAGTTTCATGGCTAGGCCTTGTGAACATTTTCTCAAGCAAATAATCCTATTGCAGTCAATGGGACTAATGGCATGACAAAAGGGTTTGTAGGATCAGATAAATATTTGAAGCTAGAATGAGAATAGCAAGGTATGACTAGAAAAAAATGCTTCCATTTGAAAAGTTTCTTCAAAAAAGAGAGAGAGCAACAACACTGTATATCGAACTGTCCCCATGAAATGTTTTGTTTCCCACTAATCTGCGCTCTCTGATGGAAAACCAGTCCCTCGGAGAAATTCTGACTAGCTCTAACTGTAACTAATAGCAGCTTACCTATGACCAAAACAAAACAAAACTTTTCATTATGGTACCTTCCTGGTAACACTACACAAGCAGTACATCCATGAGAGAGTGAAATAGATTCTCTTCTGGCTCTGATATCACCAATATGAGATGCAAATTTCTAACAGTGAGGGTAATTAACGAGTGCAACAGTTTATCTGGAGATGTGAACATTTCTCCATTGCTTAGAATCTTTAAATCAAGATTAGATGTCTTTCTAAAAGACAAGTGATGTCAGCTTTCAAGATTTTATCACAAGTCTCATGATATTTGGCATGTATAGCTATATACACACACACACACACACACACACACACACACACACACACACACACACACACACACACACACACACACACACACACACATTCTTTTGTGCTTTCTTCCAGGTTGCCTCTCATGCTTAGCAACTCCCTGTAAATATCAACAAAACTATTTAAATAACAACAAAACTGTCCTCCTTCAAATCTCTCATTTAAACTCTTCTTTGATATGATGCTTAATAAAAACACTTGACAATAGTTAAGCAGCTGGAGTGCTGAGATCACTCAGATCAATATTGTTTCCTTGTGCTCACACCTGTTGCCTCTTGTCTCCAACTTGTAAGCTCTTTGGGGGCAGGGACCATCTTTTTGTCTTCTCTTTGTACAGCGCCTAGCATAATGGAGTCCGAGTCACTGACTGGGGTTCCTAGGCACTACCACAATACAAATAATGAATAAATAAGAATAATAAATGTTAAAACTGCTTGTGAATAAATGTAAGTTTGTGCATAAGTGTTTGCAGGATCAGGGCCAAAGGGAATTTTGCCTCTGTAAAGGCTGCTTCCAGCTGCAGAATCTTTATGAATTATAATGTCATACAGCCCAGAAAGAAGCAGCCTAACATTCAGAGCCTGCTTAAGTTGTGGTACATAGAGACGTCATCTCTTTACATGTGACCTGAGGAAGTTAGATGACTGATTAGGTAATTAACATGGAAACTCCCAGCAGCACGCTTGCAGAATGGCTTTCTAGAATAGAACTATACTTTTGTTTTGTGACAAAATCTAACAAGAGAATGTCAGGATGTTCAGCCTCCCATCCCCATGTTATTTCTTTGTCTGGTAGACACTAAAAATTCAGATTACAGAAATCTGAAATTGCTATTAGCATGGAAAGGTGCCACGTGAACTGTAACCTACCTGCTGTGTCTGTAAATTGGCAGATACAGCACTTGCACTGACTATTCAAATTAGCTGAAAATAGTTTTGCTTATCTCTATTTTTAAATGTCATCTGTCATAAAATATTAAGCAACTCTAAACAATGTTCAGATGGCTTGTGGGGTTGTGCATGCAGTCAGATATCTGAGTTGGGATTTTGCGCTGACTGTGAGCTCTCCGCAACGCAGAAGAGTGGGAGCAACTCAGCACGTGCTTGCAAGCAGGGCCAGCTCTAGGATTTTCGCCGCCCAAAGCAAAAACAATTTTGGCCACCCCCCCCCCCCCGTTTTTTAATTACCCCACCCCCGGCCCCGCCTCAACTCCGCCCCTTCCCCAAATCCCCAGCCCTGCCTCCTTCTTGCAAGGTTAAATGCAACGGTAACTTAATGAGACAGTCTCTTCATTTTGAAGTAGATAATAAACTGTTCTGATTTTGAAGCCCACTAGTGGATTTGATCGTCATATCAACACAAACAGTCTTTTTTAAAAAAAAAATTAATCTCAGTTATGAAATTATTGGGTTTTACTCTGGTCTCACACTGATCTTCCTCTATTGACTACAATGGAAATCTCCTGATTTACTCCAATGGGTGAGGAGAATCAGAACCACCCTACTCTTAATCCATCTGTTCCTTTTTCAACGATAATTCAACGTTGCTATAACAGCTAGAGTTGCCATCTGAAACACTTGAAAATATTTCAGGCTCTCCATCTACACGGGTTATTTTGGACATGAAATTTGTTGGCTAAGGCTGAGGTGAGCTTTGGATAGTCCTAGAGCCTTCCTTTGATTTAGAAGAAATAATTAGTTATTATTCTTTCTTTTCATGCTTACAGATATTCATTGGCTTTCAGGAAGTCTTCAAGGTAAACACAGAGACAATGTCATTAAAAGAAAAGGTTGAAATTAGAACAAATGCTGTGGTTAAATATCTGAATAAGAGACTATCTACAGCAGGGCTAGTCAATAGGCAGACCATGAGCCAAATCCAGACTGCCAAATGCTTTGGAACAGACTCTGAAATCTGTTTATTTACTTATTATTATCATTATTGTTGTTTTTGTATTATTTTCTCTGGAGTCTGGACCTTGACTATACCTTGACCAAGAAATTTGGACCTTGACAACAGATAATTGATTACCCCTGGCCTACAGACTAAGTGTTCTGCCCCAATTAACATGGATTTTTAAAATTAATACACTACACAAAGCACCTTTGTGCAGTTAATACACTACACAAAGATAATAAATATACTAACTGCAGCATAAATCCTGGTTCTATATCATAGTGATGTCCCAGGAAATGGATCTGGATTACATTGGGGGGAAAAAAAGTCACTGGTGCTGTCTCTCTCTCTTTCAAGGGTGGAGTAAAAGTTTCATTTGTCTTCCCTGGAGCTGGGAGAGGACATGTACCAAACAGTTCCAAATACAAAGCAATGTTCCCGAAAGTAAACAATTCAGGTTCCCCAGCAGGGTTTTTCCAGACTGCAATTCCCCTAGCATATGTACCTTAACTGCCCCAGCATTTGGAAGCAGGAAGCTAAAGCTTCCAACATTTGAATTACCCCTCTCTCATCGACAGGAAAGCTGCATTTATTTTGCTTCTCTAGTCCTGATTGGCCCCAGACTCTGTTTTATTCAGAGGCAAGATTAGGCTTGCTGAGAATTAAACCAAGACAATTAGCCCTGTCTTGTCTGGCCAATTGTTGTTAAGGCAACCCAACTGAGTCTCAGGTGTCAGGAATCTCTTAGGCTCATTTGATTCCCAAAAGAGTGTGAAAAAGGAATTCAAACAACAACAACAACAATTCTGCAGCATAGACAGAGTATAGTACAGAAAGAGAAAACAAGACAAGATGATCTTTCATACTCCACTTACATCACATTTATTCACTTAATCAAACCACGTACAAACCTGAGTTTTATAGGCTATAGAAACATCTATATACCCCACAAAGCACCAGACCATCCTATCACATTCCTGAATATGGACACCCTTCATGGCACATCTTATCCCTATGTATTACCAAACAGTGTAAAAAAAGATGTGATTCATAAGTGTGCTGGTAAGAGATTAATCTTTATTTCCAACTCCTGGTTCAGTCAGCTGACATGAGTCCAGATTACAAAAGGTTATACCATTGTCACATACCGGGGATCATTGTCTATTGAGTCCTGTGTTTATTGTTACCTCTTCTTTTTGTTAAATCTTTTTGTTAAATCAAATGCAAATAAAGCCTAGTATCAATAAAATTAGCAACCATCAACAAGCACAGGTGATCAGTGGAACACACCAATAGAGATGGAAAAATTTTATGTTCTCAAAACAGTTTTGTGCCTGATTTGGCTTCTGAGGTGGATCTGCCATCTAAAGCCCGTGTTTTTTAGTGCCAGTGACTGGGTGACTTTTGTTACCTCCCTCTGTCAACAGCGTTCTGGATGTCCTCAAGAAATAGAGACAGTGTCTGCCTTACTTTTGTTTAAATATCTTCTTTTCCTCCAGCACAACTGCTTATTGCATATAATCATGTTGTGGATTAACTAGATATTAATTTAGCACATTGGATGCCAATTTCTGTTTGAAATTTGCCCTTCTCTCCCACTTGACATGGGGTAACTGTTTGACATTTGTCTTGTTCACTATCCTCCATTCAAGTTTCCTGGCATATCTGTTTCTTGTAGAGGTGGTTGGAACATTTTCTGCAAAATTTCATTTTGTTGCCATATGCTGTTTCATCAACGCTGAAACATTTTGTGGGGGTGTATTGGTTTTGACAAAGTTTACCTTGGAAAGGAGAGAGAGACTTTCACACAGCTTGGTGTTTAGGGCACTTACCTTTACACACACACCTCCAAAATGAAAATCTCTGTTTTTTGTCTGAAAATGGACATTTCAACACAATTCCATTTTCATAAAAACATTTGAAATGGCTTGTTTTCATGCCAATGTGGAACAAAAACAAATTCTGAAAATTGCTGTAAATTGGAATTGTCAACTCTAGTTTTTGTTATCTACTTTAAAGTCAATTTCTTTGACTCAAGAAGCATTTTAGATATTGTCATTCTGCCCATACATCTCCAGAATGGTGATCCTACAAACACATGGGACGTGTAATCTGATATTGTAATTAATGCTTAGTATGACTCCCTTGAATTAATCGGGGATATTTTAGCAAGTTCTTTGCTATTTGCAGTGACTTTTCTGCTAATCCATTTAACGGTATTGAGTAATGGTTTGGTGCTTAGATATCAGAGTTCCTGAAATGAACCATATATGAATTAGGGTCAGATATCTGCTCTTAACTCTTATGAACAAACTATGACTCACGATACATGGTAATGAGCAATTACATTGCTACTCAGAGGGTTATCCAACAGCTCAATTTTCAAAGAAACTGAGTATTAGTCCACTTAAAAAACAGTAATCTTTTCTATTTAGTTTAGATATGCAGGCCTTGCAGGAAGGGTGATCAGGAATCTCATGTGATTTTTCTGCCTTTTGTTGTATTTATTGCAAACTCCTCTCCCTGCAGGAAATTAAGTAGAGTGACCAGATAGCAAGTGTGAAAAATTGGGACAGGGGGTGGGGGGTAATAGGCAACTATATAAGATAAAGTCCCAAATATTGGGACTGTCCCTATAAAATCAGGACATCTGGTCACCCTACTTGAAAGTGTGTCCACTATAGGAAGTTCCTCCTTGGGCCTGTATTCCTCATTTAATGAGGGGGTTTTGCAAGTTCATGCTAATTTATGGATGTGTAGGTGTCACCTCTCACAATGGTAATATAGTTTCCAATGGTTTATAATCTCTACCGCAACAGATTTCTGCCAATATACATATGCATGAAGCTGCTCACAACCAAGCACAATTGCCAGCATTTCTTTTTCAATCTCAACATAGTTCTGTGGTGTTTTAATCAGTGCTTTAAAAGTGTATGCCAGGGGGTGACTAGTCTGCAGAATGACATCCCCCAATCCATTTGAGCTCACATCTGTTATAGGCAGCACTGGCTCTGCTGCTGATCAGGCCTTCCATGTCTATGGATGAGCATGATGTTTTGAGCTTTGCAAAATGTGACCTGCTCAAAATAAATACTAATCTTAATAAGAATCTGTTCTTACTGCTCTGCTCCTTAGTATGTGAATAGATTTCTTTTCCCTCTCGGCCTTTTGTGAAAGGGAATGGGTACACAATAATCATCAGTAGGAACATTCAGAACATGTCAGCATGTTTCATGAAAAGTGCTGGTGTTAGTAAATATTTTCTCCATATTCAGTTTTGTAACAAGGAAAGGGGACACAGCCCGGGTCTTTATGCTGAGGGTGCACGTTACACAGGATTTAGTAGTGGAGAGGGAATGTAAACTAGTGCGAAGTGCTGAGGAACTTTTTGGTCCCCCAAACCTAATGTGAGAGAGTCAGTCCATTGATACTGGTGTTCATAAAGCTGTCAAGCTATAATCAACTAGTGTCACTTCACATTTTGGGCCAAACTCGTTTATTTTAAATGGTTTATAGTCACCTACTATGGGGCTGAGTTTGACTGTTTAATAACTGAATAAATTGAAGAACTTAATCAGGTGATTTTCATCATCTTGTAGTATAAATATAAAATATTGTTCCTTTCCTTCCCCCTCACAGTCCCGCCTGAAGATGAATCTACAGTTTCAAACCGTGACAAAATAAATAATAGTTAATACATAGTGACAGAATCTGTCAGGAGACTAGTATAATTTTTTTAGTGACAAAGCATTTTAACAAGCTCTGATATAACATTATTGCTCTGATAAATGTGAGAAAATGGTGGAAGTCAAACACAAAGGGAAGACAGATTTTTCCTTGTGAATGTTGGTAAAATCTATACTGTATATATCTGAGAGAAAGAGAGACAATCTGTAGAAATTATGACTAATACTCTTGCTGAATTGATTAAAGAGCAACTTTACAAACCATTAAAGACATTGGATCCTATTCTCCCACCACATGATTTCAGTATCTCCTGGTCAGATCCCTTTAAGATTAGTCAGTGATGTAATATGCATTAGGTGATATTCTACCCCATTGAAGTCAATGGGAGATTTGCTATTGACTTCAATAGGGCCAGGATTTCATCCACTATGTACAGGCAGAGGGGAACCACATAAATGTGAATACCCTGCAATTATATGGCTGGGCACAAAACATTTCAGAACTTTTTCAACATTTGAGATGATTTATGTCAAATCAATACGCAGAGCTTTTCAACAAGCCACTGTATACTTTATTGGTAACGGAAAAAAGCTCTCCTCAGATTAGTCATTAATTCTTTCAATGATTGCATTTTATTCAATAGGGTAGTATTGGTATAAAAAAGATATCGTGAAAATGTGCAATGAGTTTTCTATAAGGTCACACAACAACCTTTCATCTCCTGAGTGGCACTGCTGTATGCTTGTGAATTGCATTAATGCTAAAGGAAATTATGTACACAAAGTATATCCCAAAGCAGCAAGATGAAAATATAGTCTTAAATATTTAAGTAACTATATGGTTGGATTATTCAGTTATTTATTTATTTATTAGAAAAACAGAACTGAAGCAGATGATTTAGAAAATGAAACACAAAATTACATTGAATTTCCAAACATTTATAAGAAAAATAGTACGTCAAATATTTCACAGACCAACCGTGAAGATGTTCCTTTACTAATAATATTAATGTAAATATTTAGCCCCTTCTGAAATGCTTGATTTATTGACCAGAATAGTTTCTTTGCGTGAAAAAGTTTTTTAAAAACGTATTTGAGAATATACTGGTTTAGTGTATGCTATATCATAAGAAATATTGTCTCGTTAAGGGCCTAATCCACAGGCTGTGGGATTGAAGTCAATGGGATTGTTTTAACTGAGTTCAATGGGTTTTGGATTGGACTCTAATTCCTTTTGTAGAAGCAGATGACTATTTCCCTTTTCAGAGAAAATAATTTGGTAAAGTTCAAAAGGGTACATTATATGTCGATTCATGTCTTGTAACATCCAGATGGTAACCTGATACAAATAGGTGCAAAATGTAAACAAATATTTTTTCATTAAATTGTAAAGTGTGATTATTATTCTTTTGTAAAGATTGAAATGAGGAAGATAGGGTAAATATCCACTCCACAAACATCTGCAAACCTATTCCCTCTTTGTTATCAATTTACAATTTATGAGTTGGCCCGGGTCTTTCATGTGGGTCATATAATTAAACTGGATTTGCACCATACCTCATTGTTTGCAAAATATAATAGGTGTCACTTGTTGCAATCACACAGCTATATTTTGGCACCACTCCATTTAATTTATTTATATATATTTATCCACAGATTTTAATATATTTTTATTAATGCAATATTGATATTTACATTCTTAATACTGTACAGTGTATATTCCCACCCCCCAATAGTATAGTCATCGGGAATGTTGACTGTGGCTGGAGTATCAGGATAAAATCTATAGACGATTTACTTTCAAAAGTCCATGACTGTCCGTGGCTTTAATCATCAAAGAGCTGAGAAAGTAAGAATGCAACTCAGAATCATAATCCCATTTGTTACCACATGGACTACCAACTGGAATGATTTTGTTCCTCTGGAGTTTAAACCTATAAAAATACAAAAATAAAACCACCTCAGGCAAGTAAATTCATATGCAAGAGTACTTTGTGTCAGATCTATTTTTCAAAGAATTCAGAATCATTAAAATTTTTCAGCAAAAATGCATATACACATGTTATGAATTACAATAATTCATATCAGCTCATGCAAGGTGCTAAGTGTCATCAGTGCCCAGAGACGCTAGCACTTCATAAGATAGGGACCATGATGCTTTGTTACTAGGGTGACCAAATGTCCTGATTTTATAGGGACAGTCCCGATTTTGGGGGCTTTTTCTTATATAGGCACCTATTACCCCCCACCCCCATCCCGATTTTTTACACTTGCTATCTGGTCACCCTATTTGTTATTGCTAATGGGCTCAAATAGTACTTTTTCCAGCAGCATTGCCCAGGAATTACAGAAGTAAAATGACATAACTTCATCTCAACAAGAGAAAAGGAGGAACCTTTTCATGATAGCTGGCACCTTCTTTGAAGGTATTTTAGGAGGAGATGCACCCCCAAGTCTATTACCAACAAATCAGTGCTACATAATGCCTATTAGGCACACCCTTGTGTTGAATAGAGTCACTTATTCCACATGGAGTTTTGGTCCCACTCTCCAGGCCACTGCAGAGGGAGAGATACCCTGAAAAGTTAGGCCACACACAGACTGTATAAATTGCTTTCCCCAATTTGCATTAAACATAAAACTATACCAGAGATTGCTCCAGGTTTACCTAGATTAAGCCATGCTATTGCTCATCGATGGTGGTGAAGGTCTAGTTAGCCTTCCCTTTAGAAGTGCACTGGCTTCATTTTAGACAATAATATTCAGAAAAAAACCCAACTTACTTGACATTTTTGGAATCCTAATTTCCTCACTACTGCTGCCATCCCCACCATCACTGACTGTTCTTATTTCTATGAGATAATCTTCTTCAAATGGTATCAGAAGCTCAGCTGAGGTGTTATTTGTCTCCAGTATATGAGTTTTGCTTTGTCTATTTTGCCTGTACGAAATCTAAATATAAAGGGATTAGAAAAAAACAGAAGTAATTGGATTTTTGTAGTTGCCTTTTTTAGGGTCTCTGAGAGCGCATTATTTCTCATATCTCACACACATGTAATTCTTCATGTTCAGAACCCTGCGGATTTATTGAGCAGAAACACAGACCAGTTCAGAAAGTTACTATCATTTTCTGTGTAGATTCAGCATATGCGGCCTAATGGGTGTAGTGCTTCAATTACAATGCCAGCCCTTGTCCTGTGTGCAACACAGTATTCATAAGAAATAGATCCAAATTTCAGTTACAGTGTAAGGCCATGAAAGATTATTCAAAATGTATTATTCATGTCTCTATCTCACCCAGTGTGGAAGTACGGAGGATGCACTTAAGGCCAGATTTTAGTGTTTCTCATCCACAATTGAGGCCTGATTTGAAAACAGCTCAGCTCATTGCCCATCATCTCCCCTTGTGGCCCCATTTTCAAAACAGCAAAGAACCCATCATGCTGAGCTCCTTTGAAAATCTGCCCATTTGTTTCTGATCCAAAGTCCATCAGAATCAATACAAATACTCCCATTGACTGCAATGTAATGCTTATCTGCAGATCTGAACAGGGGTGGCTCTAGCTTTTTTGCCGCCCCAAGCACGGCAGGCAGGCGGCTTTCGGCGGCATGCCTGCAGGAGGTCCGCCGGTCCCGCGGCTTCGGCGTACCCACCGCCGAATTGCCACCGAATCCACAGGACCGGCAGACCTCCCGCAGGCGCGCCGCTGAAGGCTGCCTGACTGCCGCCCTCGCAGGGACTGGCAGGGCACCCCCCGTGGCTTGCCCCGCAGGCACGCGCTTGGTGTGCTGGTGCCTGGAGCCGCCGCTGGATCTGAAAAAAGTGAAGCAACCTGTAGGTGTATGTACTAAAAAAGCTCAAGAGGAGACAGTAATTTGGATAGTGTCAACTAGAACTCCTTCTAGCTTTGCAGGCTGCCCAAAGGAAAAACTCCTTCTCTCCTAACACAGAACTCACTTCATTTAGTACTGTTCATGTGGTCTTTTTGTTATGATATCGTTGTGCCAGCTTACAGATAGGTTGGACTATTTCACTGGTGCACGAGGGCTAGCCAGAGATAAATTTAGATGCAAATCCTGCGTGCAAGAATAATCTCTTCTTCAGGAAGTCTTTCTTCTTTGCCAGCACTGCAATGACAGTATATAACTTCTTGCTCTTGGCAGCTTTTTGACACTTTTATGCTAAAAAAGATAAACTGAAGAGTGAAGTGGATGGAGAAATGGTGTTAATGGGCATTTTTAAAATAGGTTTATTGCAGTGAGTACTTAAAGAGCTCCTAGAATGTTGAAATATAATAGAAAAGTATTGCCTAGAAGCAAATGGTTAAAGCACAAAGGAGTGAACCTAACAGAACTCAACAGTCTAGTCTTTCCCCAAAAGTGTGCAGCTCGTCAAATAACATAACTCACTAGGGAGTATGGGCTCACCTCTCTTCCAGAAATGTTGCATGTTTTTGTTTTGTTTTTTTGGGGCAGGGTTGTTTTTTTTCATGGGAAATATCTGTGCATAACCTTGGGGTGAGTAGAACAACAATTCCACAAAGGTTTTGCATATCCTTACTCATGCAAGTCTTCACCCATGTGATGAAGAGTTTTTTCAGGACTGGGCCTAAAGGCCAGTGTCTAAATCAGGGGTCGGCAACGTTCGGCACGCGGCTCGCCAGGGTGCTTACCCTGGCGGGCCGGGCCAGTTTTATTTACCTGCTGACGCGGCAGGTTTGGCCGATCGCGGCCCCCACTGGCCGCGGTTCGCCGTCCCGGGCCAATGCGGGCGGCGAGAAGCCGCGGCCAGCACATCGCTCGCCCGCGCCGCTTCTCGCCGCCCCCATTGGCCCGGGACGGCGAACCGCGGCCAGTGGGGGCCGCGATCGGCCGAACCTGCCGCGTCAGCAGGTAAATAAAACTAGCCCGGCCCGCCAGGGTGCTTACCCTGGCGAGCCGCGTGCCGAACCTTGCCGACCCCTGGTCTAAATTCTTCATGATGGGAATGAAGAATCTTTCTTTTCTTGAACTGGATTGTGGCCACCTCCCTCCTTGATCAAAACCACTGCAAACAGGCTTCATACTAAATTTACCCTTTTAAAACAATAGATTTATTAAAATGATTTTCATGTAGAGCTCCTTGACACTTTTATTACCTAAAGGTCTATCCTCTGATCTGTGTGGAGATGCATTTATGCATTGACAAATTATAAGAGCTGATAGCAGATAGCCCAATTTTAATTTTTATATTTGACTGTCCATCATGCATCCCAAACACTGAAGAAGTCAATATTTTCCACTTAGTGATTAGTTTCAGGGAAAGTATGATTGTCATCCAGCATTTGCTCTACTTGTGGTGTCTCTATTATAACCAATATGTATGATTAATTAGACAAAGAAATTACTTACTTTGTAGCCTAACACCTCTGATTCATTTTCCATTGTTTTTACATGTTCCCAATTCAAGCATATTTTTGAATTTGTCAGTTTCCATGCAATGTTTGCTGGTGGTTGACTTGGTGCTTTAAAAAAGATAATCACAAGATACAATTGGATATTAATTTGCATAGTATAATCGAATGAGCTGCTGACATGAAAGTAACCAATGCACGGCTGATCCAAACCAAGAGGAGTAAAAATATTTTCAGGTCAGTCATCCCTATCATGTTAGTTAGAATTGTAAAGTTCTACTTATAACACAAATCACCTACTGAGAAAAGTGCAATTTAGGAATATAGGAAGAACCTGGTGCTTTCAGCCTATACTAAGTTACACTGAATAGATTTTGTTAAATTTTAAGTACTATTACGAATATTTAGATGTAATGTACTACAAAATGTTTTTCTATGTGGATATCAGAAAAAAAAAGAGGTTACAAAGCTTGAAACAAGCTCAATGTGCAAATCTTTGTTTTTGATAGATCAGACTGCCAGGGTTTTAGGAACCCTTGTGTCTAGTGGACAGAGTAGACTTTTGAAGGCACAAATAACACTCATTAGGTGCTAGATCCACAATGTTCCAGATCCTCAAAGGTATTTAGGTGACTAATTCCGGCTACAATCAATTGGAGTTAGGCACCTAAATGCCTTTAAAATTTTAGTGCCTAAATTGAACCTTTCGGCACTACTGAGATCCAATGTTGAATTTAGGCACCACTGAGATCCTCAAAACCCTGCTGATCTGCCACCTAACCCAGTAGGCACCTGGAGTCCCCATGGCACCTAAGCTTCCAGTTGTGGGCGTGTGCAAAAAATGCCTAAGTCCTGACTGCCACCAAGCTGCTTGGTGCACTAGCCATGCCAGCATTCCTAAATGAGGTGTTCCCCTGCCTGTCTTGCTTGTGGGGCCCAATCTGGTATATATGCTCACAATCCTCTGTCTCTTTTTTTCATGAGAAAGGACTGACTAGGTTTAGGAGACTAATTCCAGGAGAGTGTTCATGGCTGAGAATCCCAAACAGGGGGAGGTGCCTCCCTTTTGCCTGGAGTTGGGCACCTAAATATCTTGGAGTGGAGACTGGTGGGACTTAAGCCTGTCCCCACTCCTTGGCATTTCCTAGTGGCTAGTTTAGGGAGCTCCTCATTCAGCTTGCTGGGCTAAGTCTCCTTTATGGATCTAGACCAAGTGCCTAAGTGCTGTTTGTGCCATTGAAAATCTACCCCAAAATGACTGGGATTAAATCCTGCAAAATTCAGAGTTCTCCAAGGATGTGTGAAGTTGAAACGGCATCTCTGAAGTAAATTTGAGATTTAGAATGGTGGATTGTATCCTGCTGTATGGTGTATCCGTCTTGGTTAGGGAACACATCTGGGAGGAGAGCATTTAGAAATTAAGGGAATGAGATGAGATTGCCTACAATGGCATATGGCCCATCTGTGACTGCTAATAGAAAATATCTCCAACAGCCAGATATGGGACACTACATGGGGTGGGCTTTGAGTTACTACAGTGAATTCTTTCCTTGGTGTCTGTCTCACTGGTCTCACTGACATGCCCAGGATCTAACTGATTGTCATATCTGAGGTCGGGAAAGAATTTTCCCCCAGGTCAGATTGACAGAGATTCTGGGGATTTTTTGCCTTCCCCGATGCATGGGGCACAAGTCATTTGCTGGTTCGAACTGGAGTAAATGGTAGATTCTTTGTAACTTAAGTCTTCGGCTACATCTACACTACAGGGGGGGGGGTCGATTTAAGATACGCAAATTCAGCTACGCGAATAGCGTAGCTGAATTCGACGTATCAGATCCGACTTACCCTGTTGTGAGGACGGCGGCAAAATCGACTGCCGCGGCTCCCAGTCGACGGCGCTTACTCCCACCTCCGCTGGTGGAGTAAGCGCGTCGATTCGGGGATCGATTGTCGCGTCCTGACGAGACGCGATAAGTCGATCCCCAAGAGATCGATTTCTACCCGCCGATTCAGGCGGGTAGTGTAGACCAGGCCTTCAAATCATGATTTGAGTATTTCAGTAACTCAACCAGAGGTTATAAATCTATTACAGGTTCTATGGCCTGCAACGTGCAGGAGGTCAGATCAGATGACCACACTGGTCCCTTCTGGCCTTAAAGTCTATGAATATAGACTTGGATTGGAAGGAAGAAAATGGATTCATTAGGACCAGAAGGACTCCTATGGTTTTCATGACTCAGACCTAAAATGAACATAATTTTCTGGCATCCATTTTCTCCCCTTTTAAATCTATGCACTGCTGTTTCCACATCTGACCTTGACACTTAACATATGTAAATTATAAGGAACAGTTAATTTGATAACAGTCTGTAATCTCTTTTTGTTTCCTACAGAGATGGAACAAACTAATTGTTACATTATGCAAGAAAAGTAGTGTTGTTTGTTTCATAATTGTGGAGAGGTTTAATCCTTTTCATCATTAGGAAAGGAAGATATTGGTGAACAACCGAGGTGTAACCAAACAGATGTGTGCATATTTCAGCCGCTCCCTCACTGAGAAATAGTCTGAAAGCTGGGTGAATTCTGATTTCTTTCTTTAGAAAACGTCCATGAACTTGCATAAAAAGTGAACTCACTTAACTGATGTTCACAACCTCTTATTTGCTTTCCACAAACACTTTTTCAAGCAATTACTTGTTCACAAGGAGGTTCAGTGAAGGGAATGTGTCATGAATCCTCAACCAATTGTGTATGCTCACGGGTATTTTCATGGTAGCGTTGCAAGTACTTGTGAATGGATGATCTTCACCCCTCTCCAAAGAGCCACCACAAAGGTCTTTGTTGTGCCACTGAAGTCTAACTTAAACTCATAAGCCATTACCATTTGACTTTCACCCAAAATGTGTCTGTTTGTATCACAGGAGAGTTATCCAAACCCTCTTGCTGTTATGGTGTATATTTTGGCTGCCTTTGTGCAGCAAAACTGGGGTGGAGGGGAAGGAGATTGCAGAGGGAACTCCAGGCCCTACTACTATCTGTATGTAAAAGCCACCCAGAATCTAGAACTAGTGTTTGTTCCCTTCAGCACAAGGATGTAGGGTGGCCAGCCACCATGAATTTCCTAAACACCAAAGGGGTAACAGAGACCTCCAAAAGGTGTAGCCAAGAGCAAAAATTCATGGCAGTCACATTTGCCAACCTAATATACAAAAATACAGCTATATGTGTGATGGTGTCCTTGCTGTGATAAATGTACAGCACCCTGTGATCTTAGTTGTATTTAATAATTTTTGGCTTATATAGGAGAATAAAAAAATGCAGCGTGCATATTAATTTTCTTGCTGTATCAAACAGTCAATTAGCTCCAAAATGGAATCTCAACTGTGCTACCCATTCCCAGTCAGTAACTTCACAGCCTCCTTTCAGGCTGCTTTCTCAGTATCTGCCCAGGTCTTTTTTTCCACACTCACTGCTGGTACCATGTCCTGGTGGAAGCACCTAAAAGGCAGAAATTGAGGTGGGGCTATTTGCAGGACTGCCTTGAGACCACAAGAAGGCACTCAGCCACATGATGATGTATTCAAACTGATATATGTAGTGAGCAGCTCACAAAAAATCCATAGGCTAAAAGGTTTCACCCACAATAATCATTTTGAAGGGTAAGTTAATCTGTATAAAGCAGTCACTTCGGACAGGAAAAAGGACTAAATTCATTGGATAAACTGTTTGTTACAAATTTTGTGTTTAGCTCTAATTCTGGTGTACTCTTTTGAGGAATAGGCAAAATTCAGTTCTGCTGATAGTGAAGGTTACAAAAACCAGTACAAAACAAAACATATTTTTTCTCTCTTCTACAAGACAAACAAAATGCTACCTTTTCATTTTTCTAGCAGCAAAAGTTGTAGATCCGTTCCAGGAAGCAGTATGTAAGTTGTGGACTGAAGGTGGGGAGATGGGACCCAAGGTTATGATAACCACATTTATTGTGGGTAAAATAAACTATATGAACTGTAACTAGAAATTTAGAATGAGAAGGGTACATCTTGAATTATTTGGCCTTCCCCTATGCCCTAAGTATGATTCTGTCAATGGAGCTAAGTGTCCAATTCCCAATGGAGCTAAGTGTCCAATTTAGTCCTAACTCACTAAATCCCTTTTGAACATTGAAGTCTTTGCAATCTAAAAAGGAGATGCAGTTAAACAAAAATAAGGATGGCAATACTCAATACAATTGTCTCTTAAATTGACATTAATAGGGGACTCACTCTTTCTAAAGCCTAATATTCAGGAGGAAGAGCAAATCCAACAAGCAAATGCAAAAGATTTTGAGAACATTGAGGGCTTTTCACACAGGCCCTAATTCTGGACTGAGAACTCCACTCCAACTCTATTTTTTCTAATAATACTTGAAATATTAAGCTGTATGTACTGGGACACGTTTGAGCTTTCATAATGTATCATAACACTACATATTAAAAAGTCATTTGGTTGCTCTTAGTTGCCATTATGTTTTGCTTCCAGGATATGCCAAATTTCCAGGTTCTATGCCAGGTTTCTGCCTGAATTATTTTTCACTTCCAACTCAGAAACCACTGAAAACAGGAGTTTATTATGAAAATGATGACAAAAATGTATAGCAGAGTTTCCAGACAGCACTATAATAATAAATTTGGCTTTATAGAGCCCCTTATATGTGTATTTTTTCATCTCTAGAAATGATATGTAATAAAGGCAGAAAAAAAAGCAGAATTATGACTGGGGTTAAGATAATATGTGAGAGGCACTCAGAATGTATTTGATAGCAAGCAAAAAACTGTATACCACTTAGTAACTTACATGTCCAACATTCCCACCACTGTATCTAATTAAGGATCAGTACAATTTCTAGCTGTAAATGCTATCAATCTTCAAGGGGCAAAAGAAGTTTAAGTAGTTGATTTAAGCCTTTGACAACAATATGCTTATTTAGATATTATCTAGACATGATCTGTCCGGTTAATATTCAGATTTTGTTTTGAATCTGCCATGTGGTATGCACATGCATGCTCGCTATTGCACAAAATTGTTCTGCAAACTCTTGCTATTTTTATCCCTGTTTTATCCAGTGCCCACTGACGTTAATGACTTCCACTGGAATTGGATCAGTCTTAAATCTTATTCTTATCATGATTCCACAAATACATCCCTTCTGTGTAGATCTGTGGCATAATGCTTTTTCTAATGTGTGTTTACTGTTAACTAATAGGTCTCTCACACGTCTTTAAAGACTCTATCCTGCGAGATGCTTGGTAGCTCCTGGATTGCGCTTGATACTTCCAGGAGTTTCTCAGCACCTTGGAGAATCAAGCCTTAAAACACCATCAGTTATTAGCTTCATTGGACAGCGTTCTAAAAAGGGAGAGGCATGTTTTGTCATAATTCTGTTACCATGGGAAATTTAAATGACTGAATAATCTGCCTTTATATGAATCCATTACATATATTTCTCTCACTCTGCAGAACAGTGGAAGACAACAATGTAACCAGTAACATTTAACAACTGTATTACAAAAGAACCCACCCCAAACTCATATTCCTGGTTCCCAATATTGTTGTTTGCCATTTGGAACAGCTTTTCTTTATTGACGCGCCATCTCTTTTGAAATAGCATATGAAAACATGCAGCAATGCAGCACATCATGGCTATTCAAAAGTAAATGTTTATCAATGGTTGCCACATGGCAGCATAATAATATATGGAGATATATACCTATCGCATAGAACTGGAAGGTCATCAAGTCCAGCCCCCTGCCTTCACTAGTAGGACCAAGCACTGATTTTGCCCCAGATCCCTAAGTGGCCCCTCAAGGATTAAACTCACAACGCTGGGTTTAGCAGGCCAATGCTCAAACCACTGAGCTATCCTTCCCCCCAATGAATATAGTTACAAGTGCTTAATCTTTTTGCTGTCAGTCATAATAAATACTAAAGATAGACCTAAAACATACAGAACCAAATCCCCTTGAACTGTGGGGAATTTCAGTTCTGAAATGCCATAGATATTTTATGTTTTAAAAAATGGGGAATTACTGGGGGAATCACCTAAAGGTAGAATAGAACAGATAAAATAACCTGCAGGGGTGAAATCATGGTCCTATTGAAATCCATGGGAGTTTTGCCATTGACATAATTAGATGACTCTATACTGCTCGCGACTGGCCCTTTTCAGCTGACTTGGGCTTGATCTAAGGGTCTGTTTAATTCTGGTGTAGACATTCGGGCTCAGCCTGGCGCTGGGCTCTAGAACCATGAAAGGTGGGAGGGTCCCAGAGCTCAAGCTGCAGCCGGAGTCCAAATATCTACACCGCAATTAAACAGACCCTTAGCCCGAGCCCCTTACCCCGAGTCAGCTGGCACAGGCCAGCCACAGGTGTCTAGTTGTAGCGCAGACATATCTATTGTGGCCAGGATTTCACCCCAGGAGTTCCCTTTGCCTATTTCTGAATGGGCATCTCAGGGAGGAAACTGTTGGTAAATGTTGACTTTTTAATGTTGACTACTCTGCCTCTTAACAGCAGAAGGAGAGATAAATTAGTTTATTTTATTTTTAAATGCACTGTTTAATACTGTCAAGCTATTTGGGATCCATTTATTAACATCACCACATAAAACAAAGATGCACTGTGATACATTGATATAAGGTTAGGCATTTGTTCTGCTTTTGTATAACTTATTGCATATGAAATTAAATACTTACGTGACTTCTTAGTAGTGATGTTGACTGGAGTGCTGGATGGGCCTGTCCCAGCTGTATTGTAAGCTCTTATTGTTGCAAAATATATTGTGTTGGCCTTTAGTCCTGTGATGTTTTTTGCTGTTACATTTCCACTGACTCTAACTTTACCAGCTGCAGTTTCCTTGGAATCATCTGTCCAGTATAAAACCTGAATATTAAGAGCAAAGAACAGGCAGTTCATTGTTTTCCCACCAATTACAGTCTTGATTGGAAACGAGACAAGCCAACAACTAAGGTTTCAAGAAAGACAGCATGTTTTGTAATTGAAACTGTCAGGAAATAAAATTAACCATGAATATTTATAGTGAAGAAATAAAATTTCAGACTCTGAATACAAATTAGAAAAGCAAATGAGAAATCCCTAGCTTTATAGATGTCCAAAAGGGAAACCTTGATAAGGTAAGAAATTTTAAAGGCTTGTCTGATTTTATAATTTGAGCATATTTGAAAAAGACTTAAAAAGACACAATGAGACACTTATATCAGCCATCAAGGAGAGTTTTAATTATGAGTTTTGATACAATAGCAACTATTTACTTAGACCTTTCTCTTGCTCTAATGGATGTTTAATTTAGTAGGGCTTGCATACTCTACACCCCTGCCCCTTTGTTTGATATGTATGTTCATAATGATAGGACAATAGAATTTTAAATATTTCTGTTGTCTGCATTTGATTTATTCTAGGCTTATTTTATCTAGAGAAGTGGGGTTTTTTTTCATAGTGCATGTGAAATGGGTTGGATTTATAGCATTGGAACCTCAAATAATATTTCAGTGTTAGTATATTCATAGAACATATAGAGCACAAATAATGGTAATGTAAAAAACTTTCCCCCACCCTTCACCAGTGTGCCGTCACTCTATCCTGAAGGCACCACCTCTTGGGATCAATTCTTGGGCTCAATCCCAATTTACATCCCATGAAAACCCATTGATATCAATGGGGTTGCATGTGGTGTACATCAAGGTGGCGTTTGGATGAAGTCTTCACGACCATTTCAGTGCTAGAGACTTCCAATCAGTGTGTAAAATAGGGAGAAATGTGCTGTTATTGTAAGCGGTTATTTTTTATGACATGGACAGTTATTCACTAGAAGCTGGACTGAGAATACCAATGTATTTCATATAAGCTACAGAACAGTCTTTTGATGGTAACAACTTTCAGTTACTCCCAATTTCAAATGGATTTGTACTGGTGACCCAATGTTAAAATACTTGCTCTAGCTCATCTATATGTCTCAGTGCCATCAAGTGCCTGATGTTGCTCAGATACTATAGTGATGGTTATGCTATAAGAACATGAATAGATGGATAGATAGTTATGGTTTTTAGAATACAATGCAAGTCCTCTTATAGTACTCAATGCAAAAGAGTAGACCTAAGTGCTGTTAGTGAAGGTTTAATTTACTTTAGTACATTATAGGAAGGCATAGAGAGAACTGCAGTACTGCACTGTAAATACTTGTGATTATTTCGGGTGAAATGTTGCTAATGAGAGTTGGGTGAAGGTCTCTTATCCATTAACTCACTGTAATGGAAGGCAAGCTAGAATATGCATGGCTTTCGGAAGAGATATGATTGCAGTGAAGTCTGAAATTAACATCTTTCAACAAAATATGTAATTAATTTTTTGTGCATCACCTCATAGCCCAGTACCCTTCCTGTATGCCTGTTCCATGCAATAGCATTCCAAGATACTTCAACTTCGGAAGCTGAAAAGCTCTGCACAGAAACCCCCATTGGTGCAATCTGTGGCTCTAGGATCATAAGAAAGAAAATGCATGTCTGTAATAAATTCAATTTACAGAACATATCATTTGATTAAAAGTTAAACATCAAAAGTGCAAGAACTACAAGGAGTAAAAGGTATTATGGTTAAGGCACTAGTCTGTGACTCAGGAAATTTGGTTTCAGTTCCTGGTTTTGCACAGACAGCATATGTGATCTTGGCTAAGTCAGGGCATGATTTTCAAAAATGCTCAGCACCTATAGCTTGAGTCAGATTTTCAGAAAAGCTCAGCTCCAATTTAAGCACCAAAAATAAGTGGCCACATTTACAAAAGAGCTTGACATTTTGGATGCCAAACTCTTTAGATAAATCTGGCAATAAGTAGTCTCTTCTAGCCTTCTCCTGAATCCACTCAATGGGGGCTGCTAGATGCGGAGTGGTTTTGAAAATCTGGCCCTGAGCTCTCTTCACCTCCATCCCCTACCTATACAATGCAGGTAATATTTTTTCCTCTTCTACCACATTTTGCCTGTCTTGTGCATTTAGATTGTAATCTCTTTGGGGCATGGAGTGTTTCTTAGAATATCTGAACAGTGCCTAGCACGATGTAGCCCTGATCATGGCCGGGGGTCTACAAATGCTAATAGAACACAAATAAATAATAAATAAAATAATAAATAATAATAATAAATACTGCTTACCATCTTCTCCCGAGTAGACAATAGATATGGAGCTCAGAGTCCCTTCTCCTTCATTATTGTAGACACCCACTTTAACTTCAAAAGGGGAGAGAGGTGTAATACTTTCATTTCTGTAGACATACTTCGATGCTTCTACTGAAGCCACTACTGCCTTCGTCCAGCTTGTTGAACCAAGAGGCCGAAACATAATGATGTAGCCAAAACCTTTCCCATTTTGTAATTCTTCAGGAACTGACTGTAGATGTAGAGGAAATCAATCAATAAGAATTTGAAAGTATATATGGTTTTAATTGAATCTTCATTCTATCAGTATATTTCAGTTGTATTGATTTGGTTGACTGTGCCTCAGAGAAGATAATAATGTTTGCTCCATCAGTCAATTTAATATTGAAATAAAAATCAAAACAATATATCTACTGAGGCAATCCATTTAGAAACAAAAGATTTGATCAGTCCCATTAAAGGCATGCTCTTGCAAGTGTGAAGTTTTTTAAAATTAAAAGCATTTCACTCAACTCGGGATGTATCTGAATCTTTTCCCCCCACAGGGACTGAAATGCTAATTTTGGATGATTTATAAGGAAAAAAGAATTTGGAAAAGAGCAAATGTATATACTTAAGTGTACGTTAATTGCATACTTATAAGCACACCACTTTTATTTCAATTTTTAGATGAGTGCAATCCCAAGTGCATAAAAAATGTCCTTATTTAAGTTTGTCTTGCATAGAAATGTTATTGAAAGTCAACATGGCAAAATTAATGTTTCTATTAATGAAATCTTCTCTCAAGGTATCTATCAATGACTCATACCAAGCGGGCACTTTCATCAGCGCTGTATCCAGTTTGCCCTTTTTTTCTGAGAAAAAAAAATACTGCCATATTGGCATCTCAAGGAGAGAGAACATCTGTGTAATATTTTGAACAAGAAAGTGAAAGGATCAGTGCTGCATGATACAAGATATACAGGATGTATTCCTTAGCAATATAGCACGCCTGCAAATATTCACATCAAACAAAGATGCACTGAAAAGCAACCATGCAAAAGTGGTAGAAAATCTGGAGGTATAGACAAGGGCAGGAAGAACAGCAGAACCTTCAGTGAGCCTTAGCTTACAGTTCAAAGATCTACTGTGTGTTGGAATCACCATGACCATCATCAATATTGTAAAAAGGAGAAAAAAAAGCTAGAAGAGCATAACAAGTTTCCTAAGAATCATATTTTAGCCTATTCTCCTTAATCCTCCTGAGCCCAATGGCAAGGAAGACATGAAATAGAAAAGATTAGCATCTATATTGAGCTTACCATCTTTGAAGTGCTTTACAAACATTAATCCTCAAAACCCTCCACAGTATAGCTTCCCCTTCTATGTTGTACTCAGGATTGCAAGAGTTAACTGTGATAGATTATGGTGTGTGTGGGGGGGAGGAGGATATGTCAGAGTTTAAGCTATTTGCTAGAGCATTTAATTTGTTTTGAGGCTTTTGTGACCTCAGCTTTAATCAGGGTGGTTAGTCAGTTCATCACGGTAAGCAGAAGAGTTGTGTTCTGTTTTGTTAGCCTGGTATAATAAGTGTCTCCCATGGCTGCTCCTCAGGACAGATTGTAGAGTCCAATATGTTAGATTTCAAAACAGGGATAATTTGATGTGGGTGTTTTGGGGTTGTTGCTGTTTTCTTTTTTCATGATGGATGAACAGAGGAGAGGAAACTAAAAAGTGGAGAAAATAGTATATTGAAAAATAAGAAAATCATCATTGAAGTGACATGGGTACACAGGGTGCCTGATATACAAGAAGAGAAACACCTTTGTAGCACTATAAGAAACAAAAAGCCCATTGTGCAATTTAAACTCTGACTCCAAGATTCCTATTTTCTCAGTAAGAAACTGTAAAATATTTTACTGAAATCACCATTTGCTCTTAGATTCTTTCCATGGAGGGAAGAAAATAACGGCAGTGTCATCTCTCAAGGCCATGGAAATCAAGAGCTGCCACTTATTTCTTGACACTGTGTAACAGAAGAAGAGTTTATCTAAGGAGGCTGAGTGAAATGTCAGTTTAACATATGATCAAACACAGGTGAATTTAGATTAGTTGTGGCCACTAATTATGGAAATTGCACCATTTAATTGTCCTTAATCTTCTCTAGAATTACACCCTATCTATGAGTTCAGGACTCTCCACTCTTTACAAAGGGAAGCAAACTCAAGGGGCAAACAGAGGGGCGGAATCAGATCATGCTCCCTCATCATCCTGAACCATGGAGGAAGTTTGACCACTTAGAGAGGGAGCACTGTGAATTGAGGAGCCTGACCCAAAGTCCATTAAAATAAATGGGAGTCTTTCCCCTTAAAACATGTTTCATCTTGTAGAATGTCATATATACTCACTCTCCCCAGCTCTATCCTACACAGGAAAGGGTGTGGCCTACTTGCCTGGTCTCCACCCTCCAATCTGGGTTGAATCCTCCTTTTCATATATCTAGATACAGATTGACATTTTCTAAGACAACTAAAATATTTAACAGTTTAACTCCCATTAATTTCAGTGTGAGTTGTGTGTCTAAATCCCCTAATTGGCTCAGAAAATCCAAGCCACATTTCTGATCAGTAACAAAAAAACTGAAGGGAAGGAAGTGCTTTAGGTGTCTATCACTGATTCTAGGAGTGGTGATTGGAGTTTTAATCCAGACTGTATCTTGTGGCTTGTATATTTTAAGCAAGAGATTTCCTTTGGATGTGTGATTGGTTTTTAATTCTCTAATACTAAGTGTATGCATTGAAAACCTCATCTCTTTTAATACATGATAGGATATGCCTTGTCAGCATAGTATTCAAGAATAAACAACATGCAAACAAAAATGTTAAAAATGTTTAATGCAGAAAATGGCCAAGCAGATTAGCGTGTTAAGCAATTTTCTGTATAATAGAGATAACAGGGTTATAGACGTGTTCTAAATATATTTAGAGTATGCCTCTCAAACTGTTCAGTTCTATAAATTATTTATGACAAAGAAAACCTGATCTGTATCTTCCGAGTATTTCTTTGCCAGGCAGAGGGTGAAGTCCTGGCTCAATTTAAATCAATGACAAAACTCCCATTGTCTTCAAGGGACCTAGGATTTCATCCATATTCTTTTAGAAAACTATTTAGATCAATCGATTTAAAAGTTACCTCCCATGTGATGACAAGCTCAGAGCGACTCCCTCCACCTCCGCTCACATTTGTTGGTGCCACTAGAGGAACTAAAGAACAAAGGGCATTTGTGACTTGCGATTCACAGCAGCTGTTGTCAAATGCATGATTGCAGGCTCACATTTTAGCTGTTTTTATATACAGCAATTCCGCTTTTCAAAATGTAATACATGGACTCTGTGGTACAACAGTATACTTTAAATGAGTTTTAAATTATATTTATACATTTTCAGTTTTCTAAGACTGAGGGCACAGATGGGCATCCTGGTTCAAAAAATTAAAGAACCTAGTAACATCAAGTATCTGACACTAATATGGATCAACTAATTGCAAATGTTCCATTCAGGCTGTAGCTGCTATACTATTGATTTTCTGGCTAATTATACATTTGTGCGGTAAACATGTTGCTGGAGAAATACATATTTTTAATTAAATATAGGTTTTCGTTTTTCTTAAGAAACTCAACACTCAAAAAAAAATCCCACCACGTTTGTGCTTGTTTTTTAACAAGCAATCAGAAGAGGCCAATGGTGCATAAATATGGGGGCCTGATTCACCATGACACTATACTTCCGGTGTCCAACTAATGTAATGCAATGGTGATTCAAGTTGAGGAGCATACTTCATATCACTCCCAAGTGAGGGTTGGGGAAGGGAGGCAAGAAAGCCAAGGAAATTCCCTGCCTCTTGCAATAAGTTCCCAGCAAATGTTTAATGCAGGATTTAAGGATTTAAAATGTTTTTAATCCTTTCTGTGAACCTCACAATGTGCCAGATTCTGACAGCATTACTCAGATTGAATAGCACCCCACAAGTAGCACCACTGAGAAGGATTCTCACCTCCACTATGGCCCTAAGTTGGAATGCTGGAGCTAACCAAAAGAGCATTCCCTTCATTAGTAGCATTGCTCAAGGCAGTTTATGCTGCCCTACAAGGCCTCCACTGCAAGGCGTGATGTAGAGCAGAGTCTGTGTCAGATGTGTGATGTGGGCCAGAAGGATATGTCAGAGATGGAAAGGGTAAGGTTACAAATTATTGGGCCCTCCATGCACCTCGAGCAGGCCAGGTCTGAGAGTGAACAAAGGTGGCTTAAAACCTTCTGAGCTGCAAGTTTTGTGCTCTCAGAGGCACACCATAAAATAACACCCATTGACTTCAGTGGAACAATTTCTGGACTAAGTTGATATTAAGCCAGAGTAGAGATAGAGGAATCTGACCTTATGGACCAAATTCTGTCACCTCTACCTTGAGAAGTCCCTATTTTTTCTTATCAATATTCTATGGGACTAATGACATAAATAAGCTACTACTCAATATCAGGAAGATAGCAGCCATATATGTTGATGCGCTTTGTGTTGTCATTAACCAGATACATGACCACACACTAATTACAGGACTCCAGTACAGTTCTAAACCTTTGTGAGGCTTCATCCTCTCTAGAAATATTGTATATAAATCATAGTCTCTCTCCAAGGGAACATATTCTATAACCCAAGTTTAGCCTCAAGCTCATGTCTTCTGAACAACATTTCAGAGGACTGGGTGCAGACCATTTGTTTTGCTTTGTTTTTCCATTTTTAGAAATTTGATGACAGTAAAGTATGATCTTTTGGTGGGTAAATTTTATCACTCATATCCAACGTCACTGTGTGCTTCATAGTTAAGGAGTTTAAGATGGGAAGGAGGGGGATTAATCTAAAGAAGTAAATGAAGAAAAAGACTTTCAAGCCAGACTCAACTAGCACTCCACTGTTCCATGAACCAGTTGATGCTCAATTAGCACATGTGTTAAATGAGTTCAGTCTTTACTACATTTGCATGGGGAAAAATTTATACTACTGCTCAACAGAGCCTCAACTGGGTCATAGTTGAGAAACAGATGAAAATTTACGGTTGAGTGCACCAACGGCGGCTCAATTAATTCTCAGCTGCATTTTAATGAAATGAGCAGTGGCTCATTTGCATCCACAAATCTACTAATGCTCAATCAGGTTTTAGCTGGCAAAATAGCTGTTACAACAGGGCATTTCCAATTTACCCTTTCACTGCTAGTCTTCTGCTGCCACTGCTGTGTTCTCGCTGTGAATTCATATTCTGTTAAGAAAAGAATGCTAGGCTGTGTCTAGTATATCTCGCTACACAGCAGTTGTATTCAGGCTGCATATACAGCAGCCAGAATGTTTTACAGCAATAAAGTGTTTAAGGCAGTAGGACCTGACCCAAAGTCCAATAGAATTGAGGGGAGTCTTTGCACTGACTTCCATGGGCATTGGGTCAGGCCCTAGTGAATGCATTTTGAGAAAGTTGTTTTCTCTTATTTCGATTCCTCCCCAGCTCCCTATTTTAAACTGTCTTCTTGTTGCTGGGTGTTTGTTTGTTTGTTTTTGCTGTGCAAGTGCCATCTCTTCACATCTAGTCTTGTGCAGCCCCCTAGCAGAGCTACTGAAAGCTTTTCCTGATGGAAGGAATCTTGAATTCCAACATACTAGTTCTCACTGAAGCATCATGTAAACCGCAGCATTGCTAATTAAGGGAGGGAATCAAAAGTCCCTGACTCCAATAGGTGCTTCTGAAACCTCATCCTGAGAAGATATTTTGGCATTTGTATCACTCTAGGTTGGTGGGGAATTAGAACTCCCCCTGGGCTATACTGAACTTTCATGCTCAGTCCTATGTGAAGGATGACACATAGCTGTACTGTCCCAGCAGTAGTTTTAGTAAGTCACAATTCCTCTCATACTCCCCACTTGCTCCAGGGGGAGAAGGTAGCAATTTACTATACCCCTTCTGGGGCTGTAGCATACTCCCCTTGCTCTTAAGAAAAGCTGGCCTGTATCTTCACTCTATTCATCACCACCACCTGAATGAGAAGGGGTGAGTCACCCATTCCAGCTGTGTTGGGTCCCAGTCTTTAAAAAGCACATAGTCTCCCAGTGGGTGGTAAAATGAAGGCAGCTGGGAGACTAAGGGAGTTAGGCAGTGGGTGACTTTCTCTGGAGCACTTCTGACTTATTATTATTGATTAACGGGGGGGGGGGGGGGGAGAGGAGCTCTTTTTGTACTGGGAACTTGCCATTGAGTTTGGTGGGATTCTGGACTGGTTTCTGTGTTTTGAAATCTAGATGTGGTTGAGGACTGTCTCGGCTAGATTGCCTTGAAGTTAGATGAGTTAGCACCAGCTTTCTGGCAGGGCTTTTAGAAGTCAGAGCAGTGCAGTTTTTATTTGAATAGACCAGTAATTAGAGGCAGCTGAGTGAGACAGGTTGAGTCACTCATTCCTGCTGTGTATGGGGCCCACACTTTCAGAACTATGTACCAGGGTATGTCTACACTACAATTAGACACCTGAGACTGGTCTGTATCAGCTGACTCAGGCTTGTGGGGCTTGAGCTAAGGGGCTATTTCACTGCAGTGTAGACATTTGGTTTGGGGCTGGAGCCTGAGCTCTGGGACCCTGAAAGGGGGTAGGGTCCCAGAGCTTGGGCTCCAGCCCAAGACCAAATGTCTACACCACATTTAAACAGTCCCTTCACCCAAGCTCCACATCAGCTGGCCATAGGCCTTTAGTTGCAGTGTAGACATTCTTCAAGTAGTTGGTAAGATGAAGGAAGATGGGAGCCTAAGGGAGTTTGTCGGTTGAGGAAGGTAGGTTTTAAAAAATAATCCTTTCCCTAACTTGTAGGTACTCTACAAGGAAGACCCCACAATGGGGGGGAAATGGCATATCACCAACACTACTGCTAGCTTTTCCTCTGTGTGCACCTATGGGGGCACCCACCAGATAGGCGTCCTGACCCTGGAGGCTTCTGCTCAGGCTCTAGTCTTGACTTGCAGGGAATGCGGCCTGCATGTTCCCACAGACAAAAGCCAGGCAGGGAGGAACCAACCAATATAAGAGGTGTTTGTTGGTAAAGTCCCTCACGAAGTAGGTAAAAGAGCTGAAGGAGGAGGTGGTTAGAGAAATGTGTATGGGCTAGGCTGACTTTGTAGCAAAGGACCTGATCTTTTGGCCACTGAAATCATTGGATACAATCCTATTGGCTTCAGTGGTCTTTGGATGAAGTTCTAAGTTACTTCCTTCAGCTACGCCCAGATACTGGTGGCTGAGGTCTCAGACAAATTTTGAATGGAGATGTAAAATGTTGTTAGGGACTCTACTCAGGAAGATGACATTAACCATTCCATGCTGATACTTTGCTCTGTGGCTGGCATGTGCACACCATTATAACAGGCAGAAAACAAGATCTGTGATTAGTGTTTAAACAATAGAATTCATATTTTGTTATAACAGTATGGCCAAACTCAGACCTGGTGTAAGAAAAACCATCTCCATTGAGATCACTGGAGTGTCATTAAGACTGAATTAGCGTATTATGAACTGAAAGATGCTTCCACAAATCGAATGTACACAGGGCATGGACTGTGGCTCATTGATGTCAATGCAAAATCCTCATTGATTTCTGTGGGCTTTGGAGCAGTCCCATAGCCTGATGTAATTTCATTTTTAAATAGAACAGAGTAGTGACTAGGAGGTTTCTAAAATCATTGGAATAAATCAGGAAGACTTACTTGATGCTTTCGTTCTTAGCAGCTCTGATGGTCTGCTTGGCTCCCCAATCCCGATGTTATTGCCAGCAACCACACGGAATTCATATTCAACCCAAGGGTTTAAACCAGTCACTGTTGCTGAATAGGTTCTGCCATTGAGAACTTCAGGAACTAAATACAAAAGACATGTGAGTGAAAATGCACCTTTGGAGTAAGTCTTGTGACATGCATGAAAGTGAACCAGAAATTTCAAATTGCTTACCAGTTGAAACTGCCTGCCATCCAACTGAAAAAGGAGTCCTTGTCTGAACACCGTAGATCTGGACTGGACTATTATTATCTGTTCCTGGTCTCCAGCATAGCAGGGCAGTAGTGCTAGAAATGTGTTCGACTCTAACATCTTGTGGGGGACCTGGAGGGCCTTATGGAAACATATATTTTAGGGTAACCGATGCCTAGGATAGTGAATTCATTGTTGGATGGGATTGTGCAATCCATATTCACTCACTGAAGTCAGTGGGCCTGTCTCATGGAAATAAGGGCTCACCTACATGAGTAAGAGTTACATAATCTAGCTCTTAAGATTTCAGGTCTTCATTAAATGCTTAAAAAAATGACATTCCTGGGGTATTGAAAACAAGATATTGAACATATCTCTATTGTTAGCATGAAGGAAACAGAACTCAGTTGAAAGAGCTTTATTATATGACTATGTAAAATAACATTTTGGACCTCACATTCTCTGAATATCCAAAATTCCCACTGAAGTTAATGGGAGATTAGGGTCTGGATGGAGCCTTATAGCTAGTAGAATTTGACTTTTCCTAAAGTTTGAAATGGATGCATAATTGAGCTTCAACATCTATTGTAGAGCATCTTCTTAGATTCTTAATTGTATCCCTGTATTCGGCGTCTCGGCAGCCAGTAGAATGCACAGAATGTTCCATCCTAAGAACTCTAAAGGGGGGAGGAGGGAAGGCAGGATCATGACATTGCCTCTTTGCACCAACGTGAAGAATAACCTGGGTACACCTGGGTGGGGGGTGCAGGGGGGGGGGGGGTGCAGGGGAGAGCAGACTGTGCCATTCTGAAGGCTGGTGCAAACTGTGGAGACAACCTCCCCATTTACTGGAATGCTTGGGGAGGATGTTTGCCACCTTATCTTAAATGGGGCTTGCTCCCATTGGAATGGGCAGTTACTCACCACCCTTACTTTAGCCAGTACCTACCAAGTATAGTTTGGTTCAAAGAGAGCAATGAGTGTAGGAAATGCCATCACATAACTGCATTGTTATACCAGAGACCCACAAACTTTTTAAATTTCACCAACCTAGTTGCTGATGTTAACTTAGGTAAGAATGTGAAATGCTTATGTTAGAATTCTACACTTAATAGACTTACCTCTTACAATTACATCTGCTGTTGCAGATAGACTGTCTATGGTTGTTTGTACCGTGCAAACATATTTCCCGGAATGATTTAGCTGAATATTTCTTATCATCAAATCCCCAACAGATTCCTAGAGATAAAAGGAAGAAAAAGATAAAACTAATCACTCACAACATGTTTTCCAACTGGACATTTTTATAACTTGCTAAATATTAATAAAAATGCAGTTTTTAAATTAAAGCATTCATTGCTGTCATCAGTTTATTTCAGTTTGACACTTTTATTATGGCTTCACAAATAACTTGAGCATGTTTATGAAATATAAGAAAGCAAACTAAATGGATGTAACTTTTATAAAGGAGCAGTGATTTGACATACATATCGAAAATGGGAATTATGAAAGATGTTTATGTGGTTTAAGGACTGTTAAGAACAGTTTGATGAAGCACTAAAGAGTTTGAAGAACTTACTCCTCCAATTCTTTCAAAATGATTCACTCCTCTTTTAAAATCTATCACATCTCCATTGAATGACCATGTGAACACAACCTCAGCGGAGGGGTCATGAGACACCTGACATGGTAGGACTATACTCTCTCCAACTGTAACATCCATTTTAGAAGGTGGAACAGTAATTACAGTCCTCTCTGTTGAGAAAAATCATTCTTTATTATAAACAAGTGTATAAAAATACCAGTATATGTTTGTAATAAAAAAAATTGCATGATTTTTGCAACATTTCTGAAATGATTTAAAATTGATCTAATGTTCTGCTACTGTCCCTATTAAAGAAACTGAGCGTTAACATTTTGATGATTCCAGTGCATTATTCATCATTTACAACCTATTGCCAAGAGCACTGTGAATACAATGGGTGCTATGTATATCTTAGAGAAGACTAGAAAATGTGCAACATACCAAATTATTCATCTCCTATAGTATGCTGATTCATAAATGCCATACTCACTAGATCTGACTTAAATTCAAACAAAACAGCATACATTGTTGAGGATGCTAAGACTACATGGAGAAGGGGAAGAGACATGATAATGCAGACTTTGAAAAACTGTCCTTGCAGAATACTGCAACCAAACAAAATGTGGTCACTGTTTTCTTACTTCTTAAAGAGAAATGTCTTGCCCTTTTAATTTATTATTTTAATAAATTTAATTTTCATTGGCAGTTTCCCACAGTGTCACGTGCATTGCAGTATTTAGGCTCCAAAGGAGACAACTCGAAAGACTGAAAAAGCATTTAATCTTTTTTTATCCCCATACACTGATAACGAGAGAAGCAGCTCTCACTAAAGGAAAAAGTAGCTTGCTGAAGGGGAAAGACAGTGGTTTATATGGTTTTACTACTGTTGGCATGATTGGCACATAACCTTTCTGTGAGCAATTCTCTTGAATAAAGTCTCTGTGCAGGAACATTTATAAAATCATGAGAATTCAGATACATGTGAATAAAATGTGCACAGAATCCATTCAATGATAATAATATGTTCTGAAAAAAAATGTCTGTGGGGTGGGGGGGAAGATGAGGGTTTCAGGGACTGCATTAGTTCAGCAGGTCTATCTCATGCCAGGATTAACCCCGTGTATTGACAAAGTATTTGAGAATACAGTATTTTATTCAATATGGGGACTTGACTTCAAAGGGATCACTCATTTATTAAAGGTGGAAGATATTAATTTGCTATTCAGAACACACTTTTGAGCAGATTGCCAAAGCAATTGTAGTCACTGAGTGCTATGCAGGTGGGAGCATTCTGTACAGTCCTGAAGTTCAAGTGACTTCCTCACAGACTTGAGTTACAACTTCTGCGACTGTCAGGGCTGCGGTCAAGTGGCAATGAGGAGGAATATTGCGTTTTCTGTGATCCTTCTTTTGAACTAAAACTGAGTCTCCAGTTACAGTGTTTACACCCCCGTCTTTAACTGGCACTTCCCAAGGAATTCAAAGAAGGATCTTTGTATTGTAAAAACAGATTAGGTGTTGCTAAAATCTTTTCTTTGCTGGACTCCCCCTTTATCAGGTACACATTGCAAGGAAAGGAAAAAGAGTCTTTGAAGAACCTCAATTGCTGAAGCAGAGCCAACTTTTTCTTGGTTTCCATTGCATGAATTAATTGCTGTTTAGAACCCTTTCTTTTAATGATCAGAAGAGTTTCACATCACTTGGTTTTTTGAAGATTTGCCCCAGGGTGAAGGCATGACATGACACTACTAAAGATTTTATTTTAACCAGTAGAACAGAGAACATTTTCCCTGTCTGGAAGCAAGAGTGGCAGGTGCATTCCATTTCACATGGATTCAAATGCCAAATTCTCTGTTGGCACGACTCCATTGACGACAAATACTCAAACTCTGAAAAACACCTAAAGAGAGTTTGGCTCTAAAAAGCTTGTAACTCCTCTAACATCAGTGTAGTTACACTAGGGGTTCAGTTCACCTTCTATGCCTAGCTTGATTCATCTTTAATAAAGCTGGGAATGTACACTATATTTCCCATGTGCCAAATGCCCTCCTTGTCCTTCAAATTCCTCTTTGCAACACATATCCGTCACAGAAATCTTGCCGTGTCAATCTCTTCTAGGCTGTCTGAACACCACCTGGTGCCTGAGCTGTTCTCCTGCAAAACTTACTCATCTGTACTGGATGGTAAATCAATGGGGCGGGTACTTTGTGCCTATTCTGTAAAGCTATGTGTAAAGTTATAGCACTCTATGAATACTAATACTACTAGTAAAAACAATTTAGCCTTATAGGGAAGTTATATAAAAAGTTAGAAATTAAACCAACAGGGTTGTGTGTAAGTTAAATAGGGCTCCATACATATAATTCAGAAACCTATGGAGTGTAATAGAAAATGATATCCTTTCTCTTCCATTTTAAATCATTGCCTAGGACAGTGTTTCACAATATATGGAACACCAGCCTCAGTTAGGTGACTAGAGTGAGTTGGGGATTTTTCAACACATTTTTTTGTCAGAAACTTCCAATTCATCAAATCTAAATATTTTAATGAGAAAGGGTTGGCTTTGACACATTTCTCAACTAAAAAACATTTTGAAAGGAAAGTTTTGAAGTTGCCAAAATGAAATACTGACATTTTCTAAATAAAATATTCCAGTTTTCTCCTTCAAAAGGACCTTTTCATTTTGAAACATTAACTAATTATAATTTTTTAAAAATAAAAACAGTCATAATCGAAACAAAATGTTTCAGTTGACCTAAGCTGATTTTTTTTTTTTTTTTACAAATTTTCAGTTTGCAAATTTGTTTGTGATTTTGACTTGCCACAATGTGGGGTGGGAAATGTCTTGAAGTCTTGAAAAAAAATGCAGGATGGGAAATCTGTGCGTGGGTGGGGTCTGATGAGTCACGTGCACACACGAAAGAAAAACAAAATCTGTAAAAATCTGCTAGGAGACAGAACACAAAGAAAGAGCAATGTATCCCTCCCTTCTTTCTTGCCTCCTACTGCCTCCAAATCCAGAGCTTTGTTTCCCCCTCTCCCCTTTCCATTCTACCATAGTGCTCAGTTCACTACTCCATATCTTAGGATTGCACAGGCAGGCACAGAGAGAGGGAGAGGGAGAAGGGGAACTCCTCAAGCATGCAGTAGATCCAACTTCCATTGTGTCTGCCTATTGCTATCTCCCCAGAACCGTGCCATTGTGACCACAAGGAATTGTTGGGTAAGGTCAGCTGGAAGACTATTTTTTCTGGGAATTTATTTGAGTCACAGACCCAAAGAGACTGAGAACAAACCACTATTCTAACATTTGACAGTAATATCCCTGTTATAGAATTGTATAGATTGAATTCTTAATCCAATAGACAACTTGTCATTTTCTATTGAATCCCATAGGAACGATCCATAGGGATAGGCAAGCAGTTTGAAAAATGTAGTACTAGGGCTTCCCACTACAGATCTGCTCTTTTGGAATATCAAAAGGCTTCCATTTATACACTGACAAAGTCCATAACTACACAGTTCACTATTACCTGCAAAAGAGACCTGCTTTCTCAAAACTTCAGGTATCTTTTTATTTTTCTGCAAATATACTTTTAAACATCCTTATCAGGGCCGGCTCCAGGCACCAGCCCACCAAGCTTGTGCTTGGGGCGGCACCTGGAGGGGGGCGGCGCGGCGCTCCGGCCGCCGGGGAGAGCGGGGCCACAGCCGGGCTCGCCGCCCTCCCCCCGGCGCTCTGGCCGCCCTCCCCCCGCGCCCTCCCCCCGGCCGCCGGGGGGAGAGCGACGAGCCCCTACCGGGGCTCGCCGCCCTCTCGCCGCCCTGCGCTCTGGCCGCCGGGGGGAGAGCCGAGCCCCAGCCGGGGCTCGCCGCCCTCTCGCCGCCCTGCCCCCTGTGCTCTGGCCGCCGGGGGGAGAGCCGAGCCCCCGCCGGGGCTCGCCGCCCTCCCCCCGGGGCTCCGGCCGCCCTCCCCCTCCCCCCCCCCTGGGGCGGCAAAAAAGCCAGAGCCGGCCCTGATCCTTATCGTGAATTATATAGGGGGTGTGTGTATGTGTGTATTCTTGCTGCTTTAGCAAAAAAAGAAAAAGTACATCCTTATAGGAGCATCATGCTGTGAGGTGATTGTTCCTTTGGGTTCATCATTCTTGCTGGACCATGTCACATGACATGCCTCATGCCTACTTGCTCACTTAGTATGATCTTTGCTATTTCCTTTATGAAGTTGTGTTTACAACCTCCACCTCCGATCCTTTCAAATGCCTCTCAAAAACTTTGGTTTCCCATTATCTATCCATCTTGCTTAGTAACTGCAGAGATGTATTATCTAGAATGGCTTTTTTTCCAGAGACAAACAATAGATAAGATGCTGTGTGCTTGAGGTATAATAAAGACTTCTATCACAAAGAATAAACAACTCAATGAGCAGCAATAAACTTAATTTGCACATTAGATATGCTTTTCCAAGTTCTGACATTTCAGTTGAAAATAATGCTGAAGCAATGAGCCCTATAATTGAACAGCCAAAACTTCTCCAGAGGGGAAACAAAAACAAATGTTCCCTGCAAACAAGATCATTTTTATACCATGTTATTACTCTGTTTTTTTAATACACTTTGTAAATGCCAAATGAAATAATTTTGTTGTTGTTTTTAAATGTGATTTTTTGCATACTGCTCCATTAGGATGTATATATGGAGGTATGTGCAATGGTATCTAACTCTCATGAAGTAAGAGCTCCTCAAACACTACACGACTCATTTTATTCACTGCTAGCTGTGCTGTAACATTCTCTCAAATTACACATCACATTGGTACTAACTGCACTTCCAAAATTTGAACGTGAAAACTACGTTAGCCAGCTGCGGTATGGTAAGGAGGAAAGTCAAGCCTGCAGGCTAGAGAAAATGATTGGGAAGTTACCTAAAATGAGCCAAATCAGAAAAAAAAGCTGAGTTACAAATTATGCTGAGTAATCTGTCATTCTTATAACTACTATCATTTCTAGTGTTATCTAACATCGAGAGTATTCTGCTCATAACTGTGATAATTAAATTCAAAGTTACATGTTTTTAACGTACTTTTCTCTACCTTTTCATTGTTACCATTTAATGTCACCAGGATGTTTTCATAAGAGACCAGTTATATATATATTAAGAATTGCAATCATGCTTAGTTAGCAGCAAGAGAAGGTACGAAATTTCCCCCCGTTTTCCCTGTGTTGGCAGCTACATTGATGTAATGATTCACCCATCCACTGATCAGCAGGGACTGAACCCAGAACCTTCAGCACCAGTCACAAGCATCCTACTCCTGAGATAAGGAAGTATCTTTATAAGCTGCTAGCAATAGTACATTCTTAACAATTAGGAGGCCCAGCCATGAAATGGAGGACAAGATACAGTTAGGCTTGTCTACGTTGCTATGTCAGCGTTCAGTGCAGTTGCACTAGTGAAAATGCTTATTACAGACATGATTTACATTGATGCAGTGCAATTTGCCTGTGTTTCAAAAAAACAAACAAAAAAAAGGTTATGATATTAAAGGCAAAGGTAAAATGCACCATTGTCAATCACAGATGCACTCAGGGCTTGCAGATGAAGTCCCAATGTAGACAAGGCCTTAGTCAGTGTATCACATTCACAACAGAGAGAAAAAGGTCAGACAAGCATAATACACTTTAACGTGCTTCCCAGAACAGCAGTAGGAAGTCAGAGACATTTAAGTTGACAATCACAGAGAGATATTATAGCTACAAAATCATCACTCCACCCTTAAAAATACTTTTAGCTACTCAGGTAGGGTGAAATTCCCCCTTCCAATACAAACATAGCACCCTGTTTTAATAAGGTTTAGGTGCATTGGCCTTTTACTGACCTGGCATGCTGCAGGTGAATGTAACCCTTTCCTGTGCTGGAAAATTGTTTTTTTTTATTCTGTTAGGGTTCCCACCCTTTGTGGCTAATCATTCTATGTAGTATATAAAGAGATCTGGATACTTAGAGTTAAAAAAAACCCTGCCCCTTTCTTTCTCACAAATCCTTTTGTAGGTGATCTTTAGGATAGGTAGGCTGGGCTGATGGGGGGAGGGAGCAATTGTATGGGGGTCCTGAGCTCAGGGAAATACCGAAATATCTGTATCATCTGTGTAAATAAAGTGAAATGGGAAAATGTCAGGTCCCAGATAACCTGATGTATCGAAGCCTCAACATTTCCCTCAATGGGCCTGTAGGTAGGCAATTACCTGTAAACAGCCCCTTCACAAAAAATTAGGTATAACTCATAGTAGCAGCAATTAATATGTTGACTCCATAACACTTTCAATGACAATTCAGATTCTGAGAAACTTCTTTTCATATCTTAGCCTGGTGGGTGCATTTTGACATATCCCATCAGGTTACTTCAGTCACATTCTCTTAGAACACTTCAGACTGGATTTGTCAGAATGCAAGCTGACTAGGACAAGTCCACAGTGATGTCTCACAAGTTATATCAAGTCAATTTTTTCAAAGAAGAGGATTAGAAGTTCAACTAATATGCAGTTTGCAAAAAAAAAATTACATGAGAAGAAGGTGGGATTTTTTCCTTCACTAAAATGACTTGCTTGGTGATGTGAACATTTCTGGTTAGTTGGCAGCTCAGATTACTCCCCCAAGAAGCAAATATTTTTAGCTCTTGGAGCAGGCAGTGAAATGACACATATGAATCTGGGAAGTTAAAGTGTTAAAATTCAGGAAAGTAACCAGCAGTGAAGTGTAGGAGATATCACAACTGCTCCTTGTGTTCTTTGGGACTGTGTGTGTGTGTGTGTGTGTGTGTGGGGAGCATTTTAATATTAAAAATAGGAAACCATCTGAAGGGCCTGAGACGACTCCTCTTTCAGTCATGTTGTTTTAGTGTCATCTGCCAAGGTGGTTAACCACAATTGTGACAGAGGGAAGCAGCTTCTTAGTGGTTCTCTGTTTTATTAGAGTGAAATTTTTATTCGGCTTCTAAACCAGCCTTTTTTTTTAAATAGAACAAAACATCAAAACAAAACAAAAACAATGAAACAATCCAGTTATCAAATTAATTCACTAAATCTCTTTTCCTTAATTTACAGTGGCAGAAATATTTTTGTAGCCTGAAGTTGGTACTGAGATCCAATGTAAGCTATAAATGAGCAGCATTGATTCAACCCCTCATACATAGTGGAGAACAGAAAGGTGTTCAGAGGCCCACGGCCACTATAGTTCAAGTTTCTGGTCCGCAAGCTCTTTGGGGCAGGGACTGTCTTTTTGTTCTGTGTTTGTACAGCACCTAGCACAATGGGGTCTTGGTCTAAGACTAAGGCTTTGTTGTCAATATCCTCGAAGAATGATACTGAAGCATAGTCACTACCTGTGGATAGGCCAGGCATTTTAACAGTTGCTGCAGCCATCTGGTAGTTCTGTTTCAGTGTAAAGATTTAGTTGAAATCCTGCATCATAACAGTATTATTATGATCTTTGACATCCCAGTATGTTTCATCAGATATGTATGTACATTTCCAATATTCATAAAGCACAAATGAAGACAATAAAATACCTTTCACAATCAGGTTTCCTGAATTCCTGGCAACTCCAAATTGATTCATTGCTATACAAGTGTACACTCCTGCATCTGTTTTGGTAATATTATATATCTTGAGACTGCCATCCTCTAGCATAAAGATCCTAAAAAATATACAGATAGATAGATAAACTTAACAGGATATTGTACCAACTTCCTGTACAGGAACTGTAATAAAAGTAGCATTGCATTGCTCATATTTAGATACTATTATTATGATTATGCTTTCCTACAACAAACTAAACATATTCCCATTATTTTTCACCTCCATCTATTAACTGTCAACGTATAAGGAACATAAAAGTGACATACTGGAATTGACCATCAATCCATCTAGTCCAATTTTCTGTGTCCTTCTATGTTCAATGTTGAATGTTTCAGAAGAAGAAATAAAACCCCAATAATGCAGCTAATTATGCTATATTATACTAGAGGGGATTTTTTCCCTGACCCCAGATGGTAAGCCGCTTATGATGTGAAATATGAGGACTGACAGCCTGTGTAATTTTGTCAATTTTATGAAAAGTTGTTACCAGTCTAGATGAGAGCCTGAAACACCCTCTCACAGACAATGAAAACATAAAATACACAGTTTTGTCATATTGCTCTAAGAAATCACCTTATTAGTGACTATGTTTTACCTTGCTAAGTTATGTACTGATTTGTGAGTACTGACTAGTTTATACTGACTAATATTATGAGAACCTCAAAGGTAATGGTGAGATATGTGGAAAGAAAGTTGGAGAAATAGATGCCAGATAAAAGCAGTGACGGTATATATCAGAACTGTCTCAAGTAATGTAAACTCAAAATCTTGGATTTTTACCTCTGAGTCAACGTGGTATTTCAGAGTATAATCAAGTGCACAGTTTGGCCTAAGTTCTTGCTGGTTAAACTTTGAGGTGGCTTGAGCAAGGACTCAACATTGTGTTACCTCCCGGATGATGAATATGGACAGATAACACTAGACATTTGCTGTGTTATTTTATAGACCAGGGATCGGCAACCTTTGGCACATGGCTTGTCAGGGAAAGCTGCTGGTGGGGCAGCACATCCCTCAGCACATCCCTCAGCTTCCCGTAGCCCCCATTGGCCTGGAACAGTGAACTGCGGCCAGTGGGAGCTGCGATCGGCTGAACCTGCGGACGCTGCAGGTAAACAAACTGCCCTGGCCCGCCAGCGGATTTCCCTAACGGGCTGCATGCCAAAGGTAGCCGATTCCTGTTATAGACTTACACACAATGTGCAACTATCCAGAAGTGGGAAAATTAATTTCAAATCTGAGTTAAATGGAGAAATAAAAAGTGGCAGAGGGGGAGATATAAATCTGATACATTATTTTTTTTTATGTAAAATATTTTTATAAGCCTCACAGCCAAGGGTGTTCAATATTTACAACATAAATTTAGATGATTTAACATTTAAATTATTAAAGCAAATGAACAGCAACTAGAGCGCAACAGGAAGTTGGCGGTAATATCAACTACATGAAACATATACAAAATATTATTGTATCCTGTATTCCTACATATATTTAGATCGTTGTGTTTATCTGCATAACGTACCATGCGCTATGTTCTACTCTCTTACCTGGGTACAATTCTCATTTACTTGATGTAGTTGAGAGCTGTTCTGTGTCACTGAATACGGAATCTGGTCCAAGTTTTGATAAAGTACAAATAATAATTCATCTTGTAGCATCACCACACTGTCTGTGAACTGCATGAACACATTCTGATTTGTGTGGAGGTAGACACATTATTAAAACTGTGTTCAACTATCTGTCCAATGAAAGGGAACTCTCACACCAGTGTTTAGTGTGCTGGGGGATCAGGTGTGAGTATAAAAGTTAGCTCTGTGAGGGTATGGAGGGGGAGGGCTTTTCTGTCTGTCACTATTGCTGAATCAGCAGAATGCTTTCATAGGTCCTAGAACTGACTAAACTTACCTTCAGATCTACATTTTCACCAGGTATAGTTCATGTTGTTTATTCTCACACTGTTCATCTCCAGGGGCTCTATGTTTTTTGCCGCCCCAAGCATGGCAGTCAGGCGGCTTTCGGCGGCATGCCTGCGGGAGGTCCACCGGTGCCGCGACTTCGGCGTCCCCGCCGCCAAATTGTCGCCGAAACTGCGGCACCGGCGGACCTCCCGCAGGCATGCTGCCGAAGGCAGCCTGACTGCCGCCGTCACAGCGACCAGCAGGCCGCCCCCCACGGCTTGCCGCCCCAGCCACGTGCTTGCTGCGCTGGTGCCTGGAGCCGCCCCTGTTCATCTCCTAAAAATGTGATTTTTGGGTGGGGGGGGGAGAGGTAGAATATACGTCCAAAATTCTCTGTTGGTGTTAATCGATCACAACTCCACTGAAATCAGGGAAGGGAGGGATTTTCCAAGGTCCCTAACTGAATTAGGAGCCCAAGCCCCGCTCCTATATCACTCAAGTGCTTTAGAAAATGCATCCATAAATTATACTCTACTCAAACTAGTGAACAAAGAAGAATAATGCTAAACCAGCCTAATCTCCCCATGCCACACTGAGGAACTTTGTAACTAAAATGGGACCTAAACCTTTTGGAAGCCTGATAGAGGAATGACCCAATTTATTTTTTGCTAGGTTGTCACTAGCCCTAGCATAGCCATATTGGGAAGAAAGACATGGCTGCATTCGGATCTTATATCAGTTCAGAGGCTTTAACACCAGCGCTGCCCTCTGTGAGGCAGTGGGCATCTATTCTTCTGCCCGCCTCGCTTCCCGTACTGACCAGTAAGTCACTTCCTGCCCCCTTTTTCCTGCCCCCAACAAGAGCAAGAGGGAATTGTGGATGGCATTGTGACTGTGTTCTTCCCAGGCTTACTCCGGGGGTGCTGCAGTTTGTGCACTGTCCATTGTGCAGGGCTATGCCTCAGGCCACACTAGCCCATAGTAAGTATTGATGAAAAGATTACTGCACTCTCAAGTCTTTGGATATCAACACAATCACTAATACACAGCAAATCCAGGGACAGAAAATATTCCCTTTGAGAAACCAACCAATGTTCTGTGCATCTGCCTTGTTATTCCCTATACGCAATGTAATTTTATACAGTAGTTTTGATTGCCCCTCTATGCCAAAGTATTTGACAAATGTGACACTTGTTAAAAGCAATATGGGCTCTTTTTACAGCACAACTTGCGTGTCTCTGCTTACAAACTGGGTCAAATGACATCCCTCAGGTTTTACCTTTTATACAGTCAACAGCTTTAACACAGCAGGAGATGAGGGAGGATGGCCAGACAAGGCCATCCATTGAGCTGTCCTGTACAGGGGCACAGCAGCATCTGGGACAACAAATTACAGTAGCTGCCACAAGTGGCTATACTGCCGTTCTGAATTCTCTGGTGAAAGGGAAGCTTTAGCCTCTGGATTTGGAGTAGAGAGAGGAGAGGATTTGGCCTTATGTGAATATCCTTGTTACCTTGACTATGAGGCTGCTGAGCTGCATTCACATGCATACTGTTAGTAGCACTGTAAGAAAGTAAGTTTGGATTGAACAGCCAATTTGTTATAAATCAACATATCAAACCAGAACTTAGCAACATATGAAACAAAGAGGCAGACTTTTAGATCTAACAACATATCAACTAGCTGACATTTTCAGCTAAGAATGGCTGCACACAGAAGAAAAAAACTAGCACTTTTTAATTGACATCATTAAGCTAGATATCAGTACAAGAAAATAAGGGTGCCTCTCTTAATCGGTTTTGGAGAGAGACATGATAATAGAATCATAGAATCATAGGACTGGAAGGGACCTTGAGAGGTCATCTAGTCCAGTCCCCTGCACTCATGGCAGGACTAAGTATCATCTAGACCGTCCCTGACAGGTGTTTGTCTAACCGGCTCTTAAAAATCTCCAATGATGGAGATTCCACAACCTCCCTGGGCAATTTATTCCAGTGCTTAATCATTCTGACAGTTAGGAAGTTTTTCCTAATATCCAACCTAAATCTCCATTGCTGCAATTTAAGCTCATTGCTTCTTGTCCTATCCTCAGAGATTAAGTAAAACAAATCTTCTCCCTCCTCCTTGTAACAACCTTTTACATACTTGAAAACTGTTTATCATGTCCCCCCTCAATCTTCTCTTTTCCAGACTAAACAAACCCATTTTTTTCAATCTTCCCTCATAGGTCATGTTTTCTAGACCTTTAATCATTTTTGTCACTCTTCTCTGGATTCTTTCCAATTTGTCCACGTCCCTCCAGAAATGTGGCACTCAGAACTGGACACAATACTCCAGTTGAGGCCTAATCAGCACAGAGTAAAGCGGAAGAATTACTTCTCTTGTCTTGCTTACAACACTCCTGATAATACATCCCAGAATGATGTTCACTTTTTTTGCAACAGTGTTACATTGTTGACTCGTATTTAGCTTGTGGTCCACTATGACCCCCAGGTCCCTTTTCGCAGTACTCCTTCCTAGGCAGTCATTTCCCATTTTGTATGTGTGCAACTGATTGTTCCTTCTTAAGTGGAGTACTTTGCATTTGTTCTTATTGAATTTCATCCTACTTACTTCAGACCATTTTGAATTTTAATCCTATCCTCCAAAGGACTTGCAACCCCTCCCAGCTTGGTATCATCCGCAAACTTTATAAGTGTAATCTCTATGCTATTATCTAAATCATTGATGAAGATATTGAACAGAACCGGATCCAGAACTGATCCCTGTGAGACCCCACTCATTATGTCCTTCCAGCATGAGTGTGAGCCACTGATTACTCTCTGGGAACAGTTTTCCAATCAGTATTGCACTCACCTTATAGTAGCTCAATCTAGGTTGCATTTCCCTAGTTTGTTTATGAGAAGGTCATACGATACAGTATCAAAAGCTTTACTAAAGTCAAGATATGTCAAGTCAAAGATGACTGTATTTGAAAGATGGACTTATGTAAATATGAAGAAAAATCATTTTCAAATGTTTCATTCTCTCTGCTGCAAGCTTCTCCGGTATTTAAAATGGGTCTATGCCACAGCTGCAGATACACAGCCATTAGAAAATACTGGTGATAAAATAGATTGATGTGACTAATAAGCAAAGACTATTCATTCTGTATAGTGAAAATCAAAGAATATTTCACCTGTGGATTACCATATGGTCACACACTGTATGCCTGAGTTATAATTCAGACTGAGCAGGAGTTAGAGAGTTTAGATATGTTATGTATTTATTATTTGTATTGTGGTAGCTCCTATGAGGTCCAGTCATGGACCACTATGCTAGGTGCTGTGCAAACATAAAACAAAAAGACAGTCCAAAGAGCATATGATCTAATTAAATAAAGATCTAAACGAATACCTACTGACAGAAAGATCAATCGCATGGCTATACAAAGGATCTTTCCATGCACCATAGCTGTAGAGCACTTTGTATATCAGGGATTGGGAAGTCAAAGGTAGCTTTCTGTTACCTCACTTGTAGGTCAGGAGAGTTCAGTTCAGCTCCTAGTGTAATTTACAGCTCTTCTAAGTCACGCCAGTTTGTAATGCCCCCCAGATGCCATTGTGTGAGCCGGTAGCAACAGAGCATGTTGTGTTGTGAGGAGGTGGTAGGAGGAGCATGTGCTGTAGACCTGGCTACATCACCTCTACATAAGCAGAGCATGCCCCATGCCAAGGCATTCCCCTATATAAGGCCGTTTTACATTCCCTTTGTACAGCCAAAGCAGTGTAAAGCGATCTGATACGGAACTCTAGAATTTACTGACACTTATACTCAGGTCTATTCATCAGTGCTTTATTTGTTCCAGGGCTGAGCCCCGGCACCTCTGGGCCCGGCAGTTCAGAGCCCCGGCACCTCTAGGCCGGGCAGTTCAGAGCCCCGGCACCTCTGGGCCGGGCAGTTCAGAGCCTGGAACCTTTGGGCCCGGCAGTTCAGAACCCCGGCACCTCTGGGCCTGGCAGTTCAGAGCCCCGGCATCTCTGGGCTTGCTGCATCCATTATGAATGTAAAAAAAATTGCTTGAGTCCCAGCGCCTAATTGCTTGAGCCCAGACACCTCTTTGATTACAAATTAAGCACTGCTATTCATTTACAGTAGACTTGTTCCATGAACACAGAATGCTACAAAACAGTCCTCAGCATCCTGCCAACCTATTCTAATCAAAGTGTGTTTCAGAACATTACATGGGGACTTCTCACATGTACTGCAAAGGCTGTAAAGATTTCATTATTAAGACATTCAACACCACATTCTGCCAAAGTGACTGGAGTTTGAAACTCACTCTAATGGAAAATTCCTCAAATTTATGAAGTTAATCCAGCTCAGAGAGAGATTACTGCTGATGGTTCATTTCCTGAATTTAGCTGTGCAAACTCAGATATGTTTCTATATTCTCTTCTAGAAATCTAGGCCTCCATGGAGTTGAGCACAATGATTAATGCATATTATGCATGATATCTTGGCTACACACATGTTTATCCATTTGGATTGCTTACTGTCCACTCAGATGTTGGTCAGATAATCCTTGACCTAGAGAATCACTGTTGATACACAAATCTTTAAATAATCAGCCAGTTTGAAACTGGACATGCTTTCTCTACTGAACAAAATATATGCTGGCAAAGAGAAACTGTGACAAAAGCAAATGGAAGTTTTAGAGTGGTTTTAGAATTTGAAGTCACATTACCTAAAAATTAGGAAGCTGGCAGTAAAGAGGGAACACAGGCACAATTATTTCAAAGGGTAATACATAATGAATACATAATTAGTTAAAAGGAAAGGCAGTTAAAGCAAAGACTGTGAGTTTGTTTCTGGAGAAGGATGGGGATACAGAGCATGGCAGAAAAGCAAGACACAATTTAAATACATCCAGAAAAATAAGAGGGTAAAATCCTGGATTTCACTCAGAGGATTGGGCTGGTTGGCCTGTTTCTTGTATTTTTCAGTATGTCATTTATATAGTGAAATTGTGAGCCTGATTCAAAGCTCATTGAAGATAATGGGAATCTTTCCACTTACTTCAATTGGCTTTGGGTCAAGCTTCCTCAGAAAATGATTAGCAAGAAAAGAAGCTGTGAAAAGTGACCCCATTTTGCTTTGTGAAATGCTTACTATAAAATAATAACTTTTCACAAGGTGTGGACAGTATGAAGCTTGGTAATAATAATTCTTGTTTATATCAAAAGTCAAGGTAATTCCAAGTACTTGAACAAGACAATAATGTGCGTAAATATTTAAAGTTCAATCTAACACAAGTAACCAAGGGATACATTTTCTCCTCCAAGAAAGTCAGTATTTGCCAGCAAATAAATTACCATGTGTCAAAGGACAAAATGAATAAAAGTTAAGGTGAATCTGTTGAAAGCATTTCCATTAAGAGATGTCATGAGGCAAGAGTCAATGAGCTTTTCAGAAGATTGGTTTTCTCTTTGAGGCCCTATGTCAGCAAGCTACTTGACTGCGTGCCTAACTCTGAGCATGAACTAGTCCCAGTGAAGTCAATGGAATGGCTCACTTGCTTGAAGGTAGTCATGTGCTTACTATTTTAATCCGGGTCTGAGCTGTGCTACCGTAGTGTAAGTGAATGACACAAATAGGTGACCATTCCGTGCGGAAATGAAGCGATGAATGAAAATCCTGCTATATCAGGGGTGGCCAACCTGTGGCTCGGAGCCGCATGCGGCTCTTCAGAAGTTAATATGTGGCTCCTTGCATAGGTGCTGACTCTGGGGCTGGAGCTACAGGTGCCAACTTTCCGCTGCTCAACCCCAGGCCCTTCCCCCAAGTCCCCCGCCTCTTCCCACACCCTCCCCTGAGCCTGCTCCATCCCAGAGCCTCCTGTACATGGCAAAACAGCTGATCGCGGCGGGCAGGAGGCACGGGGAGTGAGGGGGAGGTGCTGATCGGCAGTACTGCCAGTGGGCAGGAGGTGCTTGGAGTGGCGGGGGGCAAACCGATCGGGGCTGCCGATGTATTACTGTGGCTCTTTGGCAATGTGCATTGGTAAATTCTGGCTCCTTCTCAGGCTCCTGTGCTATATAAACACATAAAATAGACACACACCCACTACAGACTTGAATTAATCCATTATTTCTAGAATTATTGCTTCATCTATGAGATAAACATAATATAAAGTCCTATCTCTATAACTACAGTCCTTAGCTCTGGATGCCTGTGACTTTACACTACAAGAGAAAATAAAAAGAACACTAAATTTTCACCCGAGTCAAAATTTTCTTAATGGTCTCCAGGAATAAAGACATTTTTTGCCACTTTTGTGCAGGAGACACAAGTCTGAGCAACACCAAAAGTGTTCACTAACACTGCCACACATAAGTAAAAGCTTAAGAAATCAAGCAGAGACAATATGTACAACTTTTAATTAACTGTGCCAAACAAATCATCTCCCAAAGTGATATCTGCTGTGAACAAAAGATTGTTGACAGCTATTTCTCTTGATCTTGAGAGCGTGAAAGAATAATATGTATTTAACAAGGCTGATAGAAAATAAAAGCTGGAAGAGGTAGCAGATGTCAACACATTAGATTTTTAACTGTGGCAGAGGTAATGTGTACCCCGCTAAATTATTCAAGGCAAGTTGTGCCATTATGTCATTCATTTTACCTATTTACACACTTGCACTCCTACTTCACCATTGCTTTACTTCAGTACCCCACCAGCCTAAAGCCATTGAAATCATTAGTTACATGGGTGTAAAGTTTGACTAATGTTGTAGTGAATCAGACCCAATGGTCCAAGTCCTACAGTCTTCACTGTAGCCAATGGGTCTTTTTTCCTTATTAAGGGCTGCAGAATCACTGTCTTTTAATTTAAAAAAAAATGGTGTTATTTAAACCTACTGCAATTAGGACAATGACGGAGAGAATTTTTTAAACATTAGATCTGAAATTTTGTGTCCAACTTGTGTGCACAATTAGCACAAGTGAATGCACAAGTCTGACAACTGCATGCACAAAGAGGTCTGATTAAGGAATAGGCACTCTAGGCGTATGACTAGGGACTACATTCCTGGAATGATATGATTAGAATGGAATCTCCACTTTCATTTTGGGAATGGGGAAGAAGTAATTTTCTAGTCCTCAGGGATGTGATGAAAAGCTTTAAACTGTGAATCAATCATAATCAACCCAGCAACATTTGCCTGAGTCTGCAGACAAGCTGGAACAACAACTGAGACTGGTGTGCACAATCTCATGCATTTCAATAGATTGTTAACTCCAAGACCAACTGCTCTGCTCGGTCTTACCAACATCACCCAAATAGAGGACCCTGTGTGAGAGGAGGGTGCAACATTGTCAGCACATCCATCCAAGCAGATCAACCCTAGCTGCTGGGATAAGTATGGGGGAGGGGTATCCTTGTAGTCACTCTTCATGAACAGAAAGTGCCCCCTTTACTATCATCACTCCAAGGAGGTTTGTGGTGACGTTGCTGGGACAAAACTTTGCAGGGACCCATGTTGTGGTGTGCCAATGGGCCTAGATTGGTTTAATCCAGCCCTATACACAAATAAGAATTGTTAGCCATTTGTGAATTTAATTACCTAAATTGCCTATACAATCAGGGTAACTACATTTACAAATTGGGCCAGGAGACCAGATTTTTAAAAATAGGACCGTAAAGTTAGGCTCATAAATCCATATTTAGGAACCCAAATTAATAGCCTTGTTTTCAAATTTCAGATGCGTATATTCAGAATTCAAATGAGAGAGAGACTAGATTACAGTGATTTGGATAAGTATTACAGAAAACAAGAGAAAGAAATAGAAAAGTGGGCCAGATTCTCAAGTAACATCACTAAAGACAGTCAAATTTGAAGGTGTAAATTAGACTTAAATTTAGCTAAGTGAATGAATTGTGCCTCATGACAGCTTTGGTTTTAGTTAAAAGGTTCTACTGACTTCCATCTTAGATCCAGTTGTTTATATTATATGTTAATGATCTTTGTACCTGTTTATCCCACTCAAAGTATTAATTTGTATGCTAATAGTATTGCTATTTAATAAACTATGTTTAAAAGAAGACTTTCTTTATCTGCGGGCTGATATTAATGAGCTTCAAAATCAAATGGCACAATTAACTGCAAAGAAAATAAATACCATTAAACCCAATGTTTGCTATTTGGATCAAAACAAAGATACAATATCTAACTGAACAGGGTTATTAAAATATTTAAATAAAGAATATTATAAAGCAATCATAATAAGCGATAACACAACATTGTTCCGTGCTAATTAAAAAGCAGGTATCTTATTTTTACTATTTTTTCACATAACCTGGGGTGTAGGATCTATGCACAATTTGTGAAGACAAATATTTGTTTTATGCAAATATAGACAGACATCTGAATTGAGTTTTACTGAATGATAAAGCTTCCAGGCAAAATGCAATATGGTGAGGAAACTAAGTTTCCATAAAAGATAAGTTAGTAGAGTCCCCCATTTCATCATAGAGAAGAACCAAACCGAACCTATGAGGTCATTTGTGCAGTGACCTGATTTAATTTTGTCTAAGAAAAAAATAGTATAGTGGGTCCATTGTTAACCAGCAACTCACTGTTCAATACAAAATACACATGATATAAAGGACCCTGATGCACCTGGATAAATCACAGAATCATCAAAAAGTAGGACTGGAAGGGACCTCAATAGGTCATCGAGTCCAGTCCCTTGTACTGAGGCAGGACTAAGTATCATCTGGAGCATCTCTGACACGTGTTTGTTTAACCAGTTCTTAAAAACCTCCAATGACGGAGATTCCACAACCTCCCTAGGTAATTTATTCCAGTGCTTAGCTACCCTGACAGTTAGGCAATATTTCCTAATGTGTAGCCTAAATCTCCCTTGCTGCAATTTAAGCCCATTATTTCCTCAGTGGTTAAGGAGAATAATTTATCACTTTCCTCTTTATAACAACCTTTTATAGATTTGAAGACTTGTTATCCTGTCTCCCCTCAGTCTTCCCTTCTTCAGACTAAACAAATCCATTTTTTTCAATCTTTTCTCATACGTCATGTTTTCTAGACCTTTCATCTTTTTGGTGGCTTTCCTCTGGACTTTCTCCAATTTGTCCACATCTTTCCCAATCTCCCAATCTGTGGTGCCCAGAACTGGCCACAATATTCCAGCTGAGGCCTTAACAGTGCTAAGTAGAATAGAAGAATTATTTCTTGTGTCTTGCTTTCAACACTCCTGCTGATACATCCCAGAATGATGTTTGCTCTTTTTTCTCTTTCATTATTGACTCTCATTTAGTTTGCGATACATTATAACCCCCCAAAATCTTTTTCTGAAGTACTCTTTCCTAAGCAGAGATTTCCTATTTTGTATCTGTGAAATTGATTATTCCTTCCTAAATTTAGCACTTTGCGTTTGTCCTTATTGAATTTCAGCCTATTTATTTCAGATCATTTCTTCAGTTTGTCAAAAATCATTTTGAATTCTAATCCTGTCTCCCATAGCACTTTCACCCCCCTCCCAGCTTGGTATTGTCTGCAATCTTTATAAGTGTACTCTCTGTGCCATTATCTAAATCATACTGAAGATATTGATAAGAACTGCACCCATGATGGATCCCTATGGGACCCTACTTAATATGCCCTTCCAGCTTGACTGTCAACCTCTGATATCAGCTCTCTGAGTACGATTTTCCAACCAGTTGTACACCCCTCATAATAGTTTAATTTAGGCTATATTTCCTTGGGTTTGCTTATGAGACGGTCTTGTGAGACAGTATCGAAAGCCTTACTAAATTCAAGATATATCACATCTACTGCTTCCCCCCTCTCCACAATGCTTGTTACCCTGCCCCCCTCTTATCACCAATGTCCTCTTTTTATGCCTGTCCCAGCTCCTCCCCGTCCGGGCTTCATCAGCAATTAGACTTCTCAGCCATGACTCTCTTTGAGGTGCACCCTGTCACAGGGTTAGTTGGCCCTTTCCACTTGGTCAGTCCTTGTGTGGGGTAGACATCCCATCACAATACCACAAAAATAACTGGTTTAAAGGCCAGTGGCTGAAATGCCATTAAAGGTTTAACTCAACCTGAAGAAAAACATTACTCAGCATCCCCAAATTCCTGTTGTCTTCCACTCCATTAATATTGGCTATCTATAGCATATCCTCCCCCCGATCCACTGCTGCAAACCGCAACTCCCCATCCTGGTCTTTTCCTAAAGTCTCAATGTGAGCTCAGGCTATGTACACCATATACTCTGCCCCACAGTTGGGAATATGGGGTGTGAATAACGGTGTGAACCAAAGTGCTGTGATGTAATTCCAGCATGTGGATACTGTGGGTATGAAATAAGTTTTATAGTTCACATTAATATAGTCCTGTTAGAAGATGACTGTGTAATGCAAACTAAGAACCTTTGTGTTTGCACACACAACGTCCACATGGAGGAGTTACAGCTCAATTCTTTGCTGAGCATTGCTAGTCACACCCCCATAGTCCCAACTGCAGGACAGTGTATACAAGCCCTCAGTATTAAGGTTCATCCACACTAGTTATGTCCCCTTTCTGTCTAGCCCCATCCTATCTTCTCATTCCAAGAGAAGACTAGGAAACTGTGCCAGGGTACTTGCCCAACCTCAAAGTTGTGACAATATATACAATACTTAGCTCCTCGGGTGTCTGTGAAGGATTAAATTACCCAAACTGCAAATGGAGATAACATTCCATCCTACAAATGAAAAATAACTAGCCAGCCTGCTCAAATAAAAATCAATACATATAGCAACCACTGAGCAATTCCTGCAAAAGTACACCAAGGAAGCCAACTCCTGCTTCCCTCTCACCGCCACACACACACACACACACACACACACACACACACACACACACACACAACTTTTTCAGGCAATCTGTGTAGGAAGAAAAATATACTCCCAACTACAAACTTAGCAATCAATATTACGCAGCATAGCTAATCAAGGACCAATTCAAGTGTCATCAACCTGTTCAGTACCACCCACCCAGCTGACCGCCACCTGATTGAAAGCTGCAGCTAGAGTGAGAAGATTACCTTCTATTAGCACAAGGGAGGACGAATAATCCTCCCATGCTGTCAACAGGCATACACCAAAACTCATCGTCCGTCCGAGAGAGGTTGAAGGTTTCTTCAGTATGGTTCTGCCATGTGAAGGTGGCACAGTGAAATATAGTCCTTACAGACCTGGGAACCTGAGCCAAGAGTCCGCAGCAGGAAGAAATATAATATAGCTTTCTACTGAGAGGGAAAGAATCAGCTTCCGCTGGTTGTTGAATTCTATAGTGAAAGTAGAAGTGTAAATGTCAAATATAATTGTCAGAAGGATAGCCTGCCAATTTCTCCTGTTTGCTAGTAAATTCTGCTGTTTTTGAAAGACATTAACAATGCAGGAGCACCAGAGAAAATCTCACTTACCCTCTGACAGCGTGCCCACACAGCTATTATTAGATCTAATTCCACCATTAATCATTATTTTTCATGATGTTTCAGGTATTATTATGAGTTCAGATACAGCCACTGATAAGACCAAACTCAGTCCTGATGTAAAGTTAGACCATTAATACAGGACTGAAGTGGGATTTAAATGGTGAATTGAGCCTTATGTGACCCTTTGTGTGGGAGTGAATTCACTCCCAGAGAGATTCTTCCTTCCTCTAGGACATACTTAGAGTCAATATAAAATCGAAACTGTTGCTGTCTCACAAATATTCCATATTTACTGTCTGTACAACCAGCAAGTAACATTTAGCCACACCTCAGACGTAAAAGGCCTGATTTGCAGTCCCTGGACACTTACTGTCATGAACACTTTGTCTACAAACACACACAGTCAGCTGCATGTGCAACTCGGTGCACTAATATCTGTTCATGCAGTGGAAAGATTCCAGCACCCAAATAATGAAATATTTATAATGAAATCACACTGATCAAAATGGAATTTGTGAATGAAAATTCTAACATCCCTAACAGTGGGATGGGGACAGAGGACAAGAGGCAAACAAGCAGGTCTGCATTTCTCTCTTACGACGAACTCCTCATTGCCATCAGTCTTCCCGCCTGATTTCAACATCTGACTCCCACTTCCTCTCCTCACAATCTCCCACACTTATCCTTGTGACTTCAGATTGGTACTGATGACCCATCCGACCCCTTAGCTGTACATCAGACCCTCGCCCTCACTTCTTCATTTGACCTGCAGCCCTAGTTCAACTCTCCGACTCCAACAGGGCCGTTAACTTGATTTGGTCTCCACCAAGCACTGTTCTTTCTCTGATCTCTCTGTTGCTGTGTTCCCCATCCCTGACCAGCACCTAGCCTCTTTCAGCATCATTTATCAGCCCCACACTCATGCCCTGCCATGAAGGCTTCCTGTGACTTCCAATCCACCAGAACCAATGACTACTCATCAGTGTTCAACACTCTATTCCATGCCCTCTCTTCCATTTCTTTCATTGATATGATTGTCAATTATATCATTCCCCACTTTCCTTCACTATTTTCCCTCTCTCTCATCACAAAGTCAGCCCTGCCAACCCCCAGCCCTGGCTCACCCCCAACATCTGCTTCCTCAGCTCCTGCTCTCACGCTGCAGAGCATCTCTGCTAGCAATCCCATGACAATGCTGATTTCTTCCACTACAGATTTGTTCTTTCCTCGTTTAGTTCTACCTTCTTGCTAGCTAAACAATTCTACGTCTCCAACTTAACAGAATCCCCCACCTGCAATCTCAGCTGACTATTCACAGCATTTGACTCACTCCTCAACCTGCCCCCAACTCGTGCCTCCACTTATCTCTCTGCACAGGATCACACTGACTTCTTCCGAAAGAAAACTGTCAAAACATGACATGCCCTCCCCTCAGGCTTTCCTTCCTTTCCTCCTTTCCCTCTGACAACTTTTATTATTATTATTTTTATTATCATGTCACCTAACAGCCCCAATCATGGACCACTGCGCTAAGCGCTGCACAAATACAGAACAAACACACCGTCCTTGCCCAACGGAGCTTGCAATTTGTGTGTAAGGCAAGAGTTAACAGATGGATTCAGACAGACCACTGAGTACAAGGAAACAAGGAGACAATATTGGTGATAGGCAGTGGTCATAAAACTCCAGCAGCCTAATTATTGTCACGTTTTTTGGAGCCATCATGGGAAAGGAGAGTTTTGAGATGGGATTTGAAGGTGAGTAGTATGTAGCTATGCAGATATACAGGAAGCGTCTCCAAAGCATGAGGGGCACATAATCTTTCTCCATAACATCACTAATATACGGTCTTTCCTATCCACATGCACAGCTAACACTCTCAACCATGCTCTCATCATATCATGTCTCAATTAATTCAACATCCTTTTTTTGGACCTTAACATATGAAATCTTTCCCCATTCAGTCCCATTCACAATGCTTCTGCAAAGATCGTTTTCCTAGCCCATTGCTTTGATATGTCCGCCCTCTTTTTGCATTCCTTCACTGGCTCCCCCTTCTCTGTTGCATCAAACATAAGCTAATTATTTTCACTTTCAAGGCCCTTCATGACCTACCTCCACCTACCTTTCATATCTTATTAGCTTATGTCGAATTCCACCTCCAATCATCCCATGATGCAAGCCTCCATTTACCACTTGTTAAATTTTCAAACATGCTTTTTCCCAGTCTACCCATAAACATTCACAATATTAATTCATTACCCTCCTTAAAACTCTCCTTTTCCATGACGCCGAGCTTCCAGTTATCGATCTGATCTAAAGCCCATTGAAGTCAATGGAAAGATTTCATTTGGCTTTGAATCGTGCCCTAAATATCAATGATATTTATATTCATGAATCAAGGGCTGAGTATGAAGCTCAGAAAGAGTGACAGAGGGCTCATCAATGACACTCACAGGATTTGAGCTTGTTACAATTCCATACGAAATGGTAAGAGTGGCAGATTGTTTGGGACATTTTCAGCATGTACTGCATCCCCCTTGGTATAGCTCACCTTAACAAGGCTCCCAGGAGCTGAATCTGAACATTTTTTTTAACAAAGACAACATACAGAAGGTAAATTGTAACATGTTGATTATTATGCAGGTTGTCATTCTTCCTTAAGCATGAGAACATATGGTTCATTTGCCTATCTGACGCTCGCACTAGCTGCTGTACTAAACACGTTACATTAAGAAGTCAGTGATATAAGATAAAATTAGGTTTATTGGCTTGTTCCATTATGAATCTCTCTAAGGAAGGGGAAGGGGGAGAAAAGGCTCTTTTCTTATTGCTTTCTAATACCGGCTGCCTGCTAACATTTCATTGGGTCAAGTAGCTATATGGGTCCCATTCTGCATTCTCATTAAGTTTCGGTGCAATGGCTTCAGATGGAAAGAGAACAGCAAAGGAAGAAAGGGGGACAATGAAACAAAAGTGATAGGATAAGAAAAAAAGGAGGATCTTCCCCTTTCTTTTCCTATCCCTGCTCATTCTTCTCCTATTATCAATAAATATTTCTATTCTATATTTGGGGGGAAATTGATGATGTAGTCATGTCATGCAAAAACACTCTTTTCCGTCTATATATCTCAGGAGGGTGTTAAACAGCCGCTACTAATGTTCGTCATTTTTAAATCAGCAGGTCCAGGTAACTAGAATGCAAGAATTTTAAAAGAGCTGACTGAGGAGCTCAATGTTGATTTTCAACAAGTCTTGGAGCAGAAGACTGGAAGAAGGGCAATGTTGTGCCAATATTTAAAAAGAGTAAAGATGATGACTGCAGTAATTATTGGCCTGTCAGTCTGACATTGATCCCAGGCAAGATCATGGAGCAGCTGATATGTGATTCAATTAATAAAGAATTAAAGGAGAGGTAATACAATTAATGCCAATCAACATGGAAAATAGATCCGTCAACGTAACTTGCTACCTTTCTTTGAGTTAATAATGCTGATGTAATATACCATAGGTACTCATTCATAAGCCGAATTGTTTTAGTAAAAAAAGGGAAGCACCAGAGAAGGGGGTCGGCTTATGAACGGGTATAGAGAGGGAGAGGTGGGACACACCCCCACCTCCCCAAAAGAGGGAGCAAGGAGAGGCAGTAAAGCCAGCAGAGCCAGAAGGGAAGAGGCGGGGCCAGAGTCTCTCCGCTTCTGGCCACGCTGCTCTCCCCCCAGCCTCCGAAGCAGCTGCAGCTCTGGGGCTGGCAGGCTGCAGCCGTGCCGCTCGGCGCCCCCCAGAGCAGGACCCGGCCCAGACCGCTGGAACATGCTGCAGCCACGCCGCCTGGTCTGGCCCGCCGGAGCAGGCTGCGGCTGCGCTGGCTAGTCTGCTGGAGCAGCTCCAGCCAGGCCAGAGACATCCTCTCCTGGCCCTCCCCAGATAAGGTGGGAAGGGATGGGATGGGGAGAGTGTGGGGGTCCTGGGCTAGGGGTGGGGTCATGTGGGGGTGGTCACAGGGGTTACACCCCTGACCTACAGCTTCTCCCCCCTCAAAACATTTCCCCACCAGTTGCTGTCCTGGACCTTCAGGGTAAGCAGCTGGTGCGCCGGGACACTTTGTGTACTTAGGTTTACCTCCGTGCCTGTGGACGCTCGAGGTAAATAAACCATCTCGGCCCACCAGCGGCTTATCCTGATGGCCTGGGAGCCAAAGTTTGCTGACCCCTGAATTATAGGGTCAGCTTATGAATGGGTCATAAACATTTTCCATTTTTACTTATCCATCTTGGGGGGGTCGACTTATAAATGAACCGGCTTATGATTGAGTATATACAATACTTTCTTTAAGGTGTTTAACTTGGTACCAGACGGCATTTTGATTAAAGAACTACAGCAATATAAAATCAACATGGCACACATTACATGGATTAAAAGCTTGCTAACTCATAGATCTCAACATGTAATTGTACATGGGGAATTGTAAATGGAGTGTGCGTCTGGTGAAGTCCTGTAGGGATTGGTTCTTGGCCCTATGCTAATTAACATTTTTATCAATGATCTAGAAGAAAACATAAAATTATTACTGATAAAGTGTGCAGATGAGAAAAAAATTAGAGGCATCATAAATAATGATTGATTGATACAGAGCAATCTGGATTGCATGGTAAAATGGGTGCAAGCAAACAATATGTCTTTTAATATGGCTAAATGTAAATGTGTATATCTAGGAACAAAGAATGTGGTCATACTTATTGTATGGGGGACTGAAAAGATTTGGGGGATGTGGTGGATAATCAGCTGAACATGAGCTCCCTGTGCAAAACTGTGGTCAAAAGTGCTAATATGATCCTTAGATGCATGAACAGGGCACATCTCAAATAGGAGTAGAGAGTTTATTCTACCTCTTAATTTGGCACTGCTGCTACCACACCAGAAAACTGTGCAGTTTTGGTGTCCACAATTCAAGATAGGTGTTGAAAAATTGGAGAAGTTTTAGAGAAGAGCAACAAAAATAATTAAATAATTAGAAAACATACATTATAGTGATAGTCTCAAGGATGAGAGAGAAGGTTAAGGGGTGACTTGATTACAGTCTATAAGTATCTACTTGGGGAATAAATATTTTATAATGAGCTCTTCAATCTAGCAGGAAAGTATAACAAACTCCAATGCCTGGAAGTTGGAACAAAACAAATTCAGTCTGAAAATAAAGTATACATTTTTGACAGTTAGGGAAATCATAGTGGATTCTCCATCATTGGTAATTTTTAAAACAAGATTGGATGTTTTTCTAAAAGATAAACTCTAGAAATTATTTGGGGAAGTTTTAAGGCCTGTGTTATAGAGGAAATCAGACTAGATGATCACAATGGTTCCTTCTGGCCTTGGGATTTATGAATCTCTCTTCTCTCTTATCATCTTTCACCCATTAGTGAACATAAGAACGTCAATAGTTGGTCAGACCAATGGTCCATCTATCCCAGTATCCTGTCTTCTGACAGTGGCCAATGCCAGGTGCTTCACAGGGAATGAATAGAACAGACAACCATCGAGTGACCCATCCCTTGTCATCCACTCCCAGCTTCTGGCAGACAGAGTCTAGGGACGCTCAAAGCATGAGGTTGCATCCCTGACCATCTTGGCAAATAGCTATTGATGGACCCATCCTCCATGAACTAATCTAATTCTTTGTTGAACCCTGTTATATTTTTGGTCTTAGTCTTGCCTGGAGTCTTTCGGTCTTCCTCCACCCCAACACTCCAGGCAGAGCAAGTGCTCCTTCTACTTTGCAATCCTCCCTCTTATCTTAAGGGAAAGAGAGACTGATAAGGAGAGAAAAATGATTGAACCTAGAGACAAATCAATATGGTTAAAATGAACTTGGAACAATCTGAGCAATTTCGCAACATTCCTATGAATGGACAACTTTTCAGCCAACGGTTTTTGTCACAGTCTTTGCATTTGGGTGTGAGTGTCTTTGGGTTCCCTCATTCCTTGCTGTTAGACCAAAGGCCCTATTTCTGGAAACACTTCTGCATATGCTTAGTTTTTCATTTGTGAGCAGATCCACTGAGTTCAATGACACTATTCAGAGGTGCAAAGTTAAGCATGTGGAGAAGTATTTGTAGAATTGAGCCTAAAATTGTACATAATTCACAGGAAACAGGATAACAATAGAGTCATTAACAGATAAATATATTATCAAGGTCTATAAATCCCTTCTTCTTACATATTTTTGCCACAAAACATCATTTGCCATCCTTCCATATAAAGAGAAAGAAGCCACTGTGCTCATATAGTGAAATATAGTTTTAAAACACAAATACTCATCACTGTTACCAGCATTCTCTTGAAAGAGATGTAATGATGATGCTGTCAGCTTAGCAGAGTATGTTAAATGTTTAGTGCTTCCTGCTAGAAGAAAAATCAAAGTGATTCTGTCCAGCAAGCTGAGATTTTGCATGCATTTTCATATCTCAATAGGTGATTTCAGAACAAGCAATACATGGGCACTGGAAATAGGCAGGCAAATCTATGTATTTGATTTCTGTCAGTTCACTTGTTAGCTAAGAATAGAACTGAAGTGATTAATCAAATTTAGCAGATGCGGAATCAGTTCCATTGGTTCCCTAAGTCAAATTAGAATGTCATGAAGAGATAAGCTTAATCTGTATTCATGTTGACTTACAGTGATGCTGCCTGAGATATCTAAAACTGTTCTGACTGCTAATGCCAATACTTCAAGAGCTCACTTTAAAAACTAGAAAGGGAAATGAACTTTCTTCTTTACAAGTATACAGGCACTGATAAGATACTGAGTTAAAGGGAATCATCAAAGCTATGAAAAACTACTACTGAAGGGAAGAGCAAGAAGGATAAATGAGAACAGACTGAAACCGGGCCCCAAAACTGAAAATACACAAACCCAAACTATTTTGTAGGTGCACATATGTTCATTTAACATTTTGTTAGAAAAACCTGAAGCCAGAAGTGCTGAAATACAGTGAGAAAGGTTGTTCCCATGTAAAACTGTAAAGTCAGCACAGAAGGTCCCATCCCACCCCTCACTGCTAGCAGAGGGTGCATAAGGAAGTGTGGTCTATTGGCTGGGTCACTAAACTAGGTATCAGGAGCCCTGGGGTCTATTTCTCTCTGCCACTGCTCTCATGCGTGACCTTCAGCACATCACTTTGCCTTTTCTTTGCTCCTCAGACCCTTTGTCTGATATTTCAACATTCGTTTTCATCAGAAATCAAAGCAAAACACACTGACATTTTAAAAAATTTTGTGGAACAGACATTTCAAAAAGTTTCCATTTGGAAATGTTGAAATGGTTTGTTTCACCATTTTCAATCAAAATGAAATATTGTGACATTCTGAAATCAAAATATTTCATTTCTGTTTGTTGAACTGACCTGAAATGCCTCATTTCAAGTCAGTTCAATATTAATCTGCATTTTCCCATTGTGGTGCATTGCTGTTTGGGAGCTGTAGTTTAAGAGCCTGATGCCCCTACTCTCCCCTGAAGGCCAGATACCCTGGCCAGACAACATCTTGCATGATGCATCTGAAATCATGTGATTCCCATGATGTACTACGCAGCTTGGTGAGAAGGGAGTCTGCATTGCATTGTGTGTGATGTAATCCTCCAGGGAGCATAGTGGCCATTGGCGAACAGGAGAGAATGGGGGCCTGAACTACAAGAGACAAGACAATGTGCTGATAGGGAAATGTACTTTAATGTTTTCTTGAACTGATTCAAAACTAAATATTTTGAGTCAGTTAAACTAAATGAAATATTACAATTTGGGTCAAGCCAACCAGAAAGAAAACATTTTTATTTATTTCCACCCAAACAAAAATTGTATTTTTTTGGCAAAACAGAAATGTTTTGATTTTGTGGAAACTGTATTTTCCATTGGCACACATGTTAATTGAAAATTCCTGACCAGCTCTTCTGTCTTGTCTATTTAGAGTGTAAATCTCTGGGACAGGAACTGTCTCTTGCTATGTGTCTGTACAGTGCCTGGCACAACTGGCTTTGATTTTGGTTAGAGCCTATAGGCACAATTGTAATACATATAAATAAAGCCTTTCGTGGCTGGGGGCTGGCCCAACATCAGTCTGGTTGAGGACACCTGGTTGAGGTATTCCCTGAGTTGTGCAACATGCAATACTTCTAGGCTGTAGGACTGGACCTAGTACTTGTAGGGTCAGGGTTAAATTATGTTAGCAAATATGTAGGTGGTTTACACTGTTGCTGACTATCTTGTATCTGTTCTATGGACAGTGAATTTCAGTTCTGAGGTCTCTCAGCAGAGCATCTTCCATGAGCACTAAATTCATTAAAAAAGAAAATCTTTGCCTTAAAATGGAAACTTATGATCCCTTTCTTCCTCCTCCATGGTATCTATGTTTGGGGTTTTTTTTTGTCTAGCTAAAAAGCCACCACAAACATAGTATCTTTTCCCCCTTCCCCAAATAGCAAAAAACACCCTCTCCCCCCCAAAGAAACCCCCAAACCACCAAAAGCATCAACAGCAAACAAACAAACAAAAACCTAAGGAGACATGTCTACTCATCAGGTGACATAAATGTTTTAACTTTTGACATGCTTGGCCTGATTGGGGTCTGAGTCACACCATTGTAAATAAGGACCAACTGCATTGAGACCAAATGTATTACCTTAGCATACAAATGGTGTAAATGAGAACAAGGCCCTTATGCTCTCACAATATTGTGCAAGCTAGATTTTTCCAAACACAAGGAATTGATAATATCTGTGCATCCAAACACAGAGCCCTGGAAGAACCCTCCTGCTTAGCAAGCTGGTGGCATAGTTCAAATGCAATACCTTGCTATAAACAGATTGAAATCCTTTACTTTAATGCAGTGGTTCCCAAACTTGTTTCGCCGCTTGTGCAGGGAAAGCCCCTGGCAGGCCGGGCAGGTTTGTGTACCTGCCGCGTCCGCAGGTTCGGCCGATCGTGGCTCCCAGTGGCCGCGGTTCGCCACTCCAGGCCAATGGGGGCTGCTGGAAGTGGCACGGTCCAAGGGACGTACTGGCTGCTGCTTCCAGCAGCTCCCATTGGCCTGGAGCAGCTAACCACAGCCAGTGGGAGCCGCAATCGGCTGAACCTGTGGATGCGGCTGGTAAACAAACCGGCCCGGACCGCCAGGGGCTTTCCCTGCACAAGTGGTGGAACAATTTTGGGAACCACTGACTTAATGATACCTTCTGGGTCACTACACACCATGTTGGGAATGGGCAGATCTCTCTGAGTTTAAGGCTAGGTCTACACTACAGCGGGGGTCCGACCTAAGATACGCAACTTCAGCTACGTGAATACCGTAGCTGAAGTTGCGTATTTTAGGTCGGCTTACCTAGCGGTGAGGACGCGGGAAAGTCGACCGCTGCCGCGCTGCCGCCGACTCCGCTGCCGCCTCCTGCCGAGGTGGATTTCCGGAGTCGACGGCAGAGCGATCAGGGATCGATTTTACCGCGTCTTCACTAGACGCGGTAAGCCGATCCCCGATAAACCGATTGCTACCCGCCGGATCGGCGGGTAGTGAAGACAAAGCCTTTGACTCCAAAGGTCAGCTGTAAGATCTTAGCAATTACTGGATAAATCTTTATTAGGCAGCGATAAAAGTCTGCAATTACAACATCTGTTTAGTTGTCTAAGTTTTCTTTAGATAGGTTATTAAAAGACAGCATCTAATTCTTCTTCTTTTCAAGAATTTCCTCATATTCCTCCCCTGATAAATGCAAATAATGTGCATGGTAAATACTGAAAACCCTACATGAAATACATCATGTACTGGAGCCTTGATTTTGGATAGATAATGTCCCTCATGTCTGTAGTGATGGAACTGGAATAAAGTTTTAGCTTACAAGTCAAACTGGGGACCAATAGATATTGTAAAATAATGCTTCCCTTTGTAGATTGCTAGACCGATTTTTGTCCAGTTGCATTGTTTCCTAAAAAAATAAAATAACATTAAAACGTCTGGAGTTTTAAAATTATGAATATTTTTATTACTGATTATTAATGCACTGAAACAGCTGTATACAATTAATATATTCCTTCCTCTTGCCTTATTAAATGATTTCTATGCTTTACCTCAGCAGGCTTCCTGTAAGAAAAGGGTGAGTGATTCACATATGTATGTACGTATGTGTTTACAGCATTTGGGATCCCTTGCCCTTGTATTCAGGAAACAACGTCTCTCACACAGATGACCAACTGGGATAAGATTCCCATCTACCAGCTTGTTTCAGCTCAAAATAACTTGTAATATATAGCAAAGTTTTCATTAGGTCCTGATCCTGCACCCTTGAGGTCAATGGCAAAGCTCCTAATGACTTGTGCAGGATTAAAGTCTAGAGTTCAAAACTTGCTTTATCTGAGGTACAAATCACTCTCTCCCTCCCCCCCCCATTTCTGTATTATTTAAAATTTGAGCAAACAGCTATAATGAAGGTTTGAAAATACTCTTATAGACAGAACAAGAAGGTGGATCTCAGTTTATTAGTCAGTTCTGCCTAATAATCTCTTTGTTTTTATATGTAGGAGATAAAATAGATAAAAGGTAACATTTTCAGACCATGTGATTAAAAAAGGAGTAGCTGCTCATGATAATACTATGCATAGCCATCAGAAATAGATCAAATCAAGAGCAAGCACCGGATGGGGGGGAAATGAGTATCTTTTCTCCTTCAGGGCAAAATATTCTCCAAAGGTTTGGTAGCCCCATCTCCTTAACAAAGGATTTAATTTGTCTAGATCATCCTAAAGGAGCTATGTGGTTTGACTTATTTAGCAACTTGTCCATCATCGCATTCCTGTCAGAACTGTGAACGATATTTTTTCTCAGATAATATGCCAACCAGCTTTTCAGAAAGGTTAGAAAACGGGTCCGTGGAGATTATAAATGCTGCACAATAAAATAGGAAAAGAAACTCAGGTAACCTTTAGTTAAAATAGTTCAGATTTATGTGTCCTGCTAGAATTAAAATATACATATAACAAGCTAGAGGGGATACTTCCCCCCTTTTTAATAAGTAAAGATACATATGATTTTGCTAGGTGAGAAAAAAAACTTACAAGTCCTTACTTTATTTTCTGGATGCTACCTCATATTCTGTGGGACTTCTGGAAGAGTTCTACTACAGAGAACTCTCTCTATCATCTTTAAAATTGTGGCAATAGCTACTTTATCATTTAACAATCAAGAGAAGGAGCAATTTACAAGAGATTGTTGGTTATTATGTTAACTTATGTCCAAATGATACGCTTTAACTGCATGGGAGGAATGGGGGGCTGGTGAATTCAAACACCCAACCATTGCCTTTATAATGGAATTTATACGTTGGTTTGTTTTTTTTAAGGTGCCTGGACCTCTTAAGGATGGATGCCCATAAATGCAAGATTATTATAATTATTAATAATAATTTAACATGATCAGGGAACATATAAGTCCAAGTAAATATTATGGCTGTGTGCATGTATGTTTAATTTTATATATAATTATATACAATTATATATTTTAAAAATATATGTATTATAAAAATGTATATATTATAAAATTATAAAATTGCAATGATATATCTATTCAAGAATTTTATATATAAAATTTAACATACATGCACACAACCATAATATTTACTTGGATTTACATATATAACATGCACATGCAAATCAGATGGGACCCTCATTGCCAGTGCAGACCTTAATGTTGTAAAGTTTAGGCTGTCTTTATCTCCTTACTACTGTACATAAAGAAGCCAAATCATTCTCTGTGCACATTATAGATGTAGCATTTTGGATAGGGACTTGGTTGAACATATTGTATAATCTAAAAATAACTACGTGAAAGATCTGGCTAAACACTAATTAAAACAATACTCATGGTAAGTAATAGCAGAATGTTTTCCCCATAATTTAAAGATACCTCCTTTGCTATTGTTTCAAAAAAATAATAATTAGGAACTTCTGTTGTGTAATAGCATTATATATTACCATCTCTGGGCCAGATTCTCTACTGACTTTATCTTGTGTAATGATTTGTACCTGCGCAAAGTAGATGCAAAGTGCTCTCTTTTTGATTTGGTGGTGTTTTACGCTCACTTTGTACAGGTGTAAATGAATATATAAAGTGCAAACAAATGGAGAATCTGGCCCTCTGTTTCTATATTTAACACCATTATACACAATTGCAATATTGAATATGGAGACCTATTTCCACATTGCACATTTGGTTGGTGTAATGCCAATGAATTATAATTTAAAGAGTGTTGTTATGGAAACCTAAGTATAGCTAATAGGATGTATTAACCGATGGATGGATGGATGGATGGATGGTTTTCCAGTTCATTTGCAAATTTGACACCATCAGATCAGGATTAAACAAAGATTAAACAAAGACTGTGAATGGCTATCCAACTACAGAAGCAGTTTCTCCTCCCTTGGTGTACACACCTCAACTGCTAGCAGAGCACCTCACCCTCCCTGATTGAACTAACCTCATTATCTCCATACTGATTTATACCTGCCTCTGGAAATTTCCATTACTTGCGTCTGATGAAGTGGGCATTCACCCACGAAAGCTTATGCTCCCAATACTTCTGTTAGTCTTAAAGGTGCCACAGGACCCTCTGTTGCTTTTTACAGATTCAGACTAACACGGCTACCCCTCTGATACTTTTCCTGTATGGTTTCAGAGTAGCAGCCGTGTTAGTCTGTATCCGCAAAAATAACAGGAGTACTTGTGGCACCTTAGAGACTAACAAATTTATTAGAGCATAAGCTTTCGTGGGCTACAACCCACTTCTGAAGAAGTGGGTTGTAGCCCACGAAAGCTTATGCTCTAATAAATTTGTTAGTCTCTAAGGTGCCACAAGTACTCCTGTTATTTTTCCTGTATGGGTGATTGAAAATCTTAGGTAGATCTCCCTTTAAAATCTTAGGGTATGTCTACATTGCAGCTGGGGGGTATGATTCCCAGAGCAGGTAGTCAGACTCATGCTAAGTCTGCTCCAGCTAGTGTGCTAAAAATAGCAGCACAGGCTTGCCAGCCAAGCTAGGACCCAGGGTGTCAGGCAGTCTTGAACATGAGTGGCTCAAGGTAAACAAAGGAGTTTGTGGTGGAGGACTACTGCAGAAGGGCCAGCACATGGCAAGTGACTCTACTGCTTTGCTGATCCACTAGCAAAATCTCCTTGCTTAAGTATTAAAGGTACAGACAGTGGATAATGATGTAGCCCTGGGTTGCAGTACAGCCTATATAGCTACTGTGCAGTTGATCCGGAGCCATGAGGTAGATTTCATCCACTCAAACCTCCACTGATCTCCCTAACATGAAGCTGATTCAATCAGGCTCTGTATGGGGTAAGAAGAGATGGCCCAGAGAATATTGCAATGATATAGCTGTTCAAGAAAGCAAAGCATGTATCCCACAGACAGAATTTACAGTTACCCAAATGTATTTAAACCAGCTTTGTTGTCAATCAGCTTTCTATCTAGAATTGTACGGATAGAGCTCATGATGAATAGGCCTGCAGCATCAGAGCATTCCAGCAATGAGCTGTCAAAAATGATACTTAGTCAACCGATGTTCAGATACCAAAAAAACCCCAATCAAAACCAAAAAAAACCCAACAACTCAGCAATCAGTTTACCAAAGTACCTTTTGTTTTGTCGCAGAACATTGGTGCCCTTTTTCCAGTTGATAACTGCCCGGGGAGAAGCATTTGGTTTACATTCAATGGTAACTTCACCCCCAACTTGAGCAATTGACATTTGTTTCACAGGATTTTTGGAAAAATCCGGGGCTGAAGCTTAAAAAAAGAAAAGGAAAAAATGAAGAAACTCATAATATAGTTAACAAAATAAATTAATTTTCTGAAATTTTCTCTCTGCTGAACATAGTGGGTAAACTCAATTGCCTTTTTGCCTTTGCAGATTTGAATTCAAGTTTTTTATTTGAATTCTAAGAACTTAAGTCCGTTTAGAGGTCTTGTATTTATATTGCTTTTTATGAATTTTGTTCACCTGGAAACAAAAGGATTAGAACGAGCCAACTTTCTGTGGTATCTCTGGTAGGCATTGCTTAGGACAGTCTGAGGACTGGAAGGAATGTTTATTTTAGATCAGGAATGAGGTGATTTAGCAGAGCTCTAACAGTCTGCACAGTGAGTGTGTACCTAGATAGGGTCAGGTGGGCTTGTGTAGCCCAGGCCAAAGACCACACTACTGCATCTTCAATTTATTTTTAGCTGGATTAAAAGCTAAAGCAGATATGTCTACATGAGCTACAAATCATATGCCCAGCTGCAGTGTAGACATACCAAAAGCTTGAGCAGAATTAACAGCATTAAGCCTGAATCTAGTCCATTGTATTCATTGCTAGAGTGTAGATTATTCATTGCAAATAAATTTTTCAATTCGTTTTTTTTCTTCTGTTCTTGATTTGAACCCGATGTATGAAATCCATTCATTATTCACAGGTATTTGTCAAATAATTTGTTGGTGAAATTCAATCTTCTTGAGAGGAGCAGCACAAGACCTACACAATATTTAGTGCAATTGGAGGTCGTGTTTTGATGGCTTAAGTGGGACCTGATTGTTGTATAGGCTGCAAAATGACTCTCTGTACGGGGATGAATTTCACCACATGTGAACAAATTTCAGCCTGCGGGTGTTGTTGAAATTCATATTGAGATTATATGCACTAATTGTGCTGTTTGCTTAAATCATGTGACATTTTTTGCTCACTTGAAATAATGACTGATGTTTTTAAATTGCAGAATAACAAATAATAATTTCAAATACCAAGTAAGGAATAACACACAATAAGCACCCTTGTTCACCCACAGAAATGCTGTTCACATGAAAATACCGATAATAAACATCCTTTCCCCCAAACATTCATGCAAACAAAACACATTTGCCCAAATGTTTGCGAATAGTAAGGGATACAAACATAGCTGAACTAAACAGCCTTGTGGAATTCAAATAGTCCACAAAAGATGTTTTTGCAGTATTCAGTCAGCTCTCTTCATTTCTCACTTTCAGAATTTCAAAATTAGTTTTACATTCTAGCTGCTATCTGCTTATTTTAATGACTCATTTACTTACCTATCACTCTTAACTCAGCATTGGCGTAAATTGTATTGTATTTGTTTTCCGCAACACACTGATAGAGGCCAGAATCTGACACATTCAGCATAGTTATGGTAAGAGTTCCATTTTCTATTTGAATTCTCTCCTAATAAAGGAAAAACAAGCAAACATTTTGTTTGAAGAAGTGAACATAAAAGCAGGCGGTCATGAGTCAGAAGTTGAGATTTTGTTATTTTTGAATGCTTATTAAAACACTATGAAAATTTAAAAATAAATAAAGCCAAGTAGCTTAGCTCAAATATATATCTTAGAAAAAAGGTTACATGATGGCTGTAATGAAATACGAGGTGTTAGGCAAAATTTTTCTCATAAAACTTTTTTTTGGAGGAAAATTCAGATTCAGCAACACCAAAATATTTTGCAAATTTGTGTAGATTTTGATTTAATTGATTCAATTAAAAAAAATTAAAAAGAAAAAAAGAAAACACTTTATTTCTCTATTTTAAATTACCTTTATTTTATAAACATTCTTTAATTTATTTTTAAAAAACAAAAAAAAAATTGAAATCAAATCATTTGACACCCCCGGAACTATTTTTTTCAACTTTTCAATTTGCCAAACATTTTTTAAAAATGTTTTTAGCTTGACCCAAAATGAGTTCTTTTCCAATTTATTAAAATTGCCTGCAAACCAAATAATTTGTTATTCGCCCAGCTCTAGCTTTAAGGCCCCAGTTCATCTAAGCAAATTAAACATATGTTTAACTATGGGCACATGCTGAAGTCTCATTGTTTAAAGGCATTGCTGCATTGAGAGCTAAAGGGTTATGCGTCAACAGGAAGCAGACACCAAAGCAGCTGCATCAGGGACAGCTGCACCATGAGAGGAGATGGGAAATGAGACCCTGAGGGGTTTACCCGCTTCAGCACCTGAGAGACAGAAATCTGCCTCCCCAGGGGCACTAAGACCCATGTAGTCCACCCTTCCCCTCCATCCATGCGGATTTGGGGAAGAGAAAAGCTCCAGAGTAGAACCAGAAACTCAGCAGGCAGGAGCAGATACAGAAGCAGCTGCATTAGGGGCCTTTGGAAATTTATGATGTCAACAGACTCTGTTTCTCAATTTTTACTTTGGACATTCTCTCCTCTCTGCTAGTTGGCTGTTTGCTCCAACCCCTCATACACTCTCTCTAACAGTCACTCATGCCCTCCTTAAGAGTCACTTACCTCAGCCTCACTCCCCCTGCCCACCATATTCCCTTCATTTCTCCTTCCCTCCTCTTCACATTCCTCTCTTCAATGCTTTCTCCTCTTCCCTTGCTGTTTAGCTAATTCCCTCCAAATAAACCTTCCCTCTCATTTTTTTTTTTAAATCATGAAACTAATATGATGTTTGCCAACAGGCACTCTGCCTGTATATTCTAGACTTTTCCTTAATGATTTAAGGATTATGATCAAGGGCTACCTTATTACAAATCATAAACATGCCACATAACCTGCAGGACACTATGCTGTGCCACTTGTCCAGCTAACACTCACATATTCCCACACAGAGAAGCAGCTGTAGAGACTGAGACAGAGAATACAGCTAGGCTATATTACAACAGCATCACAACTGTCTTGCAAACTTGTCTTTCTCACCAACAGAAGTTGGTCCAAGAAAAAGACACTGCCTCACCCACCTTGTCTCTCTAATATCCTGGGAACAACACGGCTACAAAACCATACAACATTATTTCTTATTGTTAGTTAAATAAATAAACTCTCCTTAAACCTTACCTCACTCATCAGTTAAACATTTCAGGTGTCCAGCAGATTAGATAATATTGCCTAAAATATTTAAAATAACAGGAGTACTTGTGGCACCTTAGAGACTAACAAATTTATTAGAGCATAAGCTTTCGTGGGCTACAACCCACTTCTATGCTCTAATAAATTTGTTAGTCTCTAAGGTGCCACAAGTACTTCTGTTATTTTTGAGGATACAGACTAACACGGCTGCTACTCTGAAACCTAAAATATTTAAGGCATGAGTCATGTGAAAACAATCAGAATAAAATTTTGGAGGGCAATGGACTTTTTTCCATTGATAACAGGGGCGGCTCTAGGTACCAGCAAAGCAAGCAGGTGCTTGGGGCAGCCCATTTGCAGGGGCGGCAGGGATCCAGCATGGGAGCTGAGAACCAACAGAGGGCCCTGGGAGCTGTAGTTCCTTGGTTAGCTCCCTGCCTATAGAGCCAGCCCTGGAGCAGGGAAAGAACTACATTTCCCAGCATTCCCTTGGCCACTACCAACAGGAAAGAGGGGGAGGGAGTGAGGAAGCTGAGACCTCACGCTGCAGCCTGCTGTGAATGGAGAGCTGCGCTGTGAGTAGGGATACCATATTTTAACATTAAAAAAATAGGACACTCCATGGGGAGGGAGGGAGGGTAGCCCCACCGTGCCACCATCCACTCCCTCCGACTGCCCCCCACAGAAACCCCAACCCATCCAACCCCCCTGCTCCCTGTCCCCTGATCATCCCCTCCCGGGACCCCTGCCCCTAACTGCCCCCCAGGACCCCACCCCCTATCTAAGCCCCACTGGTCCTTGTCCCCTGATTGCCCCCTCCCGGGACCCCACCCCCATCTAAGCCTCCCTTCTCCTTGTCCCCAACTGCCCCCTCCTGAGACCCGCCCCCCCAACTTACCCCCTAGGACCCCACCCCCTACCTGTCCCCTGACAAACCCCTGGGACTCCCATGCCTATCCAACTGCTGCCTGTCCCCTGACAGCCCACCCCAAACCCCTGAACCATCTAACCCCCCCTTCTCCTTGTCCCTTGTCTGCCCCCCCCCCGGAACCCCCTACCCCTTCTCCAACCCCCCAGCCCCCTTACCGTGCCACTCAGACCAGCGTGTCTGGCTTCGCGCAGCGCCAGACACGCTGCTGCATACATGCTGCCGTGCTCCCCTGCGGAGCCACAGCCCCCCCCCAGCACCTCCAGATTTGAACACCTCAAAATTCAGGAATGCTCAAGCTCAGTTTGGTCAGCTGTTACTTCATTTCTCCCAAATCAAATATACTGATCCACTGTAACTTGCTGTAGAAAAAATAGGATAAAATTGAGCAAGAAATGCTTCCCAGTGGTTATTAGGACTGGAATTGCTATTTTCAACAGCCATTGCCTTTTGTTTGTTTGTTTGTTTGTTTGTTTGTTTGTTTGTTTGTTTGTTTGTTTGTTTGTTTGTTTGTTTAAAAGGAAGACAGTGATATTGCATTGACAAATTCCCCATAGAAAGAAAGAGTGGAACAAAAGAATAATAAAGGCACCTCAACTTTTCCTCATTTATGTAGGACAGTCTTATAATATGCATCCAGATATCCTCCAACCACACAAGCTGAACATTGTTCCACTTTACTGCAGTTCTGTAACCATATGGGAACCAATCCTGTCTGTGTTCTGTGCACATCCAAAATTCCTGCTGAATGACCCGCCCCGGGAGCGAGTTACCAGTGACCCAGGGCTGCGGCGGAAGGAGGATGCAGGGCGGGGGGGGGGGGGGGAGAGCCCAGGGCTGGGGCGGCAGGAGGTGTGTGGGGGGGCAATGGTGGGGTGGTAGGGGGGAGCTCAGAGCTGGGGCGGCAGGGTGTGTGTGTGGGGGAGAGCCCAGGGCTGGGGCGGCAGGGGGGTGCGGGTGGGGGGGTGAGAGCCCAGGGCTGGGGGTGCGGGTGGTGGGGGAGAGCCCAGGGTTGGGGCAGCAGGGGGGTGCGGCGAGGAGCCCAGGGCTGGGATGGGGGGCAGCCAAAATTTTTTTTGCTTGGGGCGGCAAAAAACCTAGAGCCGGCCCTGATTGATAAGCACATTTAGTCCTTCAACTTTGGATCATGTAATGATATACTCCATTTGTGAACACTCCTAGTTACTATCCAACAATTTTATCCATAACTACAGTTTGGTATCCTTGTTATTAAAGGGTAAAATATTAAGTATTTTAGGTAGGTAGGTCCCAAGTCAATTAGGGCTTAAAATTACAGTCTTCACCTTAAACTTCACCTGCAAACCAACCAGCACAGATCATCTAGTGGAGGCTGGATATGCTTAGCTTGAATTTAAGCTTTTCCTAGGCCAATTTAATCAATGGTGTAGTGCTGCTGAAGTAAAAACAACAACAGCAAAACAAATAAAAAGACCACACTCACACACTAGGGATACATTTGGCCCACATTTTTGTTTCTATGCTTTAAACAATTTTTTTTCTTCACTTTTCCTCAGCACACAGTAAAACTGGCTCCGTACTACTAACATAACTTAAAACCAAATATTTCAAGTCTTACTATCACTATCCTCCAGGGACAATAAAAGCCACACTGTAAAGTAGAATACCAAAAAGCAAGAGAGAGTACTCTCTCCAAAATGAATCAGTGAGAAAGAAACCCACAACAACAGAATATAAATTCCATCATTGAATGCAGGTCTGGAAGCAACAGATTTGTTTTATTATTATATTCTTTAGACTGGCTATACTGCCTCCATAGAATTTAGAGTGCACCATACAGTGTTACAGTATGTAATAGAATCCTCAGCTGAAATACTGTATGCATCTAAAATAAAATGTACATTTGTGAACTAGTCAATGCATTTCATGTAACTTCCTAATAGTAAAAGATAATGCTAGTTACAGAGATTATTTGATGTCCTCTTGTTACTACATCGATGCATAGAAAAGAGTGCCACCTATTGAGTCAGCAAAAACAATTTCTTCAGCATCGGGCTTTTTTCCCCCCCCTCGGAGGTCTCCCAACCAAGTACTGACCCAATCCAACCTTGATTATATTGAAAATTTGATGAGAGCATAGCCTGGGGTTATGTAGCTGGTATATTGCTAACTAATTAACAACATCACATTACTTATCCACTTTTTTCCTCAAGACTCTGACTACAGATATCTTTTGCATACTTAGTTCTACCTGCAGGGTGTTTGCTATCCTCTCAATGTATTTTTTTCTTCTTCTTCTTTTTTTTTTAGCAGACAGTCTATGAATTTAAAACCCCTTTAAAAAAGTAATACAAGCAGTTCACGCAGAAGCTGAATTCCCCCACCACCTCATGTCTCAGCTGACTCTTTTTTTGAGTTATTCAGACAAAATGAAGAATAAAGCACCACAGTCACACAAGCAGAAATAATGTACAGATGACCAGCTATGTGGTCAGAAAGAAGTAGTTTGTTAAACAGTGGACCTATACTATAGAATTAACCCTAGGGTGGAAAGCAGCTTGCTAAAATATTTTCAGCAAGCATAGTGACAGAGTGAATATTTTATTACACTCACTGTACATTCACCTGCAAACTATCCATTTAGTCCATTGAGAAACAACATTCTACATTTTGTTGCTTGAAGTATTCCATTTACAATGTACTGTAAGTATTGTGAAAAATATTAATGAGACTTTAGAGTATTTTATCCCTCTTTTATTAAAAGAATACCATTAGAAAATGGCAGGCTGTAAATAACATCTCCTTCTTCAAAGACAGACTTGATAATTCCACTTAACAAGGGGCAACAATACTCACAAAATGATCAGGGTTGGTTTTCTTTAGAAAAGTCAAAGCCAAACCCACCTGCTAAACAATGTAAAAAATGTTGTGTCTTACCTCTGGCATAAGGGGTTGGCCATTTTTTAACCAACTGTAGGAAGGACTTGGTTTTCCACTTGCCTTACATTCCCAAAACAAGCTGTCATAGAGAGACAGATAGGCATTTTGGATTTTTTTATCCCATTCAGGGAGTGCTGTATTAACAAGACAAATAGTGCAAAGCATTGTAAACAGAAGCCAGGCTTTTGGTTTGCTCAGTTTACAGCCTATCACATGGACCAATATTGTCTCATTGTTTCCTTGTACTCCTCAGTCTGTCTGTATCCATCTGTTGTCTTTTGTCTTATACTTGGATCATAAACTCCCTGGGTAGGGACCATCTATTGGTTCTATGTTTGTACAGTGGCTAGCACAATAGGATCCTGGTATATGACCAGTGCTCCTAAGCACTACGGTAATAATACTAGCAATAATAGGGTGACCAGATAGCAAGTGTGAAAAATTGGGACAGGGGGTGGGGGGTAATAGGAGCCCATATAAAAAAAAGCCCCAACTATCAGGACTGTCCCTATAAAATCAGGACATCTGGTCACCCTACGTAATAATAAATAACAAACTGCATTCTTGGGGGGTGCACTGGGAGATATCCCTCTGTGAACTCTTCAGTGGACCAGGGGACTGTGACAAGATGATGACATCTGCTCTCCCTGGTGTGCTGATCCTGCTCCAGAGACTAGCACAGAGGAGAGCTGGAGCAGAATCCCACCTATTCCTTGCTACTGTTTGCCTTCTTTGAGCTGATAGGCATCCCTGAGAGGCATACACAGGGAGCGCTCACTGAGTTCTCCTGCAAGAGACACTTGGGCAGGGTGTTCAAAATGCAGAGAGGCTCTTTCTGCCCATACCATCTCGCGCTCCAGTGTAAGGGCCAATCACAGTTCTGCCTTAATTAACAAAGAAGATCATTGTAATTTCAGGGGATGATCAGAACAAGATACTGTGACAAAATATCCTTCAGTGTTATTCCTGATACACAGCTAGCTATTGGTTGAATCCTGACTCTGTATCCCCAAATTGTTCATCTATGGAGGCAAAGCTCTCTTAGAGTCCAATCCCTGCATTGGGAATGTACATTTGTGATAAAAGAACAAGTTGGTAAAAGCGGACCATGCTTACTGTTAATTATGAACCGTATTTATTACAGTAGTGCCCAAGGACTAACCAAGAATGGAGCCCATTGTGCCAGGCAATGTACAAATACAACGTAGCAGACAGTTCCTGCCCCAAAGAACTTACAGTCTAAATAGATCAGACAGACACAGGGTAGAGGAAATGGACAGGACTTTCTGCAACAGTGTGGGAATTAAGCGTGAGGAAGTAAATCACACACAAATCATGCCATCCTGCTTATAAAATCATGAAAAATGCTTGTGAAAATGTTTGTGCTATTTATATACATTTCATTGCCTACCAACAATTATGAATGAAATTGCAAAGCACAATTAATAAGCTCGTAATCTTAATTGCATTTACTGCATTAATAATCGTATAATTAAATTTGTAGTTATTAGTCATGGCAAGGTAATCTGCTAAATGTAATACAACCGTTTGATTCACATTCCATGAAAACAACTAGACAATGAAAACAAAATAACCCCAACCAAAGCATCATCATCAACAACAATTAAAGCAGCAGCAAATTGTTCTATTCCTGGCATAAACCTGTGCTTTGACATTAACCTGGAGATTGGTAGTCTGTCAGTTAAACCAGACTCTGTACATTAGAATGAAAGTTTCCTAAAGAAAGAAAGAAATGTCTGCTGACATAGAGCCAACTGCAGGATCAGAGAGCTTAGTTTTAAATGATCATGTCTCATTGTCCTGTTTTATTCTTTACTCTCCTCACTTTAAAATTATTTCTGGCCTACAAAGAAGAGTGCCATACTTTGCTATTTAGGGAAAGAATGTGGGCTGGTCCTATGTACCCATGCATGAGAGCAAAGGTGATAAGATGCCCCCTGATTTTCCTGTGTGGGCTACATGCATCTTGGGTCATAGAATAGGAGTGGGGATTGGTTTCATAGGGCTGCTACTCTACACTTCTGTGCAGCTGGGCAAGGGGTAGTTGGAGAATGACTCCCTTCTACAACACATTGGTCAACACAGCTAAACCAGGCTGGTAGGTGAAGGAATCTGCTACTGGTATAGATCAGAGGGTCATAATTCCTTCCCTATGTTCATGGGACATCACAGCTACATGCTGCCCCCATGATATGGGCTGAGCGTAAATTCTCTATCCATCCCTTAATGTTTCATGTAAATACATGAGATTTCTTTCTGCCTTATATTAACCTTCATAGCTGCAGCATGGCACAGACTACATTTTTCAATCTGATACTAATACACAATATCTTGTACTCGCTGAAGTTTAAATTGTAATTCAGAGGTCATTTCAAGCCTCCAATCCTTTTATTAATCAGCTTAACCTGAAACTATATTCTTCACTGATATCTCCTTGCAAGGGGCTAATGGACTTCATTATCTTTGTCTTGTACAGAATATTTCCAAATGCTAACATACTCTATGTAAAAACAATTCCATTTGCTCACCGTAGATTATTAGTTGACCTCTTGCAACGTTTCTTCCTCTAATGTTCCCTGCAATACATTCATAAAAGCCTTCATCTTCCTGCTGAAAATCTGGGATTTCAAGGACTCCTTTGGATTTGTAATGTTTAATTTTCCTTGCCAATGGGTGTCCATCACTCCTCTTCCAGCTAATACTGGGAACTGGACTAAATAATTAGACTGCATTAGATGTGGGGATAGTTCAATCAATACATCAGAGAAAAGATAAGTATAATCCCTTAACAATAACTCCAGGGGGAAAGGGGAAGGATTTTAAATAAAGTTTAAAAACACTTCCACATTTCTAAAATGTTTAATTAAAATGGTCTCCAAGGATGGGATTTTCAGATGCATCCAAGTGACTTAGGAGCACAAATCCCATGCAATTGGACAGGCAATTGGAATTGTGTTCCTAAGTCACTTAAGTGCGTTTGAAAATCCCAGCCTCAGCCAATACTGCTTCACCCAGATCTGCTCAACTTTTAGGACCAAATCCTGACATCTGATACCAGAGAGAGAGAGACAGAAAGGAGACTGGGGGAGGGGAAACCTTAGAAAGCTTGAAAGGGCAGCTAATCTTCATGCAAGAATCTGAATTATTGGTTGGTTTTCAGAACAAACAAAATGTCTGCACCATTTCAGATACTCATTGCTAATCAGAATGATGAAACTTCTGACAGGCACACAAAGAAGGAATGAAGAGCTATACATAAGGACATAAAAAGATGGAGTGAAGGGCGGGTACAAAAAAAGAGAAATGAGCAGAGAATGGGAAAACAGCATGAGTGACTGAGTCAGGAAGAAGGTAAAGAGACAAGGGAGAATATTTCCTTGTTTCGCATTTTATAGCTTTTTATCGTTTCCATTTATGTTCGGATCAATGTATTCTATATATGATAAAAAATACTCAAGTGTGAACAAGGCTATAAATACTTCTTGAGTTTCTGGTAATATCACAGACCATACAAGCTTCACCTTCATGATTTATTGTGTCACCAGAACACTTTGAAATATTAATAGTCTTGCATTTCACGGTTGCCTTTCATGGTACTGAAAAGTAAAGTAAGCTGCTTTTCCATTGCAGAAGATCTGTTACACGGGGAACAGCTTTTTGAAGAGGCTTTTACTGAATGTTGGAGTGATTGTTTTTCCCTGTGGCTAGCAATGTCATCAGAAAATATTCCGTGCTAAAATTTAGAATGGCAACAAATATATGTTGTGTAACATGTTGTATGCATGTTCCAAGGGAGCAGTAAGTATATGTCCTGATCCTGCATGCTCCTCTTCGTGGGCAGATCTCTGCACCTGCATAGAGCCTCATTGTTTATGTCTGTACTGCTAATAAAACCTCACAGCTGGCTGACTCAGGATGACAGGGCTCAGGCTAAGGGGCAGTTTAACTGCGGTGTAGACGTTCGGGCCTGAGCTGCAGCCCAAGCTCTGGGAACCTCCCACCTTGCAGGGAGGATCCTAGAGCTTGGACTCTGAGAGTCAGGGTCCCGGCCCTGTATCAACTTGTAGAGCAGGAGCTATCGTGTGTATGAGTCTGTGTCTAATTATATTGAGAGAGAGGACAAATGTTATCTGTATGGAAATATAATTATCTAAGTAGGGAAAAAAACAAATGTGCACAGAACAATTTACAGTTACAGCACCATGAAATTGAATGAAAGACAAAATCATGCAAACCTCACTTGGTTAAGGTACCATTACAAACTCAAAACTCAGACCAGACGCACTGAAAACTTTGCAAATGTTTTCAGCAATCTAGGGCTGGCAGAAGTTGATAAATTGTGCAGCAGAAGGACTTCTACCCTAAGCTCCTTTCTGCTATATGAAACTGAAAAGTATAGCATCAAGACCAGAACTTTAGCTGAAAACCCTCTAAGAGCTATTAGAGAACTCAGTGATCTATCTAGCTATCTTAGTATTTCATCATAACTATGCTGCCTACACAGCCAGTGTCCAGTTATATGTAATTCATTCTGGGCCTGACTGTGGCATTTAGCCACAGCCCTGAGTGAATATATATGATTCTAATCTGACCCCTCAGAGTAGTTTATTCAGTTACATCGAAGTGAGACTGGGAAATGGCTGAGAGCTAACTGAAGGAGTCTTAACTGAATTAAAACTAAGGTAATGTAAGTAGCAAGGGGAAGCACCTGGAGGAAGCAACCAAGATTTTATCAGTGCCCACAATTAATGTGCTATGCCCTCTTTTCTTGTGCAGGTTTGTAACCTACAGGGCTTTTTGGGCCCCAAGTATCTTCTGGATGGTCAGATAGCAGTGGTTGTAAATTGATTCGTTTTATTACAAAGTAAAATGATTACTTTTATTATTTGTGGTTCTCCAGGAGGTTATACTCTCTTTTTTGCAGATGAAGACTTGCTCACTGTTATCCAGGGCTCTGCTTCTGTACATTGGATTATTGCAAAACACACTGCTTCTTAAGCTCATGTAAAAAATGCAGCTAGTGTGCAGAAAAGGCCTGTCCCCTCATTATTGTGATCAAGATTACGAAAAAGCTTAGTTGGAGTAGATCTTGCTATAGATTGACTGAGGCCATTGATAACAGGCAGGAGAACATGGCAGGCTTTTAAAAATGATATTGCATATTAAACAATGGATGAATTGCAAAACTTTTTAAAAGTGTATCTTTGGGGGTGGAGGTTAGCTGGCAAAAAGATGAGAAAGTAGGAACCATTGAGGGGGAGGGTGGAAAAAGACAAAAAAAGAAACAACAATTAAGTGTATTCACTCATACTTTGTTATCCAGAAATGACTATTTAAAGATTTCCTACCCTCTTCCTGGTTTGTTTTATCTTAGCAATCACTATTCATGAATAAGGAAAGTCTTCAGCAGACACCAAGGCCAGAGGCAGGGCTCTGTGGAAAAATGCCTCTTCTGTCAATCTGTCAACTCAGATTTAGCAAGGCCTGAGCTGAAGATGTCCTCCTGTTTTCCTTATCCATGCCAGATCCTTATAATTACTTCCTTGGGGATCTTTCAAGACAAAATCTCCTCCTCTTTTCTTCCCCCTTTCCTTTGAACCAACGCGATTGAAATGCATTTCTCCTCTGTTGTGAACTATTACAGGATGACAGAAGTAAAAGTCAGCATTTGGCTCATCAACTTTGCTCTATTTAAATTAGTAATTGCAATAAATACTCAACAGTAGTTTGTTCTCTCATAGCAGAGGCTTAGACCGAGTGAATGGCCTAGTTTTATCAAAAGAGAGAATTCATTTGTGAGGACAGCAGCTCCAGCAGACCTTCTCCAACCCAAATTATAGGTTAAATGACTGCTGTTGCAGTCTATAGTTGGATCAGTGTTTCTTTTATGTGCCTATCATACATAAATAGAATCTGCATTATCTGGGCTGTTTGAGAAGGTTTGCATTTCTCCATTGGCTTTTTCTGGTAACTCATTAGCATGGGCTTTCCATGTCTTCAATCACTATTTTTTGCACAAGGCAACTTTTTATCTGGTTTCTATAGATTTAAATGACACCCTGTTACCAATGAGCTTCTATTCATTACAGTAGAACCTCTTAGTAGCAACCTATTGCAGTGGGCCAAATGAAACATTTTGACTAAGGGGAGGAAAAAAAAGGAAACACTGAATGGATTTAAAATGGGTAAATTAAAATTCACCTTAACAAAGAGAAAGTAATTTTTTGCTGCTAGTCACTTTTATTAAAAGTCAGTGCTTTAAGGAGCTTAAGTATTGATAAACACACACACAAAATTGTCCAAATGCCAATCTTGGACCTTTATAATGGGAAGTATTTTCTATGGGAGGATTTGTGTTCATTATTTTTAAGATCAGAATTATCTCAAAGGCTAGTGAATCACCATAACATGAAGGGTCAGACTGTAGTACCCTTACTCACACTGAGTAGTACCTAACACTATAAGTCCCACTGACAATAGTGAGAGTGCTTGGGGTGTAAAGTATACTCAGTGTGAGTTAGGATATCACAGACTGGCCTTGAGTGTTTCCCCTTTTTTTAACTTGTCCTTTCTCAAACACATATAATAGAAGACTTAGAGGCATCTCTTGTGCATTCATTCCAAAGGGGAATAAGTCTTGAGCAGGTTTAATATAAGAAGCACACACAAAAAAAGGATTATAGAGTGCCAACCACTTGAGGTCCACTTCTCATCTGTCATTCCCCTTGAAAATACATAAGAAGGCATGAATATGGTGAAATAGTGTGAATGCAACTTTATGGACTTTCAGCATAACAGGAATTCCAGCTCATAAGTGATCACACAGCACCTAGACCTTTCCAGATCTTTGGTCTGTGAAGGCCTCTTACGAAGCACAATCGGGCGTCTCCATCATAATAGGAGGTCGGTCCTACACACATAAATGTTTCTCCTTCCCCACTTGCCCCAGAAATCAGATATCCACTCCAAAGGCTCAGCCTTTTCCCCGGTTCCCATCTGGATTTAAATCTCCACTGTGCAGTAGTGTGCAGAATGCTTCAATGGAGCTGGTCTTCCTAGTACACAGGGGGTATGCATCCCTTGTGTTGGCTCCCCAAAGTCCTGTCCCTCTACTTCTAACCCAGCCTCCCACTACCTCCGACACATACAGTTGCATTAGCTCTGCTGGAAATAGGCCCTCCACAACAAAACAGGGGTAATATTTGTTCCTCTATTAACAATCAACTCATGTACCTTTGCTTTCATTTAACACATAACAATAAACAGACTAAATTAAGTAATTGTTTAGGATTGGAAAGATTTGTAATGTCTAAGAACAATGAGGACAATTTAAAAAAGTATTGCACTTCCCAAATAAGAAAACACAGTATATAAATGTGTGCGTGTCTGTGAACATATATCTATAGCAGGGGTCGGCAACGTTCGGCACGCGGCTCGCCAGGGTACGCACCCTGGCGGGCCGGGCCAGTTTTATTTACCTGCTGACGCGGCAGGTTCGGCCGATCGCGGCCCCCACTGGTTGCGGTTCGCCGTCCCGGGCCAATGGGGGCGGCGAGAAGCCACGGCCAGCACATCTCTCGCCCGCACCGCTTCTCGCCGCCCCCATTGGCCCGGGACGGCGAACCAGAGCCAGTGGGGGCCACGATCGGCCGAACCTGCCGCATCAGCAGGTAAATAAAACTGGCCCGGCCCGCCAGGGTGCTTACCTTGGCGAGCCGTGTGCCAACGTTGCCGACCCCTGATCTATAGTTTGTTTCAGAGCTCCAGAGCACCTAGGGACACTGGGCGCAGCTACTACTTTTATTCATATTCTACAGCACAGACCGCAGAGTCACAAATCCATAAGTTACTAAATTAGATAGAAAAGAAGACAAAAATATTTGATTTTGGGGGATAAGTCTTATCACACTGGGCCTCAATTTAATGTGTTTGTAACGTCATAATCTGCACCAATAGGAAAGTTCCATCTCTTCATGAAATGAAGGCACATATAGCATAACAGCCAGTCGATCACACTGTATTTGCGTAGCATCTTTCATGCTCTGCATCTCAGGACACTTCACAATAAAATTAAATTTGCAGCTTAGATAATTAAGACCATGCCTGGTTAAACAAATGAGACAAAGCTGAGATTTGAAAGCTGCTATAATGTCTGCATCAAATACTGACACACGAAAGAATTAAGATCCAAAGGGCATAATAATTAAAGGGCTCAAGCTTCCAATCATTCCGATTGATTACTTGGAGAGCAGCTGAGGCTTCCATTCCTCTGCAAGAGATGTTTGGTCAGATATGTGACAAGAATCAAGTGATCCACCTCAAGCAGTGTAACAGGGAGATGGAGATGATCCCCCTGGAGCTTGTAAGTGGTGATGTAACTGGGGGGGAGGGATAGCTCAGTGGTTTGAGCATTGGCCTACTTAAGCCCAGGGTTATGAGTTCAATCCTTAAGGGGGCCATTTAGGGATCCACAGCAAAAATCTTTCTGGGGCTTAGTCCTGCTTTGAGCAGGGGGTTGGACTAGATGACCTCCTGAGGTCCCTTCTAACCCTGATATTCTATGATTCTGTGTAAGGCTAAGAATTGGTTGTCTCTAGCAGTTAATGTGCAGAGCATAAACCAAAATATCCATTCCCTGAATCAGGAGTATGGGCTAGAAATTGTCCAACCCATTTTTAGTATATTAGAACTGGAGAATATCATTTAAAAAAGATTGGGAGCCTTCTAGTGGTCCTCCCTGTCTTCTATTTCAGTAGCCACCAGATCCTAGCAGAGTATCAGTGTGTAGAGTTAGCTAGAGCTTGCATGTTTTTATATAGTTAGTAAGCATGTTTGGAAAGTATAGACACAATGTCCAAAAAGTGTGGCAAGATGATGGGGACCCCCCCCCCATGATAAGTGATCTGGGTTATGAGTCAAAGGGCCTGAGCTATATAGACTCCATGTATGTGTTTGTAAGCTCTCTGATCCAGCAATGGCCATATGCCCAGGCTCCCAAAAGGATTATTCCTGATGTTAGCAGAGATAATCTATATGGGGAATGGCTATGAACAGGGTTACTCCCACTCAGAATACAAGTGAACTTTGCATTTGCAGCATGTGTGCCTGTTTTGGAGCCATTTTGTTTATTTTCACAACACGTAAGCATGCTCCTATTCCCATTTGGCCCAGGTCAGGGTGAAAAAGCATTTCTGGAAAGGTGTCTCATTTTGGAAGTTATGTATTTTATCAAAAACATAAACATTAAAATGCTTTTTAAAAACTCAAAATCAAACCCAAACTGTTTTTGACATTTAGTTTTGCTAAAAAAAATGAAACATTTTTGTTTCAGTTTGAGCCTGAAATTATTCCCCCTCCCCCACCCATTTGTTTGTTTAGCCACCAAACTGAAATTAGGTGAAGGTTCCTAACTATCAAAGGAGTGAAGATCTGGAAGAGCCTTCCAAAGGGAAGAATGGGGACAAAAAACTTGTTTTAAAACTAAGCTTGATAAGTTTATAAAAGGGATGGTATGATGGGACTATAATGACATACGTTTACTATTAGTAAATATCTCCAACAGCTGGAGGTGGGACAATAGAGGAGGAGGGCTCTGAGTTGCTACAGAGAATTCTTTCCCTGGTGTTTGGCAGATGGGTTTTGCCTGCATGCCCAGGGTCTAACTGATGACCATATTTGGAGTTAAGAAGGAATTTTATCCCAAGTCAGATTGTCAGAGATCCTAGGTGGCTTCTGCCTTCCTTTGCAGTGTGGGGCCTGAGTCATTGCTGGTTTAAACTAGAGTAAATGGTGGATTCTCTGTAATGTGAAGTCTTCATGTCAAGATTTGAGGACTTCAGTAACTCAACCAGAGGCTATGGGCCTACTATGGGAGTGGGTGGGTGAGGTTCTGTGGCCTGTGATGTGCAGGAGGTCAGACTTGATGATCATGATGGTCCCTTTTGGCGTTAAAGGCAATGAGTCTGATCCTTTATTGCAGTAAACCCCTTCAAAAGCATAATGAAAGTAATAATATCTAGCACTATTGATACAGTTAAATCCAAAATGTGACCTTTAATGTTGCATGGAGGTAACATTCAGTGGAATGAACACAAGGCTGGAACTCAGAAGTTTAGATCCCAAGTTCTGCCACTGAGTTGCCGTGTGGCTATGGGAATTTAGTCAAGTAACTCTTCTGAATTTCAGTTTCCCTCTGTGTAAAATGATGAAACTAAAGCACATTTAATTGCTTCATTTGTCCTATTCTGCTCACCCTTCTAGTTAATCATAAATGTAACTGTTATTCATCTGATGGTGATGCATGATATTTGTGTCCTCCAACCCACCCGGTCACCCAACACTTTCAATACTAATTTATTTTCCATCTAAAAGTCAAAGGTTTCTTCATGGTCTGGGGAAGCTATACACAGAGTCTTGTATTCTCCAGAATACGATTCACTGTCAGTAGATGATCCATGATTTGAAAATTACTTTTGAATACTGCCTGCTCCATGCTTGATGCAAATTGAAAGATACTCCATTCATCACTAATTATGGGGTCTTTCATGCTTGTTTTATAATTTGATATTAATGTTGTTTTTCAGCTTGGAGGTACATTCCTGTCCTTCAAATATTTTGCGAACAGCTAACTTACATGCAGCTTCTCCATCCACCGGGAAACCATCTCAACTGAGTTAATCTAATATTGATGCTCTGTTCACCTTCACTTTCTTGGCAATTCAACTTGCTGATTTCTGAGATCTATTGTGACAAAAAATTGCTTTCTTCTTGGCAGCCAAACTGCCAGTGAAACAGAGTTCTGCAAGGATTCCCCCCCCCCCCCCCCCAGTATACTAATTGGTCTTTGTTCAGTCAGGTACTTCACTATTGGTTATATCTATTAGAGTCCAAGACACAGGAACCTTTGAAGAAGTTGGAGGGGGAGTGGTGAGGCCAAAGTACCCCCTCTCTCTCTGAAGGTGGCTGCTCTGGTAGTAAGCCAGCTGCCCTCTCTTCTGACAACACAGCAGCCCCTGCTGGGTGAAAGGTATAATTGCAGCAGATCCCTGGCAGAATCTATTATTCTGCTGGATGGAAAAAAAATCTGCAGGGGACAAATTGTGGGAGGGGCAAGTTCCAGTGCCAGTGATTAGTCAAATAATGTAAGAGACAGAGGAAGCTAAATTTATCCTTTGATCTTCAATTTTCCAGAACCATCCAACCAAAAGATAGTCAACACAACGTCTATTTTTACTTATAACTAGAGATAGACAAACAGTTTTTGATAAAATAAAACCTCTTTCTAGGTCTTTTGTCATTTCTAATTCCCACTGTTACCTAATGTTTTTAACCATGCTGTAATAAATAATAATAATCGAGACAGTTTCAGTCTACAGTTACACTAGTTTACACGAAGAGTAAGTCCACGGACATCATCGGACGTACCTTGCATTTACATCAACCTAACACCAATCCATCGCTATCCCACTTCTTAATGTATTATCATTCCTTGTATATATAATAATAAATAGAATACCACCTTAATTATCTTGATCTAAACTATCATGACATTTTTTTTCGAATCACCGTTACTAAGGCAAATAAAACCAAATCAAGACTAATGGATTTTGAAGTCATGAAATATTAAGTCCATTAATTACAATTAATGGTAAATTATTCTTTCTAGTACTGACATTTTATTATGCAGCTGTACTTATTACCTGAACTTTTTCTTCTGACATTGCAGCTGTTCAACAAGAGACTTTACCTCTGGAGGCAGAATAATTCTAACGATCACCACCCCTACCCCCAGGCTTCCCCACAAGTCCTTTAGTTTTTAAAATCACTGGATGAATTTTATCTCTATTATTAGTTTCTGGCAGATTTAGGTAACTGAAATTTTCGACATGGTATTGTTTTCTCACTCTCAATTATTATATATGTGGCACCCACTAGAGTTAAGGGTGAACATTTCAGCTATAATCTCCTTTTTATATATTTATACTTATATTCATTTTGCCATCTGTAATAACATATAATGATTACTTACTATTTACAGTGCCCCAAAGTGTTACCAAACAAATAAAAGGCCATAGCATAAAGGCTAAGGTCTTTATCTAACACCATTTTTTGGGCTATTTCTTAACAGCTACAGCACTAGTATTGAAAAGCTACAAAGAAAAAAATGAAATTAGAAGTTAATGTGATATTTATTAGCCTTTTGGGGATTGGAAATGCTTGTTCTTTACTGTTATTTGCAGCACTATGCCATAAATATTGCAGAAAAGGTAAAATTATTAATTCTTCATTGAGAAGCTTCAGAATTACCTGAGGTCCCAATCATTGTTATACTAGTTTACATGCTGTGTCCAGGGTGTAGGAAATATTGTAGCGAGGAAAAGATATATATAAAAAGTCAATATTATTTTAGAAAGAAATGTTAGATCACTGCATATAAGCAAAAAGAAGCATTTGGCAAGAGAAGTCTAATCACAGAATTGCCAATAAGTCAACAACTTCATTCTTATTGTGATTTAGAATCCATCAAACTGGTGTTAATACCATGGGATGGCTAAGAACAAAAGACTCAGGAGTCAGAAAATACAAACAATGTTTATAATCTTAACTCTGATCTCATGCTCTTATATCTTAGAGTGCCAATGTGTTTTGTGAGCAGCAGTCATTGGTGTGGTTTTATATTCCAGAAAAGGAAAAGGTAGTGTTTCTCTAAACACCGTGAAAGTACTTTCATTTAAGGCTTTTGGAGCGCAAGAGCACAGCAGGTTGTCTATAACCAGCTTAGGTGTGAAAGATCTCTGTAATACAGAGCACAAAGACATTGACAGCTGATGGCACTGGCCAACCCAAGTGGACTAACAGTATGAATATATATGAGTGAATAATGGGAATGCAGTTCTGAAGCCCAAGAGAGACAATACCGCATAACATCTGAGCTATATAAGAGGTGTATTTAAAAAAACTTTGAGCTGATATGTATAGACAATACTAAGCACCAGATTTTTTTTTTAAAGTATTTAGGCTCCTATACACACCTTGTGGGATTTTCAAAAGCACCTAGGCTTAGAGGTGTGCTAAGTGATTGTTCGGTTTGCTAACAGTTCCAGAAAAAAAAAATGTTTCAGGTTGACCTGTAATAAACATTTTTTTGAAATTATTGGCAAACAAATAAGTTGAAAAAAAATCATTTTGGAGTGAACTAAATATTTTATTAGACCTGAAATTAAATGCTTTATTTTGACTTTGAGGTTTTAAAATGTACATATTTTTAAATAAAAGGAAAGGAAATTTTGAAATGAAGTCATTTTGAATAGAAAAGACAAAACATTTTCTTTATAAAATTTGAAATAGCACATTTTACTTTTTTTAGAATTGTTTATTTGTTTGTTTATTTATTTATTTTGGTGGGTGAACAGGTTACCAATTCAGCAAATTTGACACAAATTCATTAAATGTTTGGTTGACCTAAATCTGAAATTTTTGTCAAGAGGAGAATGTAATCAAAAAATGTTGCCCATCTCTACATAGGTGACTAACTTCAGTTGAAATCAGTGGGAGTTAGGAACCCCGATGCTTTTGAAAATTCCATTGGGCACATATTTGCATATTTAGGCACCTAACTTCCTTTAATAATATGGCCCTATGTAACCTGCTTAAGAATGATGCACATACTATACTTTTTTTTCCTGCTGTACTCATACATGCCTGTCAACTCTGGAATGGTGTCTTTTCACATATTCACATGCTGGTACAAATGTGGTGCATGGCTGAATTCATTTTAAAAATATCAAGGACTGCATAAAGGAAGAGAGAGTATATCTGTACTATAGCAAATCTATAATGGAAAAATTCTCCTAAAACTCCATTACACAGATTTGAACACCAAACAGCACCCATCCATTACACACTTGTTCCACTAAGTACATATTGTCAGTACTGTATCAATGATATCCATATTTATTTATTTATTATTGTTCAATAGTCACTGTTACTTACTGAATGTACCCCAAAGATACCATACCAGCACCAATATCAGCTGTGATTAAATATGTGGAGTAGCAGAAGCTGCTTTGAACAACTCTAACTTGCTCCCTGTTTTAAACATAACTCAGAGAATACCATACTGTTTAACGGATTTGGCCTTAGCCACACCTCCTTTTGGATAGTCAGATCACGTTCACCTTTTTTACAGAGTGCCCAAAATGTGAACAAGCCACATGCACCACATTATTATGCCCTTCTTGGGCTTCCTGAAATAATATGGCAACATTCTTTTTTAATGTGTAACTTACATGCCTTTTGAGATGTCTCCATGTAGCCAGTATCTCTTTCTGTGGTATGTTCACCATACATCTGATAAGACTCATACTTAAACCTTTGAAATGTAAAGCCAACACTGACTCACCCACTCTTTCTTAAGTCAAGGCTTTAAATGTGTATAACTGTAAGTATATAAAGCAAAATCACAGTATTTCAGAGGAGGAATCACATTTGTTACATGTAGAAGACTAGTCTGGGAGAAAGTGTCATAAAAATTAGTGATTTTTTTCCTCCTATTCATTTGTTTGTTTGTTTGTTAATTTATTTTATTTTTCTTCTTCTCAAAGTGGTTTCCGCAGGAACGTTTGATTAATTTGTCTTCTCTACAACTCAGGCTTTTAACCTTTGGAAAAGCTCTAAATATTTAAAAACTCAGCATCTTAAAACAGATTGTCAAAGTGAACTAAAACTAAATAGAAGTCAACAATCTGAGGTTATTTTGGCTTTTCTAGAGAAAATATATACACAGGGAACATTCTGGTCTTCTTAACCCACTTTACATTTATTGAGTTAACTGACTGTTGTTTGATACACAGATCCCTACAGGACATGTTGGAGAGATCTTGAGTGCTCGACTGGGATGTTTGTCTTCCTTGGACATGGAGATTAATAGAGATTAAGATTAGGAAAACAAATCAATTGCAGTTTCCTGCAGTTCATAGATTTTAAGGCCAGACAGGACCTTTAGATCATCCAGTCTGCCCTCCTGTATAACACAGGCCATAGAATTTCATCCTGTTATCCCTTTATTGAGCTGAATAACTTGTGTTTGATGAAAGCATATCATTATGGTGGGGTGAGCATTGGTGGCCAATCTAAGAAGAGATTCACTACAGTGTATAGCAAATTCCCATTACATGTTTTTTCCCCCCAAAATGTATTTGTCATAGCAGATACAGTCAATTCAATGCCATTTAATAAACACTGTTCTTAGAAAGACCCGTGTTGTAGCTAAAAGGGCCAATCATCTCTCAGAAGAACTGTACTCCCAGCAATATCTGAAGTACTCTGAGAAGGGGACATAACACCTTCTCCATCTGTAAGCAGTTCCAGTTTATCTCTAATTATCCTTTACAAATGTCAGTTAATTGTTTTTAATATTCAAAACAGGAACATGCTTTTTATTTGAAAATGCCAATTAATCATGCAACAAGATACCTTAGAAACTGGCCAGATCCTCAGCGGGTGTAAATCGGGACATCTCCATTGACGATACATTGAATTACACCCGCTGAGGATCTGGCTCACTCTATTGCTGATTGAGTGGCTTACTGCACAACATGTTGTGAAGTATGAGGTAGAAAGTCAAGCTACTTCAACTACTCCTTTGGACAAGCACAATAGTTTCCTATAAATACTATGCCTAGAGGATATGGTCCAATCCTGATGGGTGCTGAGTACCTGTAACTCCGATGGACTATAATGTGAGGTTTGATCCTTAGCACCTCTCAAGAGATAATCAGCACCTCTCAACAGTAATTATAAAGTGAACTGTGCAAAGATCAGTGGCTCCATTTTGGAAGGTTCCTTAGCGTACGTTCAGGTTCAATCCATATAGGTTCATCCCACGTTTTCTTCTGAGATGTGAATTTGAACACAAAATTTGGTTTCACATAGTATTTTACATGAGCTTGATGCAAAACTGCAAATCAGCCCAAGATTGTTCTAAACTAAGGCTTGTGTTTTCTTCCAAGGTTTAGACAGCTTGGTGAAACTTTCAGTGAATGCAGTCTTAGTTCTGAGTTTGTAACAAACCGGCCACTAAGTCAGCTTCAGATTTTTGTTTGTTTGCTGGCTTGCATCATTGTGAATATTTAACACAGAAACAATAATAAATCAAAATAAGGGTTGTTTTTTTAAATGACCTATCTAGGTATTTTTTGACATTTGAATGACAACCAATCAAAAATTCTCTACTTGACTCAGCATTCTAAAGATATTCACAATTCACTGTGACTATCACTGTTGAATAGCAAACATTAAAACAAAAACAAAAACAAAACTCCTTACTTTCCAAGGGCAAAGCATTCCAGTTTAACAGATGAACCCTTCGCTGCGTATGTTGTTTCTGGAAAGCGTACTTCAATCTTTGGTTCATACTCTCCCATCACACCTGTTGAACATCAAAACAGCTAGCACTCCAGTTGTGTGTCAGACCTGTCTAGTACAACAGGATTTCAGTGTAAAAGAAAGGATGTGGTTATTTCTAAAATTAGAGCCTCATCCTGTTCCCATGGGAATCAATCAGCATTTTTAAAATGATTTCAGAGGGAGTAGGATTGGGGTTCTGGGTGAATTTTACCCCTATGCAAGCAGCCACCACGAGGCCCAGGAATTATTTGAGTCTATGTGGATCTTAAGTAGTGTATAGGTTTTGCCCTGGGTAAATTTCACTTGTGGGTCAAGATATTTGAAAAAACCTCAGCACCCAGAAGCTCCCATTCAGAACAATGACTACTAATACACACGGTGTTAACCACAATGCTGTCAAATATCAAAAGTGAGATGGTTAATGTTCAGTATGAGATGTGGGTGAAGATGAAAACAATGAAAACAGATGGGTACTGAGCACTTTTGAAAATCTGACCATTTTATTTAGGTACCTAAACAGGATCTGAAGGTTTTGGAAAATCTGGTCCCAATTTTCTGTACTGAGCACTTTGGAAAATCTGACTAAGGGTTTAGCATCTGCAATGCTTACTGTGAATAGGATGAGTTTGGAAGTGTTTAGCATTGCAGTGATTGTAGGCTTATATTTTTAGCCAATATGCTTAAAGTTGAACTTCCTAACTATACAGGGATAGGGTACACTGCACTAGGATTAACCAATCTGTTCAGATATTTCCATCGATCCAATGTCTTCACCCATATCCCATATTGGATATAAACAAATGCTTTTTTTTTTATGTTTAACAAGAATTTCATTAACATTATGTGTGTGGTTCTTCACTGTCGCACAGTGCTTCAGAGATCACTGGCCTGGGGTCTGATCCAAACCCCATTGATGTTAATTGAAATACTCCCATGAATTTCAGTAGGCTCTGGATCAGGCCCCTACTCTCCCTAATGTAAAGAAAGAGGGAAGACGATAAGGAGCAGAAGAGATACAGAAAAAATATGGATGGAGGAAGGAGGGTAGGATAAAAGGAGCATGTTGGTAGAAAGGGGCAAAGAAGAATAGGAGCAAAACATAGGGTGTTTGTTCCTATGTTTTATATAAAATAACTAACTTATGAGCTATGAAGCTATACATTTGTTTGGGGGCTGTGGTATTTACGCAAACAACACAAAAAATTATCTTCTGAATTAAAATACCATCTGTCAAGGCTGTATCCCCACTTTGAACTTTAGGGTACAAGTATGGGGGCCTGCATGAGGACTTCTAAGCTTAATTACCAGCTTAGTTCTGGTCCGCTGCCACCATTCCCTTCCCTGGGAAGCTTTGAGAAACTTTTCACCAATTCCCTGGTGAATACAGATCCAAACTCCTTGGATCTTAAAACAAGGAGAAATTGACCCTTCCCCCCTCCTTCCTTTCACCAACTCCTGGTGAATACAGATCCAAACTCCTTGGATCTAAAAACGAGGAAAAATCAGTCAGGTTCTTAAAAAGAAGGCTTTTAATTAAAGAAAAAGGTAAAAATCATCTCTGTAAAATCAGTGTGGATAATAACTTTACAGGGTAATCAAACTTAAAGAGCTCAGAGGACCCCCCTCTGTCTTAGGTTCAAAGTACAGCAAACAAAGATAAACACTCTAGTAAAAGGTACAGTTACAAGTTGAGAAAACAAAGTAAAACTAAGACGCCTTGCCTGGCTTTTTACTTACAAGTTTGAAATATGAGAGACTTGTTTAGAAAGATGGGGAGAACCTGGATTGATGTCTGGTCCCTCTCAGTCCCAAGAGCAAACAACCCCTTAAACAAAGAGCACACACAAAAGCCCCCCCCCCCCAAGATTTGAAAGTATCTTGTCCCCTTATTGGTCCTTTGGGTCAGGTGTCAGCCAGGTTACCCGAGCTTCTTAACCCTTTACAGGTAAAAGGATTTTGGAGTCTCTGGCCAGGAGGGATTTTATAGTACTGTACACAGGAGAGCTGTTACCCTTCCCTTTATAGTTATGACACCATCAGAACTTCATGGCAGAAATATTTCCCTATAATGAGTGTTTGCCTTTTATTTATTCTAGGAACATAACCTTCTGCTGTATTTTGTTAGTTTATCAGAGTACTTTGAAAGCAGTATGAGGGATTACAATTTAGGTAAACAATCCCATCAAAAAACTTTGCTAACAGATTTCCCAGCTATATATTCCCCATTGTGAACATTTATTTAGAGAGCTGCCTAAAAGGTGTTTGTTTTTTTCTCACTCCAATGACTCACTTAGTTTTGAGCTACCTCTGGATTTTATATTTGAGCAATAACTTGAATTTAAGTTTAGAAAGCTTTGTCAAATTCAAATCAAAACATAAGCCTTCCTGGGAAGAATAAAATTAGAATAGGGAACTGGCATTCTTTTGCTTTCTTTCAGTTGCATTGTTTTGTCTTGCTGTAGATGTGTTTATTAATTAACCCTAAACTGACCCTCTTTCTTCATTTTACCAACTAAGGCCTGATCCAAAGTCCACTAAAGGTAAAAGGGAATCTTTGTATCAGGACCCAAATAAGAAGTATGAATCTGCATGTTTGTCTACAGGGATTTGTTATTGTCTCAAAATGAATAGCTAACATCAAAGTCAAATAAATGCTTTTAATAAGTTTTGTATTTTTTTCCAGATAGTCACATTAAAAGAACTTACCATCACTACGGAGGATGAGTGGAGTGGGTGGGCCCCGAACACTTTGTTCTGATTTAGCATTAGTTACAATACAGGTATAATTGCCCACATCAGATAGCTCTACTTTGGCGATGTATAGATTTCCTGTCTCTTGGGAGACAAATCGACGACTATCCTCCTGAACATACAAGGGGTTATCATTGAAGATCCAAGCATAGGAAAGGTCTGGAAAACATCAAATATTCATCACGCATCCTTTCCAATGTACTCTATTCCATGTTAGAGTCTAACCCAAATGTAGCCAGTTTCAAATATCCAGTCATCCTTACAGGAGAAATTTGGGATGAACTCAGATAAAATAAGCATTTGTTTGCCTTAAAACATAAATCAAACCTTTTCAGAAATTCACCAACTTTTGGATAACTTAAGTGCACCATTCACTTTCATTTTCTAATGCCAATCTATTTCTTGGCTTCAACAAGAAGAAGAAACAAAAGTGCTGAAATGCCATGAAAAAGCTGTTTTAGTAAGTAATTTCCATTTATAATACTGTTCTTCTAAATATCTGGCACTTCTATTGCTCTTTGCATTGCATTTTGGCTGTGCTAACACACTGTCTGCACAGACTGGTGTTCTGGTAATTCTGGCTGGTGTTAGGTTTTAGAATAGGGATAACACTCAAAGTGATGATCACTGTGTTGGGCAACTTAAAGTTCAGAAATCTCCTACAAAGAGAAAGGAGAACAAGAAGAAGCCTTCAGCTCTCCCTGGCATCCATGAAGCAAAGGAAGAGGAACCTAGTTTTGTCAACTTCTCCTTTGTCCCCTCCAGGGAAAGAGGTGGGGTTTGTGCCCTGTGCCAGCCCCTCTGCCAGGGAAAAAGAAAGAGACGGAAATAGGGAGAGATATCACACCAACACCCAGTATTGTATAACTACTGCTTGTTTGTGTAGTGCTGCTCTTTACTGATGGAATCAAACAAGACCTAACATGTGCATTTATGTCACCTTTGAAGGGCAGCTCATATAAGAGATTGTCCTTAATACTACTGCATCTAAAAACTCTTTCCTTTGGGTCAGTAACGGAAAATCATGAGTTTTGCTATAATTATCACAGGTACACTGTGAGATAACTGACTCTATTTTGCAGATTACTGACTACCCAAATGGAGGAGCATACTGAATACTGACCATCAAGTTCCATGTTCATCCCAATATTCTATTGGCCCCTTCTCTTCTGTTTTAAGCAACATGAGGGGGGGGGGGGGGAAAGGGTGATTTAAGGGTATATCACCAGATTCCCAAGAAGGGAGGAAATGAGGGCCTCATATGGACATACTTGAGTTGTCTATTTTTTCTATAATTTATTTTAAGAATAGGACGATGTGCATGCCTTTTGCTACCATCTACCTCTTGGTCTCTTGTAGCTCTCACCCCTATATGACTGACTTCTGTCTCACTTCGCTGTGGTCTCCATGCAGCACTGAATTCCTTGCCTTTCTCTCTTCTAACCCTTTTCTTTCACCCCCTTTCCTCTTGTTTCCCCTCTGTTTCTAAGTTTTCTGTCTACCTCTGCCACAGCTGCTCCTTTCTGCTGCCTGGAGTTTGACAGCTGACTGCAGAGTTCTTTCTATCATGTTCCAAAAGTGGCAGGAGTAGTACTGAAATTCTATTTTTAATAAAACACAGTAAAAAGTTTCAAAATCCAAAGCTTAGCTTTTCTTAAATGTATAATTCATGAGCCAACAACATTCTGCCAAAAGCTTCATTTTTACATATCTCCCCACCCCCAATCATCAAGCCCCTTTTTGAAAACATAATTTATGTTTTTCAGTTATGGCATCAGTACGGTGTGATAATAAGTCTGTAAACTTCAGTAGTTTGTTGGAGTTTTACATTCTCACCCTACAACATTATATGAGTATAATTAGAAATGACACATCTCTGGGGACCGATCAAGGACACTTTCCCTAAGTAGCTAAAGCCTGTTTTACTACTAGACATTACACTTCACTATTTGGATATACAATAAACCTAGAATAGGTGGCAATTCATAAAATAATGTCATACTTAAAAAAGATATATAGGGACAGATTTTCAGAAGTGTGCATGGCCAGCTGGTGCATGGACTTACTCTGATGCAAACTCTAGTTTGAACTCACATGTAAAGCTGGGCAAAATTTCTGAGCCAAAACCTTTTTTGGTGAAAAATGCAGATTTTGCAACATCATATTTTTTGAAAATTCAAGTTGTTTTTTCATATTCTTTGTGTTAAAAATAATCCAAAAAGACAAAGAGCTTTCTTGAAATGAAATGTTTGGGGGGTTTTGGTTCAAAATGACTTTGTTTTGAAATTGCCTTTATTACAAAAATTAAAAATGCCCAAATAAAAATCAAAATTGAAATTGAAATGTAATGTTGCAGGTTGAATGAAATGCTTCATTCTACCCATGCCTTGTTTCATTTCATTTAATTGAAATTTCAAAAAAATGTGTTATCAAATTGACCCAAAATGAATTTTTTCCACTGATTTTTTGGAATTGCCAGTGACTCAAAACAAACAAACAAAAAAGTCAATTAATAGCTCTGCTCACCTGTAGGTATCTGTTTGTGAAAATTAGTGATTGTATACAAAAACAGTTAAATATCTGGCCCATAAGACTTTAATTTTGTTCTATCTGAATTAAACAGTCAATGCCCTAAGTGAAAAGAGCCACATTTTAGGTCGATTTGTGACTCATGTGAAATGATGTTTATTGCAAGCAGTCAGCTGAGACCGTGATTTCGTCAGATTTCACAAGTGTAGTGTGCATCCTGTGGGGGAAGGGTGAGAAGGACGAATAACACCTCCAACATCTTTCTACTATTCTGTTCATATCCCCTTCACTTCAGCTGCAGGACTTAAGCATTTTAACTTTTGTTCTCCCCCCACTTCAACTTTTTTTTATAGAGTTGCACCTTTGAGAGTCAGCCCTGGTTTGCACTGGATTTATAGACCACTTCACATCTCAGGATAAACCTAGGGTAATCTAGAAAGTGGTGTAGGTAGTTCAGCAGATTCAGAGGTTCTCTCTTCTAGTGCAATTCTAAACCAATGCCCCAGTGTGGTGCCAGAGACTACCGTGTTGCACAGAGTATTGTGAAAAGAACGAGGAGTACTTGTGGCACCTTAGAGACTAACAAATTTATCTGAGCATACGCTTTCATGGGTTAAAACCTACTTCATCAGATGCATGCAGTGGAAAATACAGTAGGAAGATATATATATACAGAGAATATGAAAAAATGGGTGTTGCCATACCAACTATAACGAGACTAACACTGGTCTACAATTTTTGAGAAGTCGTCTGCTTCAGAGATAAAATGTGCTATTTATTATGTATTTTAATGTGCTGAATTCAAATATGACAATTAAAACAACGGATTGGCTACTGTTTCTAAGATATTTAAGTTTTTACATTTATGTCTATGTATATTGTGTAGATAGTAGAGTTTTAATCATAAATTGTAAACCTAGGTCTTTTCATGTGTTTATGGTTGCTTTACATGATAATATTTCACCTGTCCTGTTTATGTAACACTTTAAAAATCAGCAAAAGGGTTATATAAATAAAATTTATTATGAAACAAAAGGCAAAAAACTATTCTTTACATAGTTTAGTCCTATTCAGTGTCTACTCGGCGCTTCTTGGCTTGTCTCTTGTATTCATTAAATGGAGCATCTCTTGTCACTGTCCAGCAATAGTCTGCAAGCATTGATGGGCTCCATTTGCCCTGATAGCGTTTCTCCATTGTTGCAATGTCCTGGTGAAATCGCTCACCGTGCTCGTCGCTTACTGCTCCGCAGTTCGGTAGAAAAAAAAATCTAAATGAGAGTGCAAAAAAATGTATCTTTAGTGACATGTTGCAACCAAGGCTTTTGTATGCCTTGAGGAGGTTTTCCACCAACAACCTGTAGTTGTCTGCCTTGTTGTTTCCGAGAAAATTTATTGCCACTAACTGGAAGGCTTTCCATGCCATCTTTTCCTTGCCACGCAGTGCATGGTCAAATGCATCATCTGGAAGAAGTTCACGAATCTGAGGACCAACAAAGACACCTTCCTTTATCTTAGCTTCACTTAACCTTGGAAATTTTCCACGGAGGTACTTGAAAGCTGCTTGTGTTTTGTCAATGGCCTTGACAAAGTTCTTCATCAGACCCAGCTTGATGTGTAAGGGTGGTAACAAAATCTTCCTTGATTCAACAAGTGGTGGATGCTGAACACTTTTCCTCCCAGGCTCCAATGACTGTCGGAGTGGCCAATCTTTCTTGATGTAGTGGGAATCTCTTGCACGACTATCCCATTCGCAGAGAAAACAGCAGTACTTTGTGTATCCAGTCTGCAGACCAAGCAAGAGAGCAACAACCTTCAAATCGCCACAAAGCTGCCACTGATGTTGGTCATAGTTTATGCACCTCAAAAGTTGTTTCATGTTGTCATAGGTTTCCTTCATATGGACTGCATGACCAACTGGAATTGATGGCAAAACATTGCCATTATGCAGTAAAACAGCTTTAAGACTCGTCTTCGATGAATCAATGAACAGTCTCCACTCATCTGGATCGTGAACGATGTTGAGGGCTGCCATCACACCATCGATGTTGTTGCAGGCTACAAGATCACCTTCCATGAAGAAGAATGGGACAAGATCCTTTTGACGGTCACGGAACATGGAAACCGTAACATCACCTGCCAGGAGATTCCACTGCTGTAGTCTGGAGCCCAACAGCTCTGCCTTACTCTTGGGTAGTTCCAAATCCCTGACAAGGTCATTCAGTTCACCTTGTGTTATGAGGTGTGGTTCAGAGGAGGAGGATGGGAGAAAATGTGGGTCCTGTGACATTGATGGTTCAGGACTAGAAGTTTCATCCTCTTCCTCGTCTGACTCAAGTGAGAATGATTCTGGTGCATCAGGAACCGGCAGTCCTTCTCCGTGGGGTACTGGGCGTATAGCTGATGGAATGTTTGGATAATGCACAGTCCACTTTTTCTTCTTTGACACACCTTTCCCAACTGGAGGCACCATGCAGAAGTAACAATTGCTGGTATGATCTGTTGGCTCTCTCCAAATCATTGGCACTGCAAAAGGCATAGATTTCCTTTTCCTGTTCAACCACTGGCGAAGATTTGTTGCACAAGTCTTGCAGCATATGTGTGGGGCCCACCTCTTGTCCTGATCTCCAATTTTGCAGCCAAAATAAAGGTGATAAGCTTTCTTAACCATAGTGGTTATACTGCGCTTTTGTGATGCAAAAGTCACTTCACCACAAACATAGCAGAAGTTATCTGCACTGTTCACACAAGTACAAGGCATCTCTGCTCACTTTGGCTAAACAGAAATGTGTCCCTTTGCAAAATCAAACACTGACAAATAAGAGAGCACGACACTGTATGATTTCTAGAGCTGATATAGGGCAATTTGTTCAGCAGAGTGATGTAAGCTTCGTTATGATTGCATCATCCATGACTTCTAGGAATAACATGATGCAATTCATATCATGTATGACGCAATACCAGCTTCAGATTGCATCATTCATTGTTTTGCCTAAAAAGCAAGTACTGTCCAAACCCAGTCAGATTTATTCATAGATCCAGTCAAAGATGTATTTTAGTCATTTCTGGTTTAAATTGAGATCCCTTCCCTTTATAACTCACTTATCCTCCGCCATTCCCAAGTCAAGGGTCGTATATACTGACCCAATAGCATATCTTGAAAACTAGAGCCAATCAACAATTTTAAGCATCATTTTCGTTCTCAGTGACCCAGAATTAGTAAAGTTTGACTACATTTATTTCAGAAGCATTTTGGCTGTAGAGCAGTGTAATCAATTAAGGTGGGCTATTATCAGCAGGAAGAAAACAAACGTTTGTGGTGATAATCAGGATGGCCCATTTCCAACAGTTGACAAGAAGGTGTGAGTAACAGTGTGTGTGGGGGGGGAATTAGCATGGGGAAATAGTTTTTACTTTGTGTAATGACCCATCCACTCCCAGTCTTTATTCAAGCCTAATTTAATGGTGTCCAGTTTGCAAATTAATTCCAATTCTCCAGTTTCTCGTTGGAGTCTGTTTTTGAAGTTTTTTTGGTGGAGTACTGCGACTTTGAGGTCTGTAATTGAGTGACACTGTTCTCTCTAATAAAATACAAAACCAATGCCTGTTCAGAGGTTATAAGCCATTCCATAGAATGTAATAGAAAATGATGTTCCTGCTATCGAAATCAATAGTGTGGTATTAAAAAAAAAAAAAAACTATAGAAAGGATCATACTCCCTACTAAATGCTATGTAATTTAAGAAAAAATCTACAGAATCCTATTAAATGTCTGTCAAATCCTACTGGCTTCATGCTATATAGAGCTTTTCCATAAGGCTGATCTCAGAGTCTAATGAATCAGCAAAGAAGGGTCAGCTTTCTCTCTCTCTCCTTCTCAGTAGTCTCCAGTCAGCCTCAGCTACCACACACTTGGTTAGGCATCTCCCCACATCCCTATCACATTATTGTATTTGGGCTTATCAATGTCAATGGGAGTTTTCCCATTAACTTAGTTGGGAGCAAGTGCAAGCCCTTCTCCTTCATATCTGAATCTATATTTCTCCCAGTAGAAAGAGTATTAGAGCTCCCAGTCTTCTAACTGGAGGTTCACCACCACCCCCTCCCTCCCTCCTTCCTCAGAGGTCATACTTGCCTAGCAGCCAATTCAACTCCCACTGAGGTCAAAGGAAGCCTGTCAAGGCTGTATCCCTACTTTGAACTTTAGGGTACAAATGTAGGGGCCTGCATGAAAACTGCTAAGCTTATCTACCAGCTTAGCTTTGGTCCCGCTGCCACCATTCTCGATGGATTCCCTCCCTGGGAAGCCTTGAGAAACCTTTCACCAATTCCCTGGTGAATACAGATCCAAACTGCTTGGATCTTAAACAAGGAGAGATTGACCCTTCCCCCCTCCTTCCTTTCACCAACTCCTGGTGAATACAGATCCAAACCCCCTTTGGATCTTAAAACAAGGAGAAATCAATCAGGTTCTTAAAAAGAAGGCTTTTAATTAAAGAAAAAGGTAAAAATCATCTCTGTAAAATCAGTATGGAAAATAACTTTACAGGGTAATCAAACTTAAAGAGCTCAGAGGAATCCCCTCTGTCTTAGGTTCAAAGTATAGCAAACAAGATAAAGCACTCTAGTAAAAGGTACATTTACAAGCTGAGAAAACAAAGTAAATCTAAGACGCCTTGCCTGGCTTTTACTTACAATTTTGAAATAAGAGAAACTTGTTTAGAAAGATGGGGAGAACCTGGATTGATGTCTGGTCCCTCTCAGTCCCAAGAGCGAACAACCCCTTAAACAAAGGACACACACAAAAGCCTTTCCCCCCCCAAGATTTGAAAGTATCTTGTCCCCTCATTGGTCCTCTGGGTCAGGTGTCAGCCAGGTTACCCGAGCTTCTTAACCCTTTACAGGTAAAAGGATTTTGGAGTCTCTGACCAGGAGGGATTTTAGTACTGTACACAGAGAGCTGTTACCCTTCCTTTTATAGTTATGACAAAGCCTTAGTTTTAACTGAGTTCAATGGGATCAAATCCCTGGAGAGCAAGATACCAAATTCTAGAGTTCTCCTGTATGGCATAACACTAGACTTCCAGGCTTCTTTTATAATGCAGCACTACATTTTCTGGGCTATTATCTCTGTAAAAGTTAAGGCACAACTACTTAGACAATGTACACGCCTGTCATTACATTTTGGGTAAAACAGATTCAAGGCAGAGTCATTAAACTAGTGTATTACTGAAAGGTGTGCAGAGACGATGTCTGTCACTTGTAGGATTTCCTTTATTTTTATTACTATCAGTAACTGAGCAAAGAGTCTGGTAAGATAATATTGGACAAGTAGATAGGAGTGGTGTGAAGATCCAGTAAAAGAACAGAGAAAGTAGTTGACAGTATATCCCCTGGCTAATGACGCCTACTGAAATTAAAATGCTTGGAAGTTGTAAATATGCAGGCTGATTCACTGAAGGTCAAATAAAGGCACAATTATCTTTTTTTTTTAATGTTGATCTTCATTTATCTACAGGATCTCTGTGAAAAATGCAGTTATTTGAATCACACCTCTTGCTATCAACATACCTGTGACAGTCTCAGAAGAATTATTGAATTCTGGAGACTGTTGTGTAAGGACTACAGTGTTGCAGGTCAGGATACACATTTTACCCATCAGCAGTGATGAGGATTTTGGGGTGGGGTTTTTTTTTTTCTGTTCTGAGAACACTACCTTTGAGATTTTCCCTTTGGGGTAACTACTTCTATATGAAATTAAAAATAAAACAAAATTTCTGAAGTTAGGGAGTAGAGGATTTTCCATACCTGATCTCACTATTAGTCAATTTACTCAGTTGTTCTCTGCAACAGTAGACAATGTCTCACGCTTTAGAAATATGAATGCATTTAGCAAAATATGCAGTCTCGCACACGGTGGGTCAGGGGAATTGTAGCCCTTTCAGAATCGCTTGCAGGCGATAAGCTTATTCCCTGAAATATGAGATTTATTTCAAGAAATATTATAAGTAGTCATAAAATTACCTAGTCTTTTCTAGATGTGGTAGAGCCACATAAAAGATTAGATAGATAGATAGATAGATAGATAGATAGATCCACATCTAACCCACAATGGATTAAAAACTAGGCAAAGTTACATCATTCGTTCATATTTTAAACTAATAAAATATCTTTAGAAAGATCTTGTGTTGTTCTGAAAAGAAAAACACACCCTCCAGAATATGCTTTAGATCTTGAAAAGAATGAAGAGTTCTGTTATTAGCAGATGATATTCTTTCCATTTTGGCCCAAATCCTAGCATAGCTGATTACACTGAAGTTAATGGGGCTATGCATAGGCTCCATCAGAGACCCAGTGTGTAATATATTGCTGGATGGAGCTAAATATGAGCGAATCCTGCTCAGTGGCACATCACACATGTGTCAGGCAAGCAGAAACTTGGTCCCAACCACATTTATGGGGTTTTCTGCAAACTTTTGAAGCAAAATCATCTACAATACCAGCTGGATTCATTCCCAGGATACTGTAGGAACAGAGTGTGATTTACCCTTAGGTCATAAAAAATATTCTGTAACCTTATGGCAATTTTACACCTGGAGAGTATTCCCTGGCTATGTGTGCCTGCAAATAATGATTGAAAATCAAATTCAGAGAAGTGTGAAACTTTTAGGATTTGCTTAGCAAAAAATCCACAGCAAAATGGGAATATATTCATGTCATTTTCTCCTCACATTTTTAATGAACACTGTGGTGTCAGCCTCTCAGACAAGCTTGCAAAGTGTAATTGTTACAGTTTGATTAAAATATTTTGATTATATTCAAGCGCTATATAATAAGCACTGAATGACAACTCCTATAAGCAGTTACTGCTGGTTCGTCTTTGCCCAAAGCAACGTGCTTGGGCACCAAATACTAGAAAATGATTCCAGCCTTCCAATGGCAATGGCCCGGATCCTGCAATTGACTTTGTGTGGGCAGATCCTTTCAACTTCACAGGACTCCAGTCACTTCAAAGGGGATCCATGTCAGTGCAGGGGTCCCATCATAGGGAAAAAGGCCCTAAGCCCATATCCATAAAGGGATTTAGGCACTGAGATGCTGAGCATCACAACAGCTCACTTTTTGGTCCCTAGAAAATCATTGGCATCAACAAAGCCTGAGTTAGGTGGCCTGGGTCACTATAAAATGTATGGGGAGAGATAGGTGCCTAAGAATGGGATCTTCAAAAGCCATCATGTTAGATGGCTCCCTGCTTAAGCAAGCCAATAGTAGTTGCTGATGAAAAGGGTATGTCGTAAACCCTACCTCATTCTGGGATTTAGAGACCTATCACTCCTTGGGATCCACAACTGAGAACCCTCGCCAAGAATCAGGTGCCAGAAGCATTTTTGCAAGAAACACAAATGATAGTGGTGCCCTCTCCCTTATAGCACAGTGGTTAGAGCACTCATTTAGGAGGTAAGTGAGTTGGGTTCTATTCTTCCCTATGACTGAGCAGGAGAAAGAATTTGAATAGGGGATATTCTACCTTGCAGGAATGTGCCTGACCCACCAGGCTGTGGGATATTCGGATGGAGAACTGTCTCCTGTTGTAGCTTTCTACTTTGGATTAAATACCTAAATAGTCATAGGGCCAGAAAGAGAGTGTCTGAGAATGACTCTCTAGCCTGGTGGTTAAGGCACTCACCTAAGAGTTGGGAGACCCAGGGTTTAGTTACCCTACCCAAGTGGTTTCTAAGCCTTTTTGTGGATGTCAGCCCTGATATCCAAATACACATGGAGCAAAGTCTGCCTCCACTAGTGCTCTAATATGGAAAACACTTATGTGCTTAACTCTATGCCTATGAGTAGTCCCACTGAAATCATAGTAGGAAAGCTAAACATGTACTTACATACAGGGAATTAGATTCCAATCCTGTAAACACTTATGCATATGCCTAACTGTAAGCCTATGAGTAGTTCCTCTGTGATCTATAGGACTACTCAGATGCTTAAAGTTAAACTCTTGTGTAATAGTTTGAACGAGCAGGGCCTCAGGTTTCACATACTGGTAAAGGAGTGTGACAATGGGTCTTTGGTTCCAGTTCAACAACAAAAGAATCCAACTTCCTTAATGATCAGCTCCAACAAACTAACATCCTTGTTGTCTGGTGCATTCATTTGAATTAATTAACAGCTTTTTTATTTACTTCTGTTACATATTATCCATTCATGAATACACCTTCTTAAAAGAGAAAGGCCTAGTGGCTGTATGCATGGTTCCCACTGAATTCAATGGAAGTTTTTAAGTCACAACTTCTTTTTTAACCTGTATATAACTGGAGGGGAGAGGGACAACATCCTCAGATTTGCTGTTTTATTTTTTCTTTTGTTCTTTTTAAAATTGCACAGAATTACGAGTTAGTAACTGATGTGGCTGACAGTTCTCCCAGAGACTGCGGCAGAGAGAGAGATTTAAAACACCTCCCATGACAATCAACCCTCCTGAACCTTGTTAACCAGTCCAGGTAGTTTAGCAGCTGCATCTTGCAGAGTGTTGATGAGCATAATTAGTAATAAGCGGCTGATTCTATTTGGGGCGTGGGGCTGGGTATATAAATCCACATGGAAGTAGAAGCAGAAAGGAGCAAGATGGTTTGGGTATTGGGATAGAAGAGTTATTTATAAGCCGTGTTATTTATTTTAAAACTAGATGAAATCTGCTGTGCATTATTTTGCTTACTTTGAAGTTGGCAGAAAAAAGCCTTTCCTTATAATTTCTTCTTTTGACTAGAGCTACCAAAAAGCCTTGAAGAGTCAGGATATTCTTGATTGTAACATTCATTTTGCTCTAAAACTCACTGTCTTTATCTATTAATGTGAGTAAAGGGACAGATTAAGGCTGAAAATTTCAGGCATGGCTAGTGACTGGCAGTTTTAAGGTGCACAATTTGAGATACCATAAGGCTATTACTGAAAACTTTGGCCAAATTATTTAAACTCCATCAAGGTGTTCAGGGTCTCTTGCTTTCTTGCTGGAGATCTTTATCTCCTTTCTACATGACAACCTTCCTACCCAATATATAATTGACCTCTTTTTTTGAGATGGTGCCAATTTCTCCTTGCACTGCTGGGGAAATGGAAGATAACCATTATATCTTGGGTTGGGGGATGAATAGTCCTAGAGGCATAACTGACACTTTTTTTTTACTTCATACATGATAGTATTTACACTTTGGGGAAATCAGTTTATTTTAAAATTGTGCTTTCAATAACGTTTAAAGTGCATTAAAAGAAGAGCACCTTTCTGGCTATCTCCATACTGCAAATTTAGAATTGGCAATGAACTAGTGTCCATTGCGCTGTTCTTTTTCTTATAGCAAATGTGGGTCTAGTGGTAAGGCTAGTTTCAAAACATTTATAAAACAGAAGGGCAGATCCTCAGCTGCTGTAAACCTTCACAGCTCTAGCAGTGGGGTGGGATGTGAGGCCCAAGCGGAGCTTTTGTTCCCCAACCCCCACTTCACTACTGCTGTCAGAGGTGGGAGAAATAGTCTCTTCTCTCAGGGGCTGGATCCATCCCTAGGAGTCTGATTATTTTTTTCCCCCTCCATTATTTCATGTTTTTATTTTTGGGTCCAATGAACATGAGGACCTAAGATCCCGGCTGGAACCTTATCCTGCATTCCCCTCCTCTTGCTTTTGAATTCCAATCTTCTAGCAGTGGGGTGGGGGAGATGGGAAAGAATTTCTGCTCTCAGGATTATCTGTACTTAAAATAGTATAGAAAGATCTTCTTTAGTATTCACTATCAGCATTTCCTATGTGTATATTTAGTTTCAGTTCTTCTACACTGTCTTGGGCTTGAAAGTTCCCATATTATTTTGTACGTTGTCTCACATTGAACAAAACTGTGAATTCCTCAAGGCAGTCTTTTCTCTGTAATATGTAGAACACTAGAGATGCATATTACATTCGGCTGCCAGTAATAATAATATAATAAATAATATGGTGGGTCCTTATTTTATGCTTTGCATGTGGAAATCCCATTGGCATCAATGGAATGTCATGCGTGGAGCTTGCACACTCTACAGTATGCATCTTAGAGTTCGACAGTATGGAGTAGAGAACATAAGTATTCCTTATCTTGATCATCTACGAATAATGTGAGGAATAAGATTACAGTTTGATTTCAAAGCCTCTTGATACCATAATACTATTCAAACAGTCTATGTTAAGTGGTGGTGATTTTTATTACAAGGGTCCTTCACAGCTACATGATTCATTTGTTCATTTCACAATATTAAACAAAATTGTTAGCTGAAATCTAATGATGAATGTGTTTGAGTGAACTAACCATATCAGGAATGAGGGTTGTGGCAAATTAACAGAGATTTTGTGTAAAGCCCGGATGTTATTCACTGTAATATTTGTGGGAACAATGTGAGGCCTAAAAAGGAGCATCAGTGGCAAATTTAGGCAATCTTGGGGCAGGGACCCTTGTTCTGTGTTTGTACAGCGCATAGCACAATGGAGTCCTGGTGCATGACTAGGGCTTCTAGGTACTACTGTAATACAAATATATAATAATAATCTCATCATTAGTTCTGAGGCTAATCTTAGATTGCCACAAATGGACAGAACATGTTGTCTTCAGTAGTAAATGCAGAGAGTACAGCCTGTAGAAACTAAAGTTCTGTTTAAAGAAACAAAGATCAATTTAATTTGACCTCTCTCTCTTCCTTTCTCTCTAATGAACGTTACAAAAATGTCCATTTTGTAATGATCCTCCTCCTCTTTCTAATCCAGGTTACCCTTTTTGTATAAAACAAGGAAATTCAACACATTTGCAACTTTTCTCTTGCACGGTGTACTGTCCAAGAAAGTAAACAGCAAACTATTTGATAGCTAACTAGTTTCCTTCCAAACTCTTTTTAAGAGCCAAATCCTGCCTGCCTTACTCACACAGAACTTCCATTGAATTCAGTGGGAACCATGCATACAGCCACTAGGCCTTTCTGTTTTAAGTGTTCAATGTCAGGGGAGAGAGCTTCAATCAAAATACTTTTTCCACAGTAATAGAAATGTTTCACTGTCTTAGCGCCCTAGAATAGAATACAATTTATACTGTACCTCACACCTTATTCCTCATCTCCATAGCATATAATTTTGGAACAGATACAGTGTCAATGGCTCACAGGAGAGGAACTCAATTTCCATTCTCTGGAGGCGTGTTATGCCAAATAACGTTTTTTGTTTTTATGCCCTTTCGTCAGCAGCTCACATTTCCAACCAATAAAACACTATGGAAGGGGTTTGTTCATGACTATCCTTCTGTCAGTTCAATTAATCTGGGATCAACTCACCTTTAACTATTTGTTTCCATTATGAACATCCTCCCTGGCTTTGTCAGTATAATGTTTTTACTTTGAGTCTAAAGGAGCCTGCTAGTCTGAGGATGGTTAATTGTCCTATCTGTCCCATTGATGGATCTCAGGGACTCCCTTTGGAGCTTTCTCTGCCTTTAAGGACTGGGTTTCATTTAATCTCCCTGATTATATACCTCTTTCATAGTGCTGTAAACATTACATGAACTGACATTTCATCTCTCTATAAGATTTTCTGGGCTTAAGCTGATTGATGGACTTCTTTCCCCCTTTGATACACTGCTTTCCCTTTACAGATCGCTATTTATCTTCTCCTCTTGAGAATTTGTCTTATAACTCTGTTTCTTTAATAAGAATTGCGAAAATATTGCTGAGAGAGAGAGAGAGAGAGAGAGACGTCAGTGCTAGCACACAGTAAAGTATTTTAAGCTCCCAAGTATGTGTGGCCACCTCCCCTGGAAGACAGAAAAAATGAATGACCGAAGAGTAGTTGCTGCTTTCAGTTTGAAAAACTGATTTGGCCATTGTGCTATTTTTAATTCTTCATGTTATTGTTTTTAAATGAAATTTTCTATGATCTTTAAGAGGTAATACAGGAAGCTGTTTGGGGCACATTAGAAGACTATGGGGTTATGAGCATTTGATTGCTCATGGGTAGTTCTCAAAAGGTTTGAAGGTCTGATCTGGGTTATAACACCCAGAATTTTTGTTTGCTTATGCAAACTATTCAAGCCTCCTTCTGATTTGCAAGGTTGAGTTGCAAAATCTCAAAAGAATAGTTCTCTTGAGAGTCATATCACTTATTTCTGTTAGGAACATAAATACCATGAGAAAAAAAATAATCTATACGGTAACTCCTCGCTTAACGTTGTAGTTATGTTCCTGAAAAATGCGACTTTAAGCGAAACGATGTTAAGCGAATCCAATTTCCCCATAAGAATTAATGTAAATAGAGGCGGGGGATAGGTTCCGGGGGAAAAAAATTCACCAGACAAAAAACTATATATTATATAGATATACACACAGTATACGCTTTAAACAAACAATTTAATAGTGTTCACAACTATGATGATTGTGAAGCTTGGTTGAGGTGGTGAAGTTAGAGGATGGAAGAGGGAGGGATATTTCCCTGGGAATGCCTTGCTGCTAAATGATGAACTAGCACTTGGCTGAGCCCTCAAGGGTTAACTCATTGTTGTTAATGTAGCCTCTCATCAAGGCAGCACGAACAGGAGGGAGGGGAGACAGCATAGCAGACAGAGACAGGAGGGAGGGGATACAGCATAGCAGATAGAGACAGACACACACCTTGCGTGTGGGAGAGAGAGAGATGCACACTTCCCCTTTAAGTAAGCTGACCCACTCTTAAGTGCATTGTCTTTTTAAGTGGATCAGGAAGTTGAGACAGCAGCTGCTGCCCCAAGCTCTCTCTGTCTCTCTCAGTCCGTGTCCCCTCCCTGCTCTATATGGAGAAGGGGTAAGCGGGGTGCAGGAATGGGGGGAGGGGGACACCCTGACATTAGCTCCCCTCTTCCTCCCCTGCCCAGCAAGCAGGAGTCTCTGGGAGCAGCTCCAAAGCAGAGGGCAGGAGCAGCACATGGCAGTGGGGGGAGGGACAGCTGAACTGCCGATTGACAGCCTGCTGGGCAGCTGCAGCACAGGGAACTTAGGGGAGCGGGGAGCTGATAGGGGGATCTGATAGGGGGCTGCCGGTCCACCCTGGTTATAAGCCCCCATCAGCTAGCTGCAACGGGCTGCTCTTCCTGCAAGCAGTGGACAAAGCAGGTGGCTCCCAAACGACGTTAGAAGGGAGCATTGCACAATTTTAAATGAGCATATTCCCTAATTGATCAGCAACATAACAACAAAACAATGTTAACCAGGATGACTTTAAGTGAGGAGTTACTGTATAAGCATGAAGGCATACACATATAAATGTATTCATACTAAAATACATATAGGTGTGATACTGATGATGGAGGGCAGTAGAGAAAAGACTGTACAGGAAGCCAATGGGATGGGCAGGTGAGCATAGTATCCAAGGTTTTGGAATAATTTAGATGAAGAAAGGGGCTTGAAATGTTGTGCTACATGTACAGAAAATGTGAAAAAATTACATGTGACCCTGCGCTACAAGCAAAAACTAGATCAATGTGGATGCACCACAAGTTCCTGCAAAGGAACTTTGCTGAACCCCATAGTTCACCAACCAAGAGAGGCCACCATTACAAACACCAGCAGCTCAGGAGCACCTATGGCTCACAAGAAGCAGTAGTAGGGGCAGCAGAAGCATCAAGAAACCTCATTGTGGAGAAACTAAATGAATTCTTTGCCTCAGTCTTCACGGCTGAGGATGTTATGGAGATTCCCAAACCTGAGCCATCCTTTGTAGGTGACAAATCTGAGGAATTGTCACAGATTGAAGTGTCACTAGAGGAAGTTTTGGAATTCATTGATAAACTTAACAGTAACAAGTCACCGGGACCAGATGGCATTCACCCAAGAGTTCTGAAATAACTCAAATGTGAAATTGCGGAACTATTAACTATGGTTTGTAACCTGTCCTTTAAATTGGCTTCTGTACCCAATGACTGGAAGATAGCTAATGCAATGCCAATATTTAAAAAGGGCTCTAGAGGTGATCCCAGCAGTTACAGACCGGTAAATCTAATGTCAGTACTGAGCAAATTAGTTGAAACAATAGTAAAGAATAAAATTGTCAGACACATAGAACATAAATTGTTGGGCAAAAGTCAACATGGTTTCTGTAAAGGGAAATCATGTCTTACTAATCTATTAGAGTTCTTTGAAGGGTTCAACAAACATGTGGACAAGGGGGATCCAGTGGACATAGTGTACTTAGATTTCCAGAAAGCCTTTGACAAGGTCCCTCACCAAAGGCTCTTACATAACTTGAGTTGTCATGGGATAAGAGGGAAGAGCCTTTCATGGATTGAGAACTGGTTAAAAGACAGGGAACAAAGGGTAGGAATAAATGGTAAATTTTCAGAATGGAGCGGGGTAACTAGTGGTGTTCCCCAAGGGTCAGTCACAGGACCAATCCTATTCAACTTATACATAAATGATCTGGAGACGGGTAAACAGTGAGGTGGCAAAGTTTGTAGATGATACTAAACTGCTCAAGATAGTTAAGACCAAAGCAGACTATGAAGAACTTCAAAAAGATCTCACAGAACTAAGTGATAGAGCAATAAAATGGCAAATGAAATTTAATGTGGATAAATGTAAAATAATGCACATTGGATAAAATAACCCCAACTATACATACAATATGATGGGGGCTAATTTAGCTACAACTAATCAGGAAAGAGATCTTGGAATCATCGTGGATAGTTCTCTGAAGACGTTCACGCAGTGTGCAGCGGCAGTCAAAAAAACAGACAGGATGTTAGGAATCATTAAAAAGGAGATAGAGAATAAGACGGAGAATATCTTATTGCCCTTATATAAATCCATGGTATGCCCACATCTTGAATACTGCGTACAGATGTGGTCTCCGCATCTAAAAAAAGATATACTGGCATTAGAAAAGATTCAGAGAAGGGCAACTAAAATGATTAGGGGTTTGGAACAGGTGCATATGAGGAGAGATTAAAGAGGCTAGGACTTTTCAACTTGGAAAAAACGAGACTAAGGGAGGATATGATAGAGCTATATAAAATCATGAGTGGTGTCGAGAAAGTGAATAAGGAAAAGTTATTTACTTGTTCCCATAATATAAGAACTAGGGGCCACCAAATGAAATTAATGGGCAGCAGGTTTAAAACAAATAAAAGGAAGTTCTTCTTCACACAATGCACAGTCAACCTATGGAACTCCTTTCCTGAGGAGGTTGTGAAGGCTAGGACTATAACAAGGTTTAAAAGAGAACTAGATAAATTCATGGAGGTTAAATCCATTAATGGTTTTTAGCCAGGATGGGTAAGGAATGGTGTCCCTAGCCACTGTTTGTCAGAGGGTGGAGATGGATGGCAGGAGAGGGATCACTTGATCATTACCTGTTAGGTTCATTCCCTCTGGGACACCTGGTATTGGTCACTGTTGGTAGACAGGATACTGGGCTGGATGGACCTTTGGTCTGACCCAATATGGCCATTCTTATGTTCTTATGTTCTCAAGCAATTCCCCAGAAGACTCCTCCCCCATTCTTTATGATGTTTAGTCAAAGTTTTACTGTGTGTTATGTACTGTACACAAACAGTCACAGCATCACACACACACACAGGTAAGCTGGGTTTTGCCTCAGTAGAGAATCAGAGATGTTTCAGAGAATAAAGTGAGTTTCCATGTCAGATTGTATGTATTGTGACAGACCCAGACCAGTGGGGTACAGGAGTCTGGTAGAGGGCAAATATACTGGTCACTGGATGAGTAGTTTTCTGTTCCCTGAGTGACCAGAGCAGGGGCTGCACTAGAGTAATCAGGAACCTGCTAGAACCAGTTAAGGCAGGCAGGCTAATTAGGACACCTGGAGCCAATTAAGAAGAAGCTGCTAGAATCAATCAAGGCAGGCTAATCAGGGCACCTGGGTTTTAAAAAGGAGCTCACTTCAGTTTGTGGTGCGAGTGTGAGAAGCTGGGAGCAAGAGGCGCAAGGAGCTGAGAGTGAGAGGGTGTGCTGCTGGAGGACTGAGGAGCACAAGCGTTATCAGACACCAGGAGGAAGGTCCTGTGGTGAGAATAAGGAAGGTGTTTGGAGGAGGCCATGGGGAAATAGCCCAGGGAGTTGTAGCTGTCATGCAGCTGTTACAGGAGGCACTATAGACAGCAGTCCACAGGGCCCTGGGCTGGAACCCGGAGTAGAGGGCAGGCCCGGGTTCCCCCCAAACCTCCCAATTGACCTGGACTGTGGGTTCTTCCAGAGGGGAAGGCCTCTGGGCTGTTCCCCAACCCACATGGTGAATCTCTGAGGCAAGAAAATCCGCCAATAAGTGCAGGACCCACCAAGATAGAGGAGGAACTTTGTCACAGTATAAATGATGAAACCAAAATAATGGGGACTACAAGGACAAATGGAGGCCCTCTTATACCACCCAAAGTGATTTTAATATATAATGGAGTTCTTACTGCAGGCTACTATTCAGTTACTACACATAGAAAATGGAGGAATTGACATGGGATGAAGTGAGGTAGTGTTGCCTGTGGATTCACTTCATAGAGGGATACAAAATATTTTCAACTTTCCTAGTTTCCCCATCTCTTTTACCCTCTGAAATAATTCTAGCATTACAAGGTGAGATGGGGAGAGGAGAAATACAAACTCTAGCATTACTGAATGGAAACTATATAGGAGTGTGCCGTACATCACTCCCGCGTACTTAAACCAAAATATCAGTGCAACAATACCCTATTTTCTTGCGCCTTAGTAGGCCATCCAATAGACCCTTCTCCCGATTTCCCCCGTCCCCCAGCTACGGTTGTCTTTTTGGAGAGTATCACTGGTGACCAAGGATCCCAAGCTAGTGGCTTTAGTAAACCTCATATCTGCTCCTACTCCAGCATATCTTCTTGCTTCCTCTCACACAAGCTTGAGGAAACAAGAGAAAATAGCTTCTGTTGATCCTTTCAAGCACACAGAATAGAGCTCAGCCAATCAAGCTTGAAGAAATGTCATGTGACTTCATTCGTGTGTTGATACCCAAACAACCCGGCTTGAAACGCTAAACACTTAACTGAAAACACTGCCATGCCTAACTTCAACTAAATACTCACTGACGAAGCGTTTTGCACAGAAGCTCTTCAGTCTCAGAAAGTGTGTTTAGTTTCTCAACAAATGTTTCACACGGCTCTCAAGCTGTCATAGTGCATGTGGTCAAAATTAGTGATATGGAGTAGTATATCCGTTAATTTGATCCCTATTTTTAGAGTTCCCACTTTCTTTCTATTGATGAAGAGGTGTTGAATACTAATGAGGGATATTTGCTCTAACCCAAACAGTCATTACCAGGTAATGAATAACCAATCTGCATGTACTTGGTTCTTTAGCACAGGGATCATATTTACGTCATGTGTATACAGTGGCTAGTACAATGGAGCTTTGATTCTGCATGGGGTTGCAATATGAATAATAATAAAGAAAAATGTGGGCTCTTTTATGACTGTATAAAAAAGAACTATCATCTATCTGAATTTCTTTGATCTTTGAAATTGGACTGACAATCTCATAAAACAGGGCTTCCATTAATTTTTGCTCCTGGTGGATCTGGAAATACAATGAAATCTTTATAATATACTTTGTACATTTTAGACAAATCCCTTTCTTAAGATGCTACCACAGATTATTCTGAAGTATACTGTGTACATTTCTGCTCCACTGTTATTGGAAGACCTTACTCTCTGTTAAAACAATTTTTATCACTCTTTTGATTAACACACTGCATTGTATTGATAACACTTTTCCAGATGTTTTTGGAACTTGTAATTCAGGCTGAAATTCGAAATGTAGAAGAACATGAAAATGAAAAATAATAGGGGTAAAAGTTGTCCACATTTTTCTGAAACTCTAAAAGGTTTGAGTACAGTTTGATATCGGAGTGAAGATTTTCAGTGGGTCTTAGTTAATACAGGAAGGTTTACACAGTTCTAGTACTCACCCAAGTATAAATTTAGGCCACAATCCTGCAAACACTTATGCACTTGCTTAACTATATTGCCACAAGTAATCCAATTTAGGGGTCTTAAAGCTGAAAATCCACACATTGTAAGAAACCCATTTAAGAACACAGCTTTAGTGGTTTGAATCTGAAGAATACTTACTCATATCTGATGATTTTATAGTAAAGTAGTAAATATACTTGCCATTTCATTCTCTTTTTAGGAATGCAATGCTCTGAAACAAAAATGACCAATTTGTTCAGTCCATCTCACAGTATTCTACTGTCCATCACCTTGTGAGCTGCTGGCTACCTTTTGCTGGACATGACAGTATCTGTATAAATCAACATCAACTGCACAATTCAGAACATCATATAATACCTCCATAGTGTGGTGGAGGACCACAAAGCAAAACCACTCCTTGTCCTTCTCTGACTGAGACGGTGCTTCTTGTTTTGGTTTCAAAATTTCCAAGATCTTGAACAAAAGAAAACAAAAAACAAATATTAACTGTCAGATTTATTTAGATGCAAATTATGGGTCCAACTTTGCAATCCTTACTCTGACAAAAAATCTAATTGAAATTAAACGAGCCAGGCCTTTTATTGCAATATTATAATAAAACTTCTATCTGCATACATGCTCATATACCATGTCAGACCAGTGGTCTCCCTAATCTAGTACCCTGTTTCTGAGATTGTCCAGTACCAGGTGCTTCAGGTGGAGGTGCTAAAATCCTTGAGGTGCGTGATTATAGAATAACCTGTTCATAGGGAAGTTACTTCCCAACTCCCATCATTTTGTAATACGTTATATTCCCCTTTGCAAGCTCATTCAGCATTATTTGATGACTCTATAGCACCACTTTTGGATACTGAACACAAAAAATAAGCTTGTCTTGGCCTTTTTTTTTTTGTATATTTCAAATTTACAAGTCTTTCATATCAGTAGAGAAAAAGCCTATTTTTTCTAATAATGTTTTTTCATTTAATTATTAGGTGGACAGTAACTTTAGCATTTACTTTAGTACGTATAGGAGAATCTGTACTGAAATGCCTATGCAGGCAGACCTTTTTTAAAGGAATCTGATCAGTATAGTCCTGATCCAAACCCCACTGAAGTCAGGGGTAATCTCTCTGTTAATCTCAATGGGCTTTGCATTTGGACCTATAAGAGCAAATGAAGAGCTTTACAGGAGACAAATAAATGGACACTAGGAGATTCATTATGGTAGTATAACCTACCCCTAAATGTAATTTCTATGGCTAATTGTCAGTTTCTTTTAACTGAAGCTATAAATATACATCAAGAAAAGAATCTACCCTTCTGTTTCATTGCTTATTAAAAAGGTGCGGATAATAAGTTTCTCAGTGTGGTTCCCGGTTAATAATGTGACTCTAATTCAAAAGATAACATAGCAGATGTATCTTCCAAAAAACTCCACCGAAGCCAATGGTTTTCTTTTTGTTCCAAAAGCTCTAATTTAAAATGCTGAGATTCATTACTTTTATGTCAGAGTGCCTTATGGCAGGAGCTGTATCAAATGCTATTTTTTTTCCCATTCAAACTGTGTTTTAATAAAATATAACAGGATATATCATCTCCTTCCTAGAGCTGTCTATCCCATATAATTTCACATATTGTTTGCTTTATTTATCTTACCACAAGGGTTTTATGTTCACACTCTGAAAAGTACCTTTAGGTCCAGTTAGGCATGGAAATTTAGACCTGTAGATAGTGTCATGCAAATCAAATTTATAATCTACAAGAAATCAGGTAAATAATAACTGTGTTTGCTTTTTTCCCCTATGAGCTAAACCTTTTTTTTTTTTTTTTTTCATTTTATTTTTTTTAGAGCTGCACAGGGAGATAGATGTGTCAGAGGACTTTGTTAATGGGGCTGTTAAATGTCAGGGTTAATTCAGGTCATTTGTATCCAGTGACAGTCAACTGTTTCTCACTGTGATAAATAATCAGATTATTTTGTGGCTAAATTAGCTCAGATTTGGCCCAGGCTGTCTGCTCCTGCAGTCACCTTTGTTTTGAATTTTTGCCAATGTCACTTGCTGATATGCTGGTGGTGATAGGGAAGTTTTCTGTTATGACCTGCAGATTGAATCCATGTCCTTCTTGGCTAGTGAAGGCCATCAGAAAGTTGCTGGCGATATTGTTGGAAATTTTTTCCATGAGCTGTCTCTGGTAGGGGGACATACAATTTTCTTTGAAAGAGATGATTATAAGAGCCTTCCCAGACAATGACAGTCTCTTAAAGATATCTTCGTTTTTTTTTTTTTTACCTTTCTTTTGCTGAGAAGGATAATCAAGAAGGCTCTGGTGGAACTGGTCGAGAATCTAATGGAGTTCTCAGGTTTTACCATAGCCACTTTGGCTTTAAGCAATGCTATAACATGGAGACGATGCTGATTGTGGTGGTCAGCAGGCGAAGAAGATCACATGTCTGTGCTGCTTCTTTTGTATTTGTCAGCTGCTTGTGATAGCACTAACCCTGTGGAGTTCTTTGACACGTTTGTGGACTTTAAAATGAGGAAGTGGAGTCACACTTGAATGGCTCTGTTCTTTTCTTTTTGAGAAGATGTAGAAGGTAATAGTGACCAATTGTTCAACTTCCCTTTGGGCTCTCACACTGGTGATTCCACAGGATTGGACAGTTCCCAGTGTGTGTAGGGGATCATTATATAGCTAGCTAGAATTCATGAACTATGATGTCATCAATATGCAATACCCTCTAGTTCTATATGTCAGTCTCTTCAATCCCACCTGCTGTCAAGCGTCTTGCCTAACATCTAATTATGAGGTTAAGGATGAGACCAAGCTGGTGCAGATAAAAATGAGGTAATACCTAGTGGACAACCAGAAGAAATGGAGGAGTCTACATCTGTGCTTACCATTTATTACACAACTTTGCAACTTGGGGCTCTTCCAGTGTTTCCCCTAAGGAACGTATTGTATTTGTGTTTTCAAATCTGTACTCACTGTTGGCTGATTTGGGTGGGGGGAGATTCAAAGTGCTGTTTTTTATCTAGAAAGTTCTGTTTGAGACCTTGCTTTCTCAAAGAATACTTTTTTCTTCATGTGGTTCAACAGCAATTTGATCAGCTGAGTCACTACCTGGACAGGCTCAGCTCTTGCTTATCAATACCCGAATTCGCTCCCCTTTAGATGAACCTTACACAACTGACTTTATTTTTTTCCTCCTCTCCCTCTTCTTGTATATTGGTCTCCTGTGCAAATATTGTCTATTCAGAGGTGGATGAATTGAATTAGGGAGCTGCAACACCTCATGACACTTTCTACACTCTGTTATGGTGACAATTGAAGGTATCTGTCAATGCATTGGAAAAACATTTGTAAGATATATGATGTCCCTTTAATTTCCTGCCTGCTAGTTTTCTGGGTTGGAGTCTAACGGCATGTCTTCACTACCCGCCGGATCGGCGGGTAGCAATCAATCTATTGGGGATCGACTTATCGCATCTAGTGAAGACGCAATAAAATCGATCCCCGATGGCTCTGCTGTCGACTCCGGAAATCCACCGCGGCAAGAGGCGGAAGCGGAGTCGACGGCGGTGCGGCAGCAGTCGACTCGCCGCCGTCCTCATAGCCAGGTAAGTCGACCTAAAATACGCAACTTCAGCTACGCTATTCACGTAGCTGAAGTTGCGTATCTTAGGTCGACCCTCCGCCCCCCCCCCCCCCGTAGTGTAGACCTAGCCTAAGTATTCTATGGGGGGGAAAGACAAAAAGGAAAGGAGCATATAGTATGTTGTATTCACTACCATAAACAGAAAGGAAACCAAGAATGGCATGATTCTGTATGCCTCACTCAAACTTAACAGATACTTATAGTTTTATTTATTTGGTGTAATATCTAAACACCCAGTCTTTTAAACCTTTTATAAACATGTCTACATACTTGTTCTGAAAAGTTAGTACAATATAAATGAAGGAAGTAATAATAGAGTCATTGGATTATGCCTGTTCCCTTTTCTCCAAGGTGTCAACAATTTGCTACAGAACCTTATCAATTCACTACCCATCTTCTTGGGAAGGGAGATTAGTAGGTGCATAGCACCCACTTACACCTGGACCCAAAGTCAGGCAATGGCATGAAAGAACACATAGGCCTTAGTGGTGACTTGGTTGATATAGGCATAAGTGCCTCATAGAGTACTGTGTGCTTATTAGAACATAGGAAAAAATCAAGTCGCATAAGGTCTTTCCCAACACTGCTATGAAGATATTGGTGATGACATGTGAAGGCTGCTGTGAAAAACTAGTGTTTAGAATGTGTGTAAACACCTCTAGGAAGTGGTTTTGTGAGGGTTGGATAGAACCTCATAAGAACAATGCCACAGACTTTAAATGTCACCATAACATCTGGAGATCGTTTAGGCCTGAATATTCCAAATTTCAGAGTTTAGGGTTTAGGAGAAGAGACCCAATTACAATGTGGGGGAAAAAACCTCTCGTCGTCTTCAATAAAAGAAGGATCAGAAACCCTCACAAAGTTTCAAGCCTGCACAACATTTTCAAAAGACAAGCCTGGGAGCTTAACTCTGCTAGACAGTAAAAAACATGGACTGAACAGAGACACTGGATTTATGGCTTATTAGAACAATCTGTAACCCACTAATCCCCCTTTTTGTCCTATGGCTGCAGAAGTGTTAGTGGGCCACTCTACCTTGAATAGCGTATGTGCTAACTACTTATGTTAAACAATCTGTTCCACCTCCCAGGTCACTGGGAGTTCCTTTCCCAGGCCTGAAGAAGAGCTGTGTGTGTCTTGAGAGTTTGTCTCTCTCACCAACAGAAGTTGGTCCAATAAAAGATATTATCTCACCTGCCTTGTCTCGCTAATATTATGGAACCAACACAGCTACAACTACAAAGTTTCAAACTGTCAGATTACCTCAGGGATGAAATAAACCAAACCTTTTGAGGTTTATGCATTAGTAATAAAAACCAGCAGAAATCCCTCTCCTGAGCACATTCTTTCCTCCCTTTTGCTACTGTAGCACAGAGAAGACAAGGCTTTATTTTTTTCATAAAACAGAATAAAATAAAACAAAACACCCTGAAAAATGTACATAGTTTAGTCAATGGCTTCCAATCCCCTTCCAGTACTGTAAATCGTAGATTCACATTTTTGCTAAGAACAAGATTCTGCTGGTAAAAGAAGCTTTGGGGGGGGGGGGGGGGGAGAGCAATACTGTGAAGAATGTTTTCACAAAGATGCAAAATTAACCAAGTTTGCACTGCTGTTCTTAGATCTCTGCCAGTAATATTACACATCAATCTGGACATAAGGCCCATGGGGAAAAAATGGTTGGTGCTGAGCACCCACTGGCAGCCCCCCTATCGGCTTCCCCCCCCAGCACCTCCCACCCACTGGCGGGCCACACGGATCAGCACCTCCCCCTCCCTCCTCGCGCCTCCCGCTCACTGCAATCAGCTGTTTCGCAGCGTTCAGGAGCCTCTGGGTGGGGGGGAGGGGAGAGGAGCGAGGGTGGAACTGGACAGGAAAAGGTGGGGCGGGGTGGAGCAGGGGCAGGAAGAGGAGGGGTGTGGGTCGAGCAGGACGAGAAGAGGCAGGGCGTGGGTGGGGCCTTGGGAGAAGGTGTGGGGCGGGGCCAGTGGTCAAGCACCCCTCCCCCCTGGCACTTTGAAAAGTCGGCGCCTGTGACTTTGGAAATTGATTCATTTGCTAGAAAGCAGGAGACTGTAAGGAGAAACTTTCATCTGGTGGGGCTACAGTAATCTGTCTTGCATCCACCCTCTACCTTTCCTTAAGAAATTGATTTCCCCTTGTTTTTCATTTAAAATCACAGACTCCACCACTGATTAAAATATCAATAGTGCAACAGTGATGGGTTTTTTTTAAGTCCCAGAAACTCCTTTGTTTCCCAATTAGTAGGACTAATTTTGATGTGGTAAGAAATTATCTTCCGTACCTGATCTACAAGTGATGTGCCAAAATCCCTGTGCAGGAATCTTGCCTATTTCACTGGCATTACTGGCAGTATACTGTAGGTCAGATTTACCAAAGTGTGCAGCACTCACCACAGTTGGGGACAGGTTTTCAAAAGAATTTAATTTCCATTTGGTTACCTAAAGGAAGTGGCCAGATCATTTAGAGGTGCTCAGCACCTCCCGTTAAAACCAATGGACACTTAGTGAGTGCTTAATAGAATTAGTCAAAAAAAAAAAAATCTGCTTAAACTGTTTTCTAATGGAAAATTGGTTAAATGACCCTTTTTTGAAAAAAAAAACCCACCCCTGCTCTCTGCAGAAAATACTAAATTTTCATAAAAACCCCTAGAATCCCTGGAAAATGAGGGGGGAAATATTGATAAATGCCTCATGGGATTTGTAGCTCAGGTGCCTCATTCTTCTCTATGGGCCAGTTTCCTCAACCAGTCTACACCTCCTATGATGCATAGCAGCCAGGGACTCCCATGATGCACTGTGACAACAGGAGACTGGGAGGTATAGTCTAGCCAGGGAACCCAGCCCATGGAAAAGAACGGCGGCATGAGGCACCTGAACCACAACTCCCATGAGCCAGCACAGCTGTGTTTCCTAATCCAACATTTTGGCTGAATATGTTCAATTTTTGGCCAAAAGTTTTTGTTTTTTTAGTTTTTCCATGTAAAAACAAATGTATTTTAGTTTTTGTCACTTTTTTCTGAGGATACCTCCCTCCTCAACCACCCAATTTTCCAATCAGCTCTAGAGTTGAACTGTTTTGAAAGTCTGCCTACTGATATAAGTGACTAAATGTAAGCTGTTTGGTGTTGAACTCCTTTGAAAATCTGACTCAACATGAACATTTACAGTAACAGCAGCAGAACCACACTGCCTTCTTTGTTATTGTGTTACCTAGCATAACTTTATAACATAACATGACATAACCTAATAAAACATAATGTTGCCTGTCAAGAACAGCATTAAATAAGATAGCAAAGATCAGGTGTTTGGCATGTATTTAGATTGCTAATATGCATTTAGGAATAGTGTGGATATGTAACAGATGGTATATTTTGCTAACTATAGAGTTTCTGCAGAAATCTATAAATAAGTTATTACCTATTTCTCTATAATGCCTTCCATTCTTTGCCTGCATTTCTCTCCCTTTGTGAATAATGAGTTGCCACAAACTGCATTGTACTATGAGCTGCAAGTCAAAAAAATAATCCCCCTTTCAGAACTGTGTGTGCTGGCAGATTACTATTGGTATGGCACAATTAATCAGTCAAATGTAATAATGAGGTCCTGTAGACAAAGAAAACACTCAGGTGAATAAGTGATTCTTCACAGTGAAGTGTGGAAATATATGGACTCAGCTGTGTGTGGCAGCAAGTCATCATCTTCAGTAGGGAACATTTGCAGACCTCAGCAAGAGAGATATATGCTTAGAGCAGGAAAAACATATGTTACCCAGTGGAAACCAAATTAGCAGCTGACAGGACCATTTCTGATATAGGTTGAAAAATTTGAGGTAGTGGGGTTTCCAGATTTGCATGGGGTGTAAATATGGGAAGGAAGTTTGTATAATGGGTATAAATTGTTATAGCTCTGTCAAAGTCAGCAGAATTATACTGATTTACACCAGCTAAGGATATGGCCTGTGATTCTTAAATTTGGATATTCAATTACAAGTAAAAGGAGAAGGTAAAATGAATAGTATTTTAGAGGAGAGTGAACACCAGAGCAGTTTTGCTAAGTACTGCACTGCAGTTAGCAGGAGATAAGCAAATCCATAGTGATCAGTGAAGTGTTTAGTTAAGGTGATGAATGATGATATCTGGAGAAATGTACTAATGTAATATACACAAACATTTCCTGCTCAATGTGCTCATGCTACTGCATTAAAAGGACTGATGATCAATCACTGAAAGGAGACTATTTCCCAAAGTCTTTTTTCTTAAGTGTTTAATGCCAACCACTTCCATGAATGCTAATTGGACCAGGATTTTATAACTATTTTTATTTTTACCTACAGGATGCTTGATATTTATTTAATGTAAACTTCTTTTAAAATAAAGTGATGGGGTAATTTCTTTTAAGTCACACAACAGTGCATCCATGTCACAATGCAGTGGGTGAGACTGGATGTGGGGAGATGATGCATTTTTGTACAGTGAGTATCAAAATCCCATCAGGAGTAGGAAATAATTTAATATTATCTATGTATGGTAAGGTCAAAGCTACGTAAATTACATAAGGGTAGTTGGGACACTTCCCAATCTGCAACTTAATCAGACATCATTCTTCAGGGTGGTGGAGTGTTATTCCGTTCTTTTACATGCATTTTAAAATGCCAGAGACAGAGATGGCAGAATCCTCACCTTTCAGACAGAAGCTGGTAGGTAGGGAAGGGTGAACCAGTTCAAGTAAAACATGAACTGGTCTGGCTCTTAGTTGATTGTCTATCCCCTGATCTGAATCCAAATGTTTGTTCTAGATAAAATCCCCTCCATCTAGTCTTACTCTGAATCCCACAAACACCCCTATTTCCCACCTCCATTTTTAGCCCACATCATGCAGCTGATTTCTCTCTTTTCTTTAAATATGGGGCAGAGCATATTCTTCAGTGGGTCTTGGCAACTGATACATATATGGCCAACACACTATTAATAACTAATTCCCTGCTCTTAAAGTGCTCTTAGGTGCCTTGAATAGAGATAAATATACCAGAATCTGCCATGCTTGCTTACAGATATGTGGTGTTCTGATACCATGGTGAGGGCAATGTGCAGAAAATAATAAAACTGTGTATTCTGTGAAGTAGGAGCAGAACAGGCATCAAGGCCAGTGAAGTACTGACACACACTTTGCAATACATTAAATCCAGTGTATGATGCTCAGGCCAAGTGAGTGATAAATAGTGCTATTGTAACCCATGCCTGGTTGGTGAGGGACTCTGGCCCACTCTAGTAGCACATAGACCATCTAGAGCAGTGGTTCTCAACCTGTTTACCACTGTGGGTCGCATATGCGGCCTGCAATGTGTTATGTGGATCGCATCCAATACTACCTGTATGGCTCAAGGATGTCACATGGGCCACAGCTGTGTGTTGATTGGGCCACAAGTGGCCCACGGGCCGCAGGTTGAGAACCACTGATCTAGAGTCTGCTATAACCCTAACCTTGACTCATGTGCCTTGTAGCTCATGCAGAAGAGGTAAGCTTCAGAGAGTCCAGGTTTGATCCTGCCTGACGACAACCAGGGTCTGTCGATGTTATACTATCAATAGGAATTGCATGATTTAAGTTGAGACAGCTGAGCCTCAGAATGTTCATAGTTTGGGTTCAGTTGGGATGCTTATTAAAAAAGAAAAAAACGATCAGAAATATCTAGGCCTCCTGAGTTGGTAAATTTGGGTTAAAAATGTCACAGGAAGTGGTTGTTTCACAATGTTTTTTGACATTTCCATCACTTCTGCTCCCAGTTATAGCTGGGAACATTATGAGGATAGTGTTTATCAAGGCATTCCAGGATTTTTTGTTGCAATCCTCGCCAGAAACACGAAGTAAGAAAGTAGAACTATGGGGGGGGGGGAGGGGAGAGGGAGAGGGAATCATCATATTCTTTTTTTCAAGATAAGAGGACCAACTCATAAAGAAAACATTGATCCAAATATTTCACAAGTTCCCAAAATTGTTTAGTTATGAATTCTAAAAATGGGCCAAGGTTCAGAAAGTGTTTTATTTTATCCAACACTGTTGATCCCACATTTAAGCCTAGCAATAGAGGACAGGACTTTTGCAATTATTTCTTTCACTGAGAAAAAATTACCTCTTGCATACTGGACAAACAATGGATTTGGCATTTAGAGAAGAATGTAGATCTGGCCTCTCTGTGGATCCTTGAACCAACTTGCTAGTGCAGAACACTGTTTCAGAAAGGCAGTGCTCAGAAACCAATCTTACCACTGCACCAGAAAGGACCCGCATGTATTTCCACCTTTTGCATGTTTCCTGACTTTCAGACTGCACAGTATGTGCAGTAGTCCACTGAACTTTCCATTACACCAGCCAGGACACCATGTTCTTTTTGGGTGTCCGTTAGTTAGAGTCATTGTCACTTGCACCACTGTTTGGGCAACTGACTCAGGTCATGCAGCAAAGTTGATCTGATGCAACAGTATGTTAAGGATTCCATGCAAGCGATACTCTTGGTGTATTTATATGAAGATGATAAAACAACACTGATTTGGTGCATGAGATTTGGTGATCTGGTGATAAATGATGTTGCTTTATTGCCAATAGCTTAGTAGGAGAAAATAAAACTCTATTAACCTATTTTAGGAATGAATATTGAACAGCCCTGTACTACTAACGAGCAAACAAGGAAATAAGAGCATTTTAATATATGATTGTTACAGACAATTAAAGCAAGTCAAATTTATCACCTTGCATAATTACTAACAGTTCATCTGAATTAATGCAATTTCATGCTTTCTTGAACTTTTGATTTTTTTTCCATAAATGTTTTGTCATTATATAATCCCAAATATTACTGATATAATTATAGGCCATTATTGAATAATACAATGAATGCTAAGTCATTAGAAGTAAGAGCACTTCACAAGTTAGAAATCCTGCTGAGGAAAAATCAATAGACTTTCTCACATTTCTGTGGAGATGTGCTGATTTGTGATACACCACGTTGGGCTCCGGTTTCTTCTTTGCTTTAGAGCATGTGATAGATCATGACATGATGTATCACAATGCAATTTTCCTCACAGGGAAATGTGACCAAAAATTGTGAACTCAGCAGTTTTCAGAAAAAGCTCATTGTTAAAATTTGCAATAAGCAATTCTACCATCTGTGATTAGAGACTGGTTATTTGTTACCTATTTTTTTTCTGTAGTGCAAATTACTCATATAACTCACTGCTGTTATAGTATATGTTACAGGTCTCCCTTTGTGCCTGATTCACAGAGGATATGAGTCTCTATTACTGCATCCATCTAAAGAACCTGGATCCTTAGCTTAAGCTGTAGCAGTTCATGATTTTAGTTTTGGAGTTCCCTGATCTATTGTCGAAGATGGGAGCCATCATTCACACTTCAATGGTTTTTATTCACATGAGTTAGCTCCAGTGCAAACAATGAGGCTACTCACATGATCAAAGCTTTGCAGAACTGGGACCTTAGACTCATGCCTACCTTTGTTGCTATTTCTTAGTCATCATCTTTCCTCATGTAAGAAGGTTCATTGACTTCAGCATGGCTACAAAAATAGTTAGGGTCAGATTCTGATTGGCCCAGATACGCATTCACAAGAGTGCAGGGCACCAGGATGCTTTCTCAGAGTGCTCCAGAAGGCATTGTGCCACCCAGAGGTACAATGCTTCCAGTTCCCATGTGGACACTGTAGCTTTGAGCAATCCCTAGTGCAGATTGGTTCTAAAATGCCACAACTGGTTGCTAATTCATGTATAATATCAATGTGTTTCTTGTCATCATTGCTGTACATTTGAAAACTTTTATGTATAACTATTTTAAAGAAAATCTAAAATAGAGAGTTAAACATGTTGCACCAAAGCCACCTTATTTTGGGCATGTGGGAAATTTCATTGACATCAATAGGTCTACTAGCTTGAGTAAAGCAAGCAGGATGTGGCTCACAATGAAATCTAGTATTCTCACTTTAAATAGCATGAGGAAAACTCATCTAAAAAAGACAGTTGAGTGAGATTTCAACAAAAGTCCTCAATTAATTATTGCTGTCTGCAGTGTTATTATAGCCATTTTGGTGTCAACATATGAGAGAGATGGAAGACCAACAGAAGTTGATCCAATAAAAAAGATATTCGCTCTTTGTCTCAATTAACTAGTAATAGAAGAGACTGGATAATTGTCAATCTAAGTGTTCGTCACTAACTGCATCATATGGCTAATTTGTTTAAATAGAAACAAGTAATACAGCAATGTATATAATACTATATTATTGGTACCATTACTTGTAATGTATGTCTGGTCCGATGGTCTTGATGGAAAAAAAATTCAGCACAAGGGAAATAAAAGTCCTGGCATAATTTATCTATAAATCTATATGAACTGCATTTGAATATCAGAAAATGAGTCAATTAAATCAAGATCAATTATTTAAAATCTTGAAGATACCTAAAAAAAAAAAAATTGAAGATCAGAGTCCTTAAAATTTTCTTCTACAGAAAACAACTCTTTTTCAACATCATGGAAAACAGATATTATGATAAACAAAAACCAAACCAAAACAACAACAGAAGATCAGGTAACCTCAGAGTATGTTAATAGTCAGGGTGGGAGGGAAAAAAGTCAGTTTTATCAATGGTAACCCACAGTTTATGCTTGAACACTTATTTTAGAAACCTCCATTGTAAGCATATTAATGTTATCTTTGAATGTCGGTTTGATTTGTTGGTTTCAGGAGTTGTTATGCTCAGTGATCTAAATCAGTGGGTTTTGACCTTTTTCATACTGTAAGCCCATTTTACAAAAGGACTCACTTTCCATCTAGACATAAAGAGAGGGAGGGTCACAACTGACTGTGGACCTGTTCATGACCCCTCAAATGAGAGGGCAGTACCTTGCAATTAAAAGGTTGACAACCCATATTATAAATATATATGGCATTTTTTAATCCTTGTGACATGACCTAGTCATGAACAGAAGACAATATGATAAATGATTTCCCTCATGGCATTGCCACCACAGGCTCCCACTGTGAAATCAGATTGCCTGCCACCAAGCAGTGGAATCTGTTAGAAAAACATTGGGGAGGAGAGGAGTGTGTTCCACCTTCACATTGCAGGGCATTTGAGCCTTTAATGTGGATCTGTAAGGGCCATGTATTCATAAAAGTAGTTACTTTGGTAAGCACCCTCATTTTCTACAAATATCACTATGGTGGTGCATAGTGATCACATGTTGCTCAGAAACCTCATAGAGTCACAAAATACTTTTTTAACTGTCAAAAGTGAATTTATCAAGTAAGTTCTCTAATGCTTCCTATATCCTGATAATGGTGTTGATGCTATTGAGCTCTTTCTTCTTTTAACACTATCTAATCTTCAATTTTTACTTTCTAATTGATTTTTCCATAAATTCATTCTTAAGATTAAGAGCAATGCTATCTCTAATTAAGGCAGCTGAAAGCTGTTTAGCATTATTCACTTCCTGATTTAAATCCTTATATTTTCCACTAAACATTTAAAGAGCCTCTCTTTACTATAATCAGAGGGGTAGCCGTGTTAGTCTGGATCTGTAAAAAACAACAAAGACGCATCTGACGAAGTGGGTATTCACCCACGAAAGCTTATGCTCCAATACATCTGTTAGTCTACAAGGTGCCACAGGACTCTTTGTTGCTCTTTACTATAATCTCGTCTGTCTCCTTTGAAAATATATGTTGGGTAAGCCTCCAAATTGTCATTAATATAATCTTGTATTGCGACAATAGCCCAAAGCACACTATAGAGACACAATGATCATGGCTGAACTAACAGCCACAAAGAATGCTGAGTGTCCCATTCCACTAGGCACAGGTTGAAATACTGATGTAATATTTACTGCTCGTGTTCCATTGTCCCACTGGGGATAGTCCACAGGCCTACCCTACCTTCTGTTTAACAGAAAACCTTCATCCTTTTTTTCCTCCTATCTCCCTTCACAAAGACACAATAGTTCTGGGCATAGTACATTATTTCTCCTTCACTTTGAGACTGAATACCCTCTCTTCTATCCCCAGTTGTCATGGCAGAGCTGTTTGGAACAGATGGGGGAAGAAAGTCAGTGACCAAAATTCATCCTTTTAGAGATCTATCCAATTGAATAACTTCACAGGAGGCCTCTGATTGGCATAAATTGGCTCTGGAGATTCTGATGGAGAGTTGAATTGCAATGAGAGGCAGCCTATGCTGAATATTAGACAACCATCATTCAGGAGTATTTGACTGAAACAGCCTGTCCCATTTAAGCATTAGTGGCAGAGTGCAAATATCCATTCAGTAATTTCTGAGGGTACGTCTTCACTACCCGCCGAATCGGCAGGTAGCAATCGATCTATTGGGGATCGACTTATCGCATCTAGTGAAGATGCGATAAAATCGATCCCCGATGGCTCTTCCGTCGACTCCGGAAATCCACTGCGGCAAGAGGCGGAAGCGGAGTCGACGGCGGCGCGGCAGCGGTCAACTCGCCGCCGTCCTCACAGCCAGGTAAGTCGACCTAAAATACGCCACTTCAGCTACGCTATTCACGTAGCTGAAGTTGCGTATCTTAGGTCGACCCCGCCCCTGTAGTGTAGACCTAGCCTGAGATGGTTTAGGCTATGTTTAAAGCTCTGGCTTTTTCAGTTATGTTGCCTTCCTCTTTTAGAGTAAATTGCTCTGGTTGGCTAAAGGACATACAAATATTTTTAATAATCTATAATCAGTCAGAAATCATCAGTTTATTACAAATTGCAGCAGAAGCAGAGTAACGGTTGGTGGAAGGTTGGCCTTGCAGTTAAGGGACTGGACTGGGACTTTGAAGATTTGGGTTAAACTCCTGACTCAATCCCAGTCTTTCTGGGTGACTTTGGACAAGTCACTTAGGACAAGATATTTTAAGGTATTTACTATATAGGTGCCTATCTACATCTTTAGGTGCATAAATACCTTAAAAATCTGGCCCTCAATCTCTCTGTGCTCTAGTTCCCCTGTTGTAAAACGTGGATAGCAACACTTTGTCTGTCTTATAAATTAAGAAAATAAGCTCCCTTTGCAAGATAATATCAAGCACCACAATGGAGGAACAGCAAAAAACCATAATTAAATTAAACATTGAAGTAGAGAAAAATCCTTGACTGAGTTTATATTTGCTGTGTGCACAAAGAAACTCACTGCAAAGTGTATCCTATGATGTCCTTCAGCTGGACCACATCTGACTTTTTTTTCATCTATAGTGTTAACAGCATAAAATATTAAAACTCACTTCTGAACCAAGCCAGGGTGAACTGTACTGAGCAGTGAGTATTGATGGAGGCTTTCACTCTAAACTCCATCTGGAGGCCAGAGGCACAGCCAAGAAATTGACCCTCACAAAAGGAAACAAAATATAGATTTTTAATATTTATATTCTTTACATTTTCTTGCTTGTCATCATAGAGTCCATTTGTCACCGGTCATCACAGAGTCACTTTACATCTACATGAGTTTTCCCCAGATTGGAGAGTTCTTAAAAACAGATTTCTCTCCCAGGGCCAGCTCTAGGATTTTTGCCACCCCAAGCAGAAACAATTTTGGCCACCCCACCCCCCCGTTTTTTTCTTACCCCACCCCTGGCCCCGCCTCAGCTCTATACCCCTTCCCCAAATCCCCAGCCCTGCCTCCTCCCCCCAGGCTCTCAAGCCTAGGAGGGAGGGGGAGAAGCGGCACGCGAATCAGCTGTTTCGCGCGCCGCGGCCACTCGGAGTCTCCCCCTCCCTCCCAGGCTCTCAAACCTGGGAGGGAGGGTGAGCAGCGGCACGCGAATCAGCTGTTTTGCGCGCCGCGGCCGCTCGGGATCTCCCCCTCCCTCCCAGGTTTGAGAGCCTGGGAGGGAGGGCGAGCAGCGGTGCGCGAGTGGCAGCAGCGGAGGTGAGCTAGGGTGGCCGGGGCACATTTTTAGGGGCGGCATTCTGGCGCCGGCCATGCCGCCCCTAAAAATGTGCCGCCCCAAGCACCAGCTTGTTTTGCTGGTGCCTAGAGCCGGCCCTGTCTCTCCACAGTCTAAATCAAATGGGCCAAATTAATCCTTAATGTAACTCTGTTGACTTCAATGCAGCTACACTAGGGATGGACTTGGCCAGGGCCGGCTCCAGCATTTCTGCCGCCCCAAGCAAAAAAAAAAAAAGCCGCGATCACAATCGCGACCAGCGGCGGCAATTGGGGGGAAAAAAAAAAAGCCGCGATCGGCGGCGGCAGTTCGGCGGCAGGTCCTTCGCTCCTAGAGGGAGTGAGGGACCTGCCGCCCCCGAATTGCCGCACATGCCGCCCCTCTCCCTTGGCCGCCCAAGCACCTGCTTGTTAAGCTGGTGCCTGGAGCCGGCCCTGGACTTGGCCCCTTGTGGCAAACTGTATCTCATGGCAGAGGCATTAATTCTCACCTTCAACAGGTCTCTTTTATTTCTATTTACCCACTATCCTATTTGGATCTGATTTTTCCGTATGCATATAGGCGTTTATATATGACTAAGTCGTTTGTTCACTCAGACTCTGATCATACAATTGGCTCTGAGCATGTGTAGTCCTGAACCTGCACAAAACCAGTTTCGTGACTTTGTTCACCATAAGCCAGATCTATCTTGCAATGTGCTGTGAAATACTGAGTGCCCTCATCTCCAGTTATTTATTTATTTTGTTTGGCCCTGGGCACCCTCACACAATATTATAAATAATAATCCAATAAAATATAAGCAATAGAAAAAGCAGAAGATCTCACAACACTTGGGCCTTCCACACAGAACATAACAAAGATCCCCATCCCACCAATTGTTGCCCTATCCAAATGCTTGTCTAGAAAGATGAACTTTGCAGCCTTAACGGCTCTTGAGCCAGTGTACCCTGACATGCCCCCACCTTCTCTCTCCCACACACATCCTGTACCCCAAGAGGAGTGGGGAGAATCACGGGGTCCAGTTGCTGCACAAAACACCAGCAGGGACATCCCTCTGAATTGTCTGGAATTCACCTGAGTAGTGCAAAGGGGCCATAACCCGGCTTGTGAATGTGACCCCAGTTCTATGGTTTTCAACTTCAACTCAAGATGTTGAGATGTGACTATTTATAGCGCTGTAAGGTAAAAACAATGTGATTCTTCAGATCAGAATTTATCCCTTTTATCCTGAATAGCTAAGTTTGGGGCCTTTTTCACTTTTATTATTAAAAGTATTTATGATGAAGACTCTTTCTGTTCCTTGAACATAAATTGTACAATATAAAGACTAAATAAATGAGCTTTATCTTATGTCTTTGAAACTGATATTAAGCAAGATTTACCTGTGCTACAAGAATAAATAAGTAATAAAAACTGATTTAATTACTTTTTGTTTAAAGAAAACAGTCATTTATTACTGAGAATTTTATGTGGTTTTCTTATTTTTTTCCAAATCTCCATCTATCTTTTTATTTTTTGTGCCAAGCCAAAAATAAAACAGCACATGTGGACATTGTAGATATTGCATTCCATAATTTATTGGAAGCTAAGTCATATTGTGTTCAATGAAACTCGGATAGATAAAAAGGAACTTCACCCACACCGCAAATAAAGAGACTGGTTTTACTCTTCAAAAAATATTAAATTTTATCAATCAGAATCCAACAGCTCTGGGACCTATAGATGCTTTGTTACCAACAATATCTCAATCACATATATTGCTTTTTCCAGGACAACTTACAACAGGCTGATTTAGGATAAACCTTTCTATAGGAATAACAGAAGAGTAAATAATATCTAACTAAAAATAACCTACAAATACTTATATGGTCCCTATTACCTGAGCAATTCATAGTCTTTAATACTCCCCACAACAACTCTCTGATGTATGGAATTGCTATTACCCCCATTTTATAGACAGGGAACTTTGACACAAGGAGAAGAAGTGACATACTTAAGGTGACACAGAAAGTCTATGGCGGAAATAGAAACTGAACGCAGGTCTCCCAGGGTATGCCTACACAATGTTGGGTCGAAAGAATCGGGCTAGCAGGGTTTGAACTAGCTGTCTAAAAAGAGCTGTGTAGACAGTGCTTTGTAGTTGCAGCTTGGGTTCTGAAGCCGAGGGAGGGGATGGGCTTCAGACTGGAGGGTTCTTTGGTGATTTGTGCTCATAAACAGATGGATAGATTCATTTTGTACAAGGCAGAGCTTTTCCAGTCAATTGGGAATTGTTTCTACGTAATAAGGAGTTGCATTTGTGAACTCCAGGCTTATCTATTACAACTCTATATACAGCAGATTATACCCATTCCTATTGATCACATTCTAGCCAGTCACAGGTGGGATTAGGCATTTATTGCTGCTAGCTATTTGAGTACCCACTCATAATGAAGATTCCAACAAGGAACTCAGGTTGTGGACCCATTTAACAACCTGAAGGCACCTGTCAGTCAGCAGTAGGGTATCTTCAAAGCGTTCCCCCCTACTACTACCAACATCACTTTAGTCTTGCCTGAGTTTGGTATAGTCAGTTGCTCTTTCCTCACTTGGGAGAAATGCTGAGGGAGGGCAGGCAGTAATTCATTGCCACTGCATGACCTCTTTGAGGTTGAATCCGCACTGGGGCATATCTTGCCTTGGTGACAGAATGAGGTGCAATGCATTAGGCTGGAAATCATCTTCCAATAGGAGTAGTGGGGGCAAACAAGTTAATTAAGCGGGATTTTATGCTTTCTGAGCATCTCATACAAAAAATGTCTAAAAGGGCTCTGCATGTACCTGATACTGTCATGATCTAGCTAAGACTAAATGGATCTGAATGTTTTTAAATATCTTATCAGTTTTAAGATGGAGCTTGATACGTTTATGAATGGAATTAGATGAAGGGTTTGCCTGTCATAGCAGGGGACTGGACTGGATGACCCAGGAAATTCCTTCTGGTCCTATGTTCCTCTGTACTCTATCTGGTCCTATATGTGCATACAAGTTGAGACAAGCTTCTCCACCGATGATATGGGAATAACTGTAAGCAATGATTGTGTGTTTTAGGTGTTATTCCATTTAGGTGTCATGATAATGCAATGTAAAACAAATGGCAAAACCGTGACTTGTCTTATGTGCCCCTAGAGGGGAGTAAGGGGGCTTCAAGTGCCCCTTTTTACTCCTCTCTGTGGTGTTCCTGGTCTGAATTTGACAGTATTACTTCCTTTCACCCCATAGGAAGATAAGGAATGGCCAGAGAAGGGTGGGGAATAAATGAATACTTGGCTCTGTCCCACCTCCCCCAATCATTGGCCAGTGATCCTGGCCAGTGATAGAGAGTCAGTGCTGCTGGGGAAGTAATTTGTTGCCGATATGGGTCAATTGAAGATTGCTTCCATCTCTGGAAGTCACAACTCCTTCCCTGGGCTGCTCTGAGGGTGGTGCAGTAATGGGCTGCTCCTTATCCAAGATGAGACACAGGGCAAATTTTTCAAAAGTGCCTTAGTGAGTTAGGAGCCAAAGGCCCATTTTCAAAAGTGACTTAAGTTAATGGGGCTTAGGTTTTTAAAGATCTAAGGCCAGATTCTCAAAGGTATTTAGGTGCCTAATTCCTAATTCCCTAACACCTTTTAGGATTTGGGTCTAAGTCCCCTTTGAAGATATGTCTTAGACTCTTAGTTTACTTAGGAGCTTTTGAAAATCATATCCATAATTCTCAACCTTGGCAAAAATGAATAAAATGTAAACAATACTATGGAATTCATACAATTATTCGTTAAGGAGAAAAAATATTGCAATGATTTTTGTGTCATACAGTACAAGAAGATAAAGTCAGGCTGATCAGTATGCAAGCGTTTGTAGGTAATTCATTGGTAATCAGTGGTTCAAATTACCTGAGAAAGCTTTTACTCCTGGGCAATAGATACTACACCCACTACATCTTTAATCATGATATAATAATTACAATGGGCATCTCAACACATGTACAGTAGCACACTATCGGCCTAGCTAGTAGTGTATGAGCCATTTAGAGGGAAATTCATGCATGTCGAGACTTCATAAATTCAGAATATCTGATCTGATTTAACTGCATTGATTTTTCCATTTTCTGTTTCAAAACATATGGTTCAAGTAAAAAGGGTTATGACATTTTGAGGCATGCTATATTGCTTTGTGATGTTCATGTAATTTGTGTGCAGTCAAAGGTAAACAACATGATGAAGTAATCAGATGAAAAGCGGGATTTTATGCTTTCTGAGCATCTCATACAAAAAATGTCTAAAAGGGCTCTGCATGTACCTGATACTGTCATGATCTAGCTAAGACTAAATGGATCTGAATGTTTTTAAATATCTTATCCTAAAATGGTTAGATACTGATAAAGATTTAGGGTTTGGGGTTGTTCCCCCCCCCCATTACAAAACAGAAGATCATGTCTTAGAGGGGCTATTTCCTCATCCATTTGTCACTTTAACAAAGAGAATATTTTGTCTGTTCTACACATACAACAGTCAGACAAACACCATGTTAGAGCGTTTAGGAAATCCAGATATCTTCCATCTATTCCAATCCCTGTTCTTGCATCCAAAATTCTTGGAGCATATGTGCCAGCACTGAACCTTATCTCCAGCCAAGGGTAGGGAGGATGAAAATGGAACATGAGATGTTCTTTCTAACACTGATAATAAGGTCCAGGTTCTGATACCTTTGCACAGAGTACCATCTTGCTTTCTGAGTAATCCCATTGAAATCAATGGGTATCTAAATGTGGCCATAAAACGTCAAGCAAAATACAACTAGAGCTCTGTTTAAAATAAAGGGGGAAGCTTTTAAAAATGTGGACAAATATGTCTGTACGACCTGATCCAAGAGTATTGCTTTCTTTTGAAACCCACTAAGCTTGTACTTGAATTCAAGTTCTTGTGAATGTTTATTGGAGTTCACAAGTAAAAAATAAGGATTTCTGACTGTCACTTGACTTTTACATGTGAAAGGAATAGACCTGTGTTAAATAGAAATCATGATCACTTCTTCTGATTAGTGATGGTGTACGGGGAGACTTTGGCAAACCAGTAAAGTGCCTAAAACCACTCTGGCTTACTGTTAAAAAGCCACCTAGTCAGCAGGCTGTAAAGTGGCCATGCAGCTTGACCCAGGCAGGAGGAGAGGGGGTTTGGGGTGCCACGGAAGGGGCAGCTTGACCCCACGTCCTTCCTGATAAGAATTGTGTTGAAGTTGCTGATACAGGCGTTTTAAAAGAGTAGGATATGCCCCAGGAATGTCTATTGAGGTCTCAAGGATGCAGGCTCTGGAAAAACCCACACCTGGTTAATCAATAATCAGAAGGAACCTCTTGCTCCATCATTAAAACTGCTTACTTAACAAGGTTTCTGTAAGGGACATGTCATTGTATTACTAATGTATAAATAAGGGGGGAAAGCTTGAGATAATGGGACTCCTTTGGGGGGGGGCACTCTTCGGGACTCTTTTGGACTCTCCCTCTGGATACATCTTGCAGTCCCCACCGGCAGACGGAAGATTTGGCCACCGGAAGCCTGCCGCTGTGTCACTCGAGAGCCACTCTCAGCTTTGGTAATTATCAAGGGTTGGGGGTGTTTTACTAACCTGTTGCGGATGTGTGTAAGTGCTTGAGACTAGTAAAGTTTAGCTTTTAGTGAAAGCACTCTTGTGTTGTCCTGTTTGTGCCAGCCATCTATCGGTCGGACGGCCGTGTCTCCCCTGATTTATTTCCTGACACCTCCTCGCACAGAGTAAAGTTACCAAGAGCTTTGGGTTGAAAGAACCCCGGGTAACAATGGAATATATGACAAAATAATTTTAATATATTAGAAAAAATCTCATTTCAGATCCCTGACAAATTGGATGTCTTAAATATTTGGTCTGCTGTTTTCACTCTCTATGAATAGTCATGAATGATATTGTTTCACATAATTTGAGTCACAACATAGTATTTTTTCCTCAGTATGTTATTTGACTTGTCATTTCTGGAATGTGCTTGTGTATGTTTGGATCATTACTTGGAACTAAAAGAAATAATAATGGGCAAGGATGGACTGCTTTACTGCAGCTGGTTATGGGTATTTCCCCCCAGCCCAGTTGTTTGCATATACTTATTTTACTTAACACTGATGAAATAATTAAACCAAATCCCCAGTGCTTGAGGGATAAAATCCCAGCTGAAGCAGCACTCTGACAGTTCTTCATGACTTTTTTTTTTTTAAAGGAATTAAATGTGAGTTATATAATCTTCATTCACAAAAATAGACAGACTTTATGAAAAACAACTCCTTAATATGCATGAAGAAAATGCCTCTTAACGCCAAAGTAGAAGAGAAACACTCACTGGTCAAAACTCTTCCATGAATTGGGATGCTTTTTCATCTTGTGGATTTTCTGATGTTCCTGCGCTTCCACCTTTGCTATTTCTTGCAATGAAATTACACCCCAAATCGCTGCTTTGATTGGCTCTGTGACAATTTCTAGAAACGCCGTTTTCTAGTGGCATTATCACCAAGGATCCTGTCATTGCACTCTGGGTATCTAGGAGGATGCTGGCAGTGAACATTTTTAATGCTACGTTCATGAAGGGGAAAAGCAAACTAAAACTCTCAAGTCAGGGAAGCCTGCACCCATGCTAAATGTAACATCTTTGTTTTAGAAAATACCATGCTGAATGCAGAACCAGTAGTTAGTTAATGGTCATTCAATATTTGCACAGCATCACTCAAAGTATTGTATAATTATTAATCTGATTGATTTTTCAGACTGAGTGAAGGGTAGTGAGGATGGACAAGGGACTCCTTGACTGCTACTCCAGCATATAAGTTTGAATAGAGCTGAAGTCCCTTTGCACCACTTGTGTAGTGTTTTGGGATCACTGGATGCACATAAACTCAGATTCCATGGCTCCAGCACTGACCTGCCCCTAGTCCTCCCCCATCACCACCCTCCTATTTAAGGCTACTTGCTCTGCACTGCCCAAAGGAAATGCAGAGGCCTCTCTGCCTGGCAGCTCTCTTGAAGGCTCCGCCCACTCAGGGGTTAACCATTGCACAGAGCCTCATGCTAGGCCTCTGCACCATGGCTGAATGTGTCACCTAGGTGATAAAAAAAGATGGCTGCTGACTCCTGACTTTGGGAGTGGAGGGGGTGATTCAGAATCTAAATCTAGTTCTGGACCCATTTTTTTGTGACTGGCTGCAAAAGGAAGATCCAGGATCTGATCATTTGAAGGGGTTGGAAATCCAGATCTGGATTTGGATTTGAATTATGCAGCTCTAGTTCTTATCTAGATAACATTAACTGTTGAAGAGCATATTGGGCAGTGAATAATCAATGCTGAATTGCAGTTTCTAATTTAAAAGTAGATACTTTATGGGGAATATGTACAATTTCCTTTCTATTTAGGATGACACAAACTTTCACCAAGAAGTATTAATAACCTAGGCATGGCCATGCCATGTGTCCTGCTAAAGCATCTATGTGTTTGCACTGTCCTCTGTCTCAATGATACTGTCTTTTATTTTAATAATCTATGTCGTTTCCGCCCACACAATATTCCTCCTGCAGGCTTTGATTTGACAGCTCTGTTTTTAATGGAGTATAAGAAGGAAACTCCAGCTGAATCTGAACACCTATTTGTAATCTTATGGAGCAATTGTTTTGTTACTCAACGTAGAAAAAGCTCATAATTTTCACAAATCTTGTTGAGGTGTGCAATGAATATGTGGCCAACAAGTTTGAGAAGAGGGAGGAAGACATGAAGTTACTTTGAGTAACAATAATTTACATTATAATGTATGGTTATTTACCTTGTAATAAGGAAACAAATATACTTAAAATTCCCCTTCCCAAATATATTACTAGAATTATTATTTTGACTGGGATTGTAATAGCATCTTGAGATCAGGGCCCCACTGTGCTAGGCACAGTGCACACATGTATAATAAAATAGAGACATTCAGTCACAAAGGGGTTAGCATAAGATATGAGACAACAGGTGTACACAAGAAACAAATGAAGGGAGGTGCGAAGATAGGAAATGGGAGACTGTAACAGTGAAATAATCATGTTTCATATATAATAAGTAGCATTATTACATAATTATAATTCCTTCCACTATTGCTGTTTATTTATACAGAGTCTGATTATGCCACACTTAAATTTGATGAGTAATACACTACTAGGGACCTGATCCTGAAGCTGGAACCAATTGGGCAGACCCCTGCATTCCCACAAATCCCTACTGAAGTCCCTGCAGACACAGTAGCAGGCTCAGGGCCTAGGTGAGTAGTCCACTGAAATCAATGAGACTACTCATATAGTAAGGTGTTGTTCTATGTGAAAGTGGTAGAATTGAGCCATTGTTTGTTTCAGGCAAAAAAAACCCCCACAAACTTAGGACCAGATCCTATAGTACTAACTTTCAGAGTCCCCACCCAATGCAGTAATGGGATCCTGAGACACTCAGAACTCCTACTGATGTTTACGTGGCCTTGGAGTGGGCAATGTACCAGCTGGCTATTAAGCAGTGCAATTTTGAGAGGTCAAAGAAAAGTCAGTGCTTGATTTATCAAGACCTTTCTCTTCATTTTATAAGAGCAGTTTTGTGACTCTTCTTTTGCACCACAATTTTAATTCTCTTTTGATTGGACCCATAGGTGGAAAACTGGTTAAAAGCTATGTAGCTTTCGTAATAGATTGGGGCCAAGAGCCATATAGGTACCATTCATGAAAATGACTAGATTGAATGAATGAAAATCCCTTTCTGTCTTCATATCTTTTAACCTATCTGCCAAGGACTTTGTACTAGACCCCTCAACAAGGTGCCCTTGTGCCTTTCTCAGTGTTGCTGTCTTTTCTTTCTGTAAACCAGGTTATGAGCCATATGTTCAGAGTGACTTTTTTATTGGGTGCTTTCACTTCAGTTTCTTGCTGCATTTCTGCTATCTCCTCTGATAATGAAGACTTCTTCCTGAAATTAGGATCTCATATCTGTTTACATTCCTCTTTCTTATACGTCCACATATTAGTACTAATGTTGGCTGGAACTTGCTGGTTCATCTGGTCCACACAAATGAGAACTAGGATCTTGTATTCCATATTCGTCCCACAAGTAGCTGTGGGAAGTGTATCTCTGGGGATATCAAATATCAAATCAATAAACGAACTACTTGACCTTTAATCTTTGGAGCTTGTGGTATATCACTAAGGGACCTTATCTCCCAATGAATTAAGTTCTACTGGTAGAATGTTTCACCAATATAGAGTGCCAAAAACTCTGTATGAATGAGACAAAGCCATTTAACACTATCCATGTAGCCATAGTCCTTACTAGTTGTTGAATTGCTTTAGTTGCATCCAGTTGTGTACTCCTTATGCAGATTTTCTGGCCAGCAGAATTGTCTGGGAAAAGTCATTTGTGTTTTCCTTTAGGTTTTGGTTAACTTCACCCCTGATAACTGATGGCCAGTTGCTGGTACACTAATCTAGGAGTGAGAGAGTTCTCATAGTCTCCTACGTAGTATCCTTGCTTTCCACTGCTGCATATTGTATTCTTGTTTGTAGATCCTAATAATACTTGTCTGGCAAAGACAATTTCCTCAGCATTCTGAGATCTAAATCATCCTTCAGAAAGCTGTGGACCTGCTTTTGGCTTAGCACCATGCAAAAGTTAACTCCTACTCAGTCTGGAGATATGTATCTTTGCAGTTTGTGTCAGATTTATTCTCACCTTCAAGTTCTTTAGCCAAATAGAGGTTTGTGTTTCTATTCCATTACTTGGCAAAGTTTTCTCTTCTCTGCATCGGGGAGCTCTTTCAGTGGATGTTACTTCAAACACAAGCTCCACATATGGAATGTGTCTCTGTCAGCCATCCTGGCTAATACTCTTGGTCATGTGATTCATGCCAAGAACTGTGTAAAAATAATATGCAACAGCAGCCTGGCAGAGAATGGTTTCCCTTCCTTCTTCCAAGTGAAAAGAGACAGAAACTCCTTCCAGTCCTTCCTGCAAGCCCCCTTTCTCTTTTTTCAGGTTCCTCTTCTTCTCTTCCAATGCTCCGTTCATCTTGTAGCTCCCTCCTTCCCCTACCCAGGCTGTGAGAAGAATATTACCAGAAATGTTCAGGACATCCTGTGGGTAGGGCCCGGATGCCTTTTATTTTTCCTACAGGCTCCCTTCTCAGGTGGATGTATCTTCCTTCTGGCAGGACAATGTGCCCGTGGGTGAAGAAAAGGAGGAGTTTCCCTTCATCAGATTTGGAGCTGGACTCGGAGAGACACCTTGATTACAAGTATATCTGTGACATATATGCAGCCTTCAGCTTCCTCCTTGTAGGCCCTGCTGGGCATCTTCCTTTTCCTCTCTTGATCTCCTCCTTCTCCATTAATTCCCCAGTTTCCTCCCAGTAGCCAACCCTGCTTCCTTCTTCACTCAGTCTCCACAAACAAAATTCTAAGATGGCTGCTCCACTACTTCTGCCTGACAGGGATTTTGTTTTGTCACAAAGCAAATTTCACCTTCAAGCTTGGAATTCATTTCCCATGAACAAAAGGTTGCTTGCAGAAATATTTGAGAAAAACAAATATAAAAGGGTCAGAATATGATGAATTAAAATTTGGTTTTCATTTGTCAAGCTCCAGAGACAAAAGCTCTTTGCTTAAGAAAGTCAGTGGGAAAATTATAAAACCCAACACAAATGATAAACCAAATGATCAGCTTTACGAAAAAAAAGTCTGTGAACCATCTCAACCTCTGATGTCTCCTTTGTATAACCTCTGTGACATGAGATTTGCTATGAGAAATGGAACAAGATTAATAATTAATACATTTACTGATGTCTGAAATAGCGACATAAGGTTGTCTTTAGAAGTATGTTTTATTAATGAGGTTTGAAAACAATTGCTTTCTCACAATGAAAGACAGTGCAGACCTTTAGACTGAAAAAAAAAGAGTGCAAGTAAAACATGTGGCTTCCTTCAAGTTTCCTTTGAGGGTACCAACAGAATTCAGTCACCACTCAGAAATGTGCAAAAGAAATGAAAAAGGGTTAGCATAATAATTCTCAAACTGGTTCAAATTGACATCAGCAACTGTACCCAACCTGGCTGAAATCTGACACATTTCAGCACAGCAGAACAATATCCTTTTGCACAGTGTATAAGGAAGAAGGGAATCTTACTGTATGTCTGTTAATATAACAAAATGTCACTGAAGTAATTACTGGTGTGACATTTATGTGACTCTGTTGGATATCATTATGCTGTAGCAAATGTAAAGCCTAGTCTTCCTGCAACGTTTTTTGCATGTGGCTAGGTGTGGAACTAGATAACTAATGGATATCACTCCGACCAAAAAATAAAATAAAAGCCCTCTTAAAAAAAACACAACATAACAGCTTTATTGAACAAAAGTAATTGCATTAATCTTCCTTGACCTTTCAATCATCAGTGGTAATTATTGTTCTCTGAGTGCTGTAAGGAATTGGAAGTCTGTTTCTGTTGTTAATATTTTATGAGAAAATAGGGTTTTTTTAAATTTAAAATAGAAAAGCACTGCAGAGGTAAATCCACCCCTTTCATTGTGGTTATCATGATACGTTAATTATCAAATAAATTACATTTCACATACAGAATTACTTAGAAATGCCTTAATAAATGCAGTCTTAGCAACTTACATGCAAATTGAAGCTTTGCCTTCCTGCTCAGAATTGTTCCAAATGAATTTGTAGCCAAACACTGGTATGTTCCAATATCCTGTTTTGTATGTGGGTTATTGATTGCCAAGCTGCCTCCAACCAACCTGTAGTGATAACTCATGGTAAGATCAATATCTGTGCCATTTTGCTTCCACCTTTGAGGGGAAAAAAATCAAATTATGCTTATAATTTACAGAGCCCATTCATATTTATCAAATAGCGTGCTGTAGCATACCTGTAACAATAAAAGTATGGTTAAATATCAGAATGCTTTTTATATCAATCTTAATATTATCAATAATTCTATTGTTTAAAAATCTTTGCTGGTTTGATGTTAGTCACCAGAGTTCAACCAATATCTACAAAAAGTAATGATAACTTATTCATAAAAACTAAATTATCCATCCAATTGAGAGTACAGAATATGCCTTGACTGCAGATACATTATTTTTATAATCTAAATGGTACCTGAACATGTTTTATGGCCCTTGCAAGTGATGTCATAAATTTGGTTATAGAAATGTTTTAGAGATATAAATCAGAAAGGATTATACTTCAAAGAGCAGAAGAAAGCGGAAAGGTTTTATATAGCATGCCTGAGATTGATAATGTAATAATGAGAATGCTGCTATTTTAAAACATGATTTGTCTCTGTTAGTCTGTTAAGTAGAAAGCTTGGGTCTGCAACATTTCACAGCTACTTACAAATGTCAAAATAAACATTATATTTTACTGAAAATAAATATTCTTTATTTTTGAAAGGAAAATGTCTCAGGGCTTTACCATTAGTCACATTAGGATGAAATTAACATAACTCAAGTTAAAGCCCAAAAAACTAGCATTCATATGGGTTGAAGCCCCTCAATAGGTCCCGCTCCAGGGGTGGTCTTGAATAACATTTGAAGCCTTGTCCTTGCATATACATACGGTTTTAGCATCACTGGCTCCACATGACCCTGTGGTTCTTCACCTAATCCAGTCCCCACACTCCACTCTACCCTCTGTTCACACCCTGCACTGGCATGTGAAAGTGGGGTAAACCCCTCTGTGGCCTGCAAAGGATGTAGACACTTCCTGGATGGCTTAAGTGGCACAGATGCCTTCTGTGAGCCCTCTGTACCAGGGGAATTTTGTTTGTTAATTATCCATACAATCACAGAGCAAAATATAGAGTACTAATTAGCTTCAACAATTAGATTATTCACAGTGATGGTAGTTTAGCAGAACTAGATTCTACAATCAAAAATTTGAAACAAACTTTTTTACTTTCACCAACATCTTCTAAACTAAAATCATTTCCCACAAATGTAAACCTAGATCTTCAGCTGTCATAAACTGGCATAGCTTCATTAAAGACAATAGGGCTATACCTGTTTACATCATCTGAGGAGCTGGCCCTGCTGTGCATTGCAAAATACTTTATATGAACCAACCACTGAGAGGGTTTTCTCCATAGAATTTGATTGTGAGGAATATTTGTGAGTAGGAGAAGATGCTTCAAAGAATCATGTGAAATGTCATTGCATGCTGTAAGGAAAATCTTGACAAATATGTACAGAGAAAGACAAGAAACATGACCTTGGAGGAGGATATATGCTTTTAAAGATGAGAAGTGATTGATCAAATATCAAATCAATTGAATTTCATGAACAAATTCTAGTAGCTTTAAATAATTTAGCTGGATCCTCCATATCTCTAACTTCTGTTTTATGAGTGCTTTAACATTAAGGAGTCTAGTGGCAACTGCAGAACATCAATATTTTGCTTGCCTCCAGTTGCTGCTAATTTTGATCCTTGAATTCCTATGTCTTATTTTATCTTTCACATTGTTATCGAGACAAGCAGAGCTGTAGGTAATGGTCATCCATCAGCCTTTTATATGAAGCAGTTCTGTATATCACAGTCAGGATTTCACCATATTTCATCATTTGTGTACTGTGCATGCTCTCTGGACTTTGGTTCTCCTTTTAGTTTTCTAGCATAGGAAATACTGGTATTTAGTTTGCCAGCTCTCTTTAATTTGGGAATCAATCACTGAAATAACTGCTGTCATCATTACATGGCTCCCAATTAAGCTCCATAATTGTTTTTCAACACAAATGCAAAGTTGTTGGCTTAGTTGCAGCAAATGAATTTTTCACAGTATCCCCATAATCATTCTAATCACCATGGTACAATGATTATTAAACTGTGCATATAGATCAGGGGTTCAGCTCCTGGTGTGGGCTTTTTTCCTAATTAATATGTTTAAATCAATGAAGGAACAGAATTAACGAATCCATGAGATTGCCAGACAAGTGTTTAATCATAGCATGTGTGCCCTAGTGTATTTATCTGATATTAACTAATCCATGAAGGATTATTTCAAATCATTTTTAATATCTTTATATTAAGCCCAGTTGATCTAACAGTTTTATGAACCTTTTTGAATGCAATCATTTAAAAATATATATTTTATCACTGTATGTGGAAAATGCATCACTGACTAATAATTTATCTTCAGAATATAAACCAAAAATATGCAAGTCACTGAGCTTGGTTTAAATATTTGTTTAGAAAGGAAATGTTCTCAAATTAGACTGACAAAAACATGACCTCCAGTGAAGTAAATACTACACCTGTTTTTTAGATTCATAGGCCAGGTCTACACTACCGCGGTAGTTCGACAGCTGGCAATCGAACTTCCGGGTTCGATTTATCGCGTCTGGTCTGGACGCGATATATCGATCCCGGAAGCGCTCGCCGTCGACTGCGGTACTCCAGCTCGGTGAGAGGAGTACCGCGGAGTCGACGGGGAGCCTGCCTGCCGCGTGTGGACCGCGTCTGAACCGCGGTAAGTTCGAACTAAGGTATGTCGACTTCAGCTACGTTATTCACATAGCTGAAGTTGCGTACCTTAGTTCGAATTTGGGGGTTAGTGTAGACCAGGCCTATAGAGTTTAAGGCCAGAAGGGAACTGTATGATCATCTATTCTGTCCTCCTACATAATACAGGCCATAGACTGTCCGCCATAAATCCTCCATCAAACCCATAACTTCTGGTTGAGCTACAGCACATCTTTTAGAAAGACCTGTAGTGATAATTGGGGCCTAGCAGGGCTACCCCAGTTGTGAGCCTAAATATAAGAAAGTGAATAAAAGTTTTTAAAAGGTCACAATAATCTGTAACAATAAATATTTATCAGAAAAAGGTACAAAAGGGAGATAGACTCAATCAGGCCAAATACAAAAGACCTACAGATATAACTCAAGGACTATGTTAAGCTCATACCCTGGTAAACAACAGAAGTGTGGGATTGAAAATCAATGGACCAAAACTGGTGTGTTGGAAATTAGAACGAATTGGTGGACAAAATAATGAGGGCTTGAGCTCCGTTTCCATCCACATCCCCCCTTTTGGGATCCTCAAAAAGATACTTTGGGGTGAAGGAATTAGTTATCATGGATGCTGGCTGACTGATAGATGGGAGAATAAGAAGGAGTGAGTATCTTCCCACTATCTTCTGGGACCTTGAAATCCACTGTCACACCATTGGAGATTCAACACTCTAATCTTGAGAGATGTCCTGATGAGATTGGGCCAGAGAGGTGGACCCATAAGACATTTTAACCTCCACTGGTTCAAGCTAAATCCCGAACACTACCTGAGATGTGAGACTTTGTGTCCCTCCCTCCTCAGAGTTTTTCCCCCTTCCCTGCCTTATTTCTTGTTTTTCCTACCCCTCTCCTTTTGCCTTCTGTTTAATAAGAGTCAGTCTTATCCAGCCAAAACTGTGTACTTTTCAACACTGCTGTAAACCTGTGACCAAAGAGGCAGCTAAAAGCAATGCCCTAAAAATCTCACTGCTGCTACAAGTTTGCCAAGTCTCAGAGTGCCTAATAAGATGGTCTGATGTGCCTGTATTTTATTAGCTGAGAGAGTACGAGATGAAAATAAGCACCAGAGACAGAAGCTGCATTTTCTATCTTTCCTGTTCTTTCCTGTACCCTCCTGTGCGTGTCTTGTTTTGTCTTTTAGGAAATGAGATCAGACAGCAAAAATAACAGCTCCAGCCCCTCTCAACTAACCTTTTCTCTTCCTCCCCAAAAAGAATAGTTATAATCATCTAAGAGACAGTCAAAAAAGGGAATTTTCTTCATAAAAACTCTCTGTAGCTAAGGGGGAAGGAAACAGCGGATAGGGTTAAAATAAAAGCCTTATTTAAAACTTTACATTTCAAATGCTTTAACTGTTTTTCCTTCTTTTCTTCATCTTTAATTTTAAAAAGTAAAAAAGATTTGTAATGGTGTGTTTGCCATAGTACTAAGCATGCTAAGGTCTCTGCATTCTAGACTCTGGACACTGATTAAAACTGTTTAATGCTGGGCAATGACAGGGTCATGTTAACACCTTTGAGTCTTTGGGTCCATTGAATACAACAGATTTCCACTCTAGATTTAAAGACTTAAAGTGATGGAGAATCCTCCTTCCATGTCTCTTGGTAAGTTGTTCCAGTGGTCAGTTATCCTCACTGTTAAAAAATACGTGCCTACTTTCTAGTATGATTTATCTCGCTTTATCTTTGAACCATTAGATCTTATTATGCCTTCTGTGCTAGTTTAAAGGTTTATCAGATATATTCTCCATATGTAGACTATGATCAAGTCACTTCTTGACTTTCTTATAGATAAGAAACACCCCTAATTGATGGTTTCCCATTAAAATTACTTTTTGAGATTCATCAGACACTTTTAATCCATTTAATATGTAGTACATTGATATTGTTTAGTGCTCTAATTTAATCAGAATATCAAGCAGTACTAAGGCAAGTGCCTTACAAAAGCCTAAATATATGATGTCAACACAGTTACCTTTATGAACCAAATTTATAATATAATCAAAACATGATATCAAGTTCATTTGACAAGATCTATTTTCCATAAAACCATGTTGACTGGCATTGATAATACTCACTTTCTTTAATTCTTTAACTTTATCTAAATTATAGGTTTCAACATTATAAAAACACAATGTTTTGATTGCACTAAATAGATTTTTTTTCTTCTGAATTTTCATTCCGCAGGAATTTTCAACATTTTGGCTTTTTATTCTAATGTGGAATGAAAACAAATTTTGAAATTTTAGAACTTCTTGTAGAATGGAAATTCCATTTTACACCCAGCTGTAGGTTCTACACGGTGCAATAGTCTGCCTGGGTGCTACCCACTGCAGGACTGGGGTCCTGGTTTGAAATTAAAGTAAACTCGTTAGAAAACATCCTCTTAGTAGCTCTTCACATATTGGGTTGCTTTCTGTATGCTACCAAAAAATGCTAGCCACAAGCACAGAAGGAAGGAGGGTGAGATTTGTGTTACCACTTTTGTTTTAAAATATACATTGGGACTTTGTTATAAGCATTAATTAGACCAGCCACATTACTTCCCTTTGATCATTGCACCTGAACAAGCACTATCTATAGATCCAAGAAATCATGGACTTTCAAATCAGATGTGCATAGAAGCAAAATCTCCCCTTTATCTCAGTGAGATAGAATGGATTCTCTGAGGCATGTTAGTGCCAACTCAGGTCAATCCAATTATTATTATTGGTCCTTATTGATGCTCTTCTAAGTGGTTAAAATATTTATGAGCAGCTCAGTGGCACTCACTGAGGCATGGCAGTCGTTCCTGTCTTTGAAAACATTCAAGACAGCATTTCCATTCTGATCATTACAACCAAAAGCCAAACTGATCAGTAACAGGGCTGGGCAAGCACACGAAATTTTCTGGAAATCAGCATTGGCTCCATACAGCACAATGAGCACTATGAGTGGTGCTTAATAAAAAAAACAAAAAACAAATTGCACTGTACAGACTTAAAAGACCCTCTCTGTTGCAGTAATTTTCCTTCATTTTCCAATCTAAGATGAAGTTTCCAGAATAAGCAAATGGCACTCAAATCCCCAGGAGCCACCTGAATCTCACTATCAGTAAAGAGAACAAGAAGTGGGGCAGAGATCAACCACACAAGCATGCCTTCCTCCTCATTCCTCCTCCGCTTCCCCCATAACTTTACAGTACCTAAACCTTAGTGTAAGCATAACACATGTTCCCTAGTTAACTGGACATGGGTGGGGACTGATGCAAAGTTCACTGCAGTCAGTATGAGACTTTCCTTTGATGTCAGGGAGCTTTGAATTAGGTCCTAAATCATCTCCTCTGACCTCCTACACCTCTCTATAGTCTCTCTGAAGTAGCAGCAGCTTCATCAGAAGCCACATGAGCACTGGCCATTCATTGCTCCCACTAGACCACTTTCACACCCTCACTGTAGCATCATGTGAAGGCTCATCACTAATTAGAAGACAAATGAATGTATTAGTCATATAGCTGATTGAGGTTATCTTGATAACTAAGTCATGAGATTAAAAAAGTACACTGTAAGGGTCAGATTCTCAGTTTGTATAAACTATATCTAATTATGCCAGCTGATTATCTGGCCCAACGTATTTACCAACTAACACAACATATGTGTTTTAAGAATACTTATTGTAACAACAATATCTTCTGTAGAAAGAGCATTTTCAAAGTCTTCATTATTAGAGTTCTGTGTTTGTCTTACATCCTTTGTATACAGCTGGAAAATCTCCTACACAACACTTTAGAGGAATACAGTTCCTTTTTGTGATCAATATTTATTTATAAGCCAGATGGGCTAATGTCCATGAATGATCACAGAAAGAGGGGGGAAAAAAGTCTAACATCTAGTGACTAAAACAGAGGGGAAAGGGATACACAGATGATTTCAGTTTCTTTTTGATTTGACATAATTCACTAATGTTTTTGATATGTTTTTAACATCATGTCCAACATATAAGTTTGATAGGTGCCTAATTGCTAAATTCATTGCCATAGGCAGCCTACTGCAGATAGATATTTTTTTAGAGTGATCCAAGGGACAACATGTTAGACAAGGGGCAGGCAACAGAAAGGATTGATCCATCAATCATTCTCAGCGTTTTCAATAGTATGAACAAGATCTAGAAAATGTATTCTCAGATTCACTGGGCACAGTAATGTTAAATCCTTCTATTTAAGATGCTGTGAGGATCAAAGCACCATCAACTTCCATTGTAATCAACAGAACCTAAAGATTGTCAGAATTTAACACCTCAGTGAACTAGTGTGTAAAGTCTGTTGCCAGTAAAACAACAAATGCCACTGGTCGCTACACAGCATATAAGCCAGATGCCATGCATCCTCACTTTCTTCTTTCAAATCCCTCCACAAAACCCAATCCTTTAGCTATTGACGTCCACTCCTGTGCTAGCTTCCCCTCCCCTCTGACCCCACTTCTATCACAGCTTTAAAATATCAGAATGTATACAATGTTACTAATAAATAACATGGATTATATCAATTGTAACTGTTTTACCCTTTGCCTTTGCTTTTCCCAACACTTTTACTTGTCTGTTACCTTTATCTGGATTTGGATTTCATTTGGGTTATTTTATCTTATTTTAGTCCCTGAAAAACACCATTAAAAGTTACAGTTCAATATATATTTATATATATATATATATATATATACATATATATATAGCACTGTAACTTTATATATATATATATATATATATATATATATACACACACACACACACACACACACACGTAAAATGTGGCATTTATTTACTTATTTAAACAAATATCTTTTCCTGGAATGTATAATCAAAGGATGTGAATTTCAAACTCACATGGAATTTTGTATTCGGTATGCAAGAGAGCTCATTTGATCTCTTGCAATCAGTGATGGGAAAAAATGCCACGTGTCGTACCTGAACAATCATAAGTCATCACCCACAGTTCAAACAGGAAATGTATAAGTATCACAGAGAACTATTTGTGAACAATCCTCAAAGATTTAAAAAATGAAAAGAAAAACAGAATGATGAATAAATTAGAGAAAATCAAGATATGCTCATAGATATTTTGCAGTCAGAAAAAGAGGCTAAGTATATTGGTAAAATTATTCATTGTGAATTATTGACTCTACTCTAATGAAAATACTCAGGTGCAATGAATTAGAAATTATCTTGCAAGCCTACGTGATATTTTTTCCTTTCATCAATATTATATAAGGTACAATAGAAATACTGGGCCAAATATTGTTATAAACAACCAACTTTGTTGGACATTAAAAGGCATAGTAGGGTATTAGATTGGGAGGTAATATAACTGAATATTCATGTTGTTTTACTCAGTATCTAAAGTTATATTTCTATCTTTACTTTTGTTTTCATTGTAATCTGGTCTGCATTCTGCTATTTCTAGCACAATGTAGAATATAGTGTCTCATTTTTTCCTTATTCCCTATGCCCATTTCAGTGCGCTCTCTCTCTCCATATATATATATATTGGTGTGGTTGTTAAGTATTATGGGTTTTTGAAAAGAAGTTGCAAAAAATGATGACTATCGTCAACAGATATTTTTAAAAGTTATAATGTTATATAATCTTATAAAAAGACCTTTAGGAAACACTAAACATTTATTATTATTATTTATTTATTTTATTTTCACATCCACATATTTCTTTATATAGAAAAGTACCAGCTGGCAAATTATATTATATATAACTTAATTCCTATTGTAGTGCTTCTGTGTTTATGAATCAAAGAAAAACATTGCAGTAGTCCTTGCAATCCTTAACTCCACACTCAACATAGCATATTACTACAATTTCATACTGGTCTTGATTTATCTAGATATATGGGAACCTAACATATATAGGCCAGATCCTCAGATGGTATAATTGATTTAGCTGCTTTGAAATCAAAGGAGTTAAGCTGATTTACATGAAGGTCTTATTCCAGCTCCCAGTAAAGTCAATGCAAGACCTGAACAGTGCAGGTGAGGATGAAGCTCCAGGTCAGGATCTGACCATATAAGTGTAACCAGGGCTTTGCAAAATATTGTATATAATGCAAAGCTAAAAATGTTTAAACTGATTCTGACATCACACTAGTTGTGCGTCACTGTAACTCCATTTACTATAACTGTGTTACTCTCGACTTACACCAAAGTAAGTGAAAAGGGAGCAAGAGAAAGAAAACAACACCAAATGATTTGTTCCATCTCTTGTTCATTCCATTGTATTTTGGGGGTGGATTGAAAATAGGCAGGATGTGGGTAAAGGAGGTAAGGTTCATGGAATGCGGGAGAGGGAGAAAATGAGAAACAGAATAATCGAGAGGAGGAAGAGGGGGAAATAGGAGAGTATGGGGTGTGACTGAGAAGAGTTCATATTCCAAGGGTGTGTGTCCACAGGGACATCAGGGGGAAGATCCACAATGGATCTGTGACAACTCACACAAGCTGAGGATCTGCCCCAGTGACTCTGAGGTTCTGAAGGCTACTCCTGCTGCATATGTGTGGAGGAGAGAGAACATACTGCAGGCCTGGGCTGGGGATTTTCACAGGCTGCCAAGGAAGCTCCCTCTTCCCTAGTTCATTGAAAGTGGGTGAGTAGATGTATTGGAGAGCTTTGAACTCAGCGACCTGAAACAACTGATGGCCAGGTTGGTAGATAGCAGGAGTTCATGGGATGAGAGCTGGAAGACCTATATATAGTGCATCTGAAGAAGTGAGGTTTTTTACCCACGAAAGCTTACGCCCAAATAAATCTGTTAGTCTTTAAGGTGCCACCGGACTCCTTGTTGTTTTTGTGGATACAGACTAACACGGCTACCCCCTGATACTATATAAAGTGAGCAGCTACTGTTCCAAAAAATGGAGGAAAATGTACTTCCTCATATATAAAACTCTGAAAAGATTTAATTGCTATACATTGGCATTTAAGATGCAAAGAAGCCAAGTTCCCATTTGCTACTGGCAGCTTTGCAGGGAAAACCTTCACTTCATATTTAAAAGTTATTGAACATATTCTCCAATTCATTAGGTAACACTTGATTTCCTTCAATATCTTGCATGTACAATTTCTCATTTCTCAGTTTTCTTTTTCCAACATCTTTGCTTTAACCCCATTTAATGAGGAACATATAGCATCCTTTTCTAAACTTACAACTTCTCCTTTTATTAAACTCAAGTTTCCAGAACCTTGGAGCAACAGACTATGTTTAAAATAAAAGAGTCTAAGGTTATTGAACAAACAAACAATGCTATGGACCTAGATTTTATTAAGTGAGCCTATTGGGTATAGTAAGCTAGAAATCAGAACTGTGCCATGCTGTTTCTCTAAATAAACCTTATAAATATATACATGAAATGTTAGAATTAGAGTTAAGCAAGACTTGTGTTTTTTGCATTGCAATCTTTTATTATGAAAGTTTTTGCAAATACTTACGCACAGCAAGACGCTACCCTTTTCAGGTTTTCACAGCTGTTCTGTGTATTTTAGGTAATGTTGTAGGTTTTTTAACACTTTATGGGAAATTTTCAGTGATGTGGTTTTTTTTACATTAAAAACTCATGAAATTACACTAGCAAAAAATGACATTTTGATGACATGTACTCTGCAAAATTGATGTATTTGTGTATTTTTTCACCATCTTTTAAAAAAGAATTCTGAACAACTCAGGCCTGATCCAAACCAGTGAAATCAATAGAAAGATTTCCATTGTCTTCAGTAGGATTTGAACCCAGCTCTATGGGATTTATAATTTCCTAAGGGCCTAATTTTTTCTTTGTTTCTTGCCCTTACATATGATTTCTTAATAATATTTTAAACAGTGGTTACTTTGAGCAGTTTATATTGTCATTATTAGGGTTTTTAATTTAAGTATCCAATAGAATTGTTACTCAAGTGAAGATATTCCATTTTTGAGGGTTGGATTGTGCCACTTTTACCCATATTGGTGAGTATCTACTCACAAAGGTAGTCCCATTGACCCATTAATAGCATTAGTGTGTCTGTTGTCACTCACCAATGTAAGGGATGTGCTACTGAGCTTTTGATCAAGTTTAAAACATTTACAGGGAGACCACACAGTTGCAAAGATGACTTCACCTGTAGTATGGCAATGGATATCCTTTGGCTGTACAATTCAGCAGTATTTCTGGATCCTCTGAACCAATAGAATAAGTGGTGTCATATGGCTCTTGGATAAAAATAGGACTATGAAGAGTATCTTCCTCTGTGAAATAAAACAATAATTTAAGATTAGCCTTTTATATGTAGGTGATTAAAAAATAAAACAAAACAAAACAAAAAAACAGAGTTTCCAGTGTTCTTCCCTTTGTTTAAAACCTAAGACCTTGCAAACTATTATATTGGGCATTAATCTGCAGTTTTTTTCTATAATGGAGCAAACATTTAAAATCAGATTCATAATAAAACCTCATTCCAGGGGATTTATGGTTTATTTACATAATGAAAGTGAAGAGTAGCTTGTTTGCATGTTTCCGACAGAAATTATGTGGATGTCTATTACATCTACTCCCTCTCCTATCACCATCACACTTATGCATAAAGATTATGGGTGGAAGCTGAGAAGGACAAAGAAGTGTCATTCTATCAATCTATCTTGTGTGGTGCTCAACACTGCAGTATCTGACGGCCTCAAAACCGTTAACATATTTATCCTTACACAGTACCCCTGTGAGGTAGGGAAATACTATTTATCCCCATTTTACAGATGGGGAGCTGTGACACAGAGAGACTTACTGACTTGCCCAAGGTCACACCGGAAGTATGTGACAGAGCAGAGAACTGAACCCAAGTCCTAAGCTAGTGCCTTAACCACTGGACAATCCTACCTCTCTAAAATGTTTAAAATTACTTTGGTAGTGCTCACCAGTTTTCTGTATGCATTTTTTGTCTCAATATGTTTTTTTTTCTTGGAAAATGATGATTCATTGGTTACATGTCGTGTAACATAAAGACTGTCAAGTATAGCAACACACTTAAGTATACATTTAGGTCCTGATCCTGCAAGTAGAACTTCATAGGGAGATCCCTATACCTGCCCAGAGCTCCATTGATTTCAAGGGTCTATCAGCTTGCAACTTGCGGAAATGGGGCCTTATAAAGTATACTGCAAAGCATAAGGAACCCTTGTTGCATGATTGGTTCAATCCTCTTGATCCTCTTGCTGTTATTAAAGCTTCTTCTATTCACAGATGAGACCAGAATTTTACAGTTTCATGGATCTAAAACTAATAATGTTTGACATTTGCAATAAGTCCATTGAAAAGATATTATCAAATGAAAATCTTGTATATTTTAACTTTATTGCTTAAAAGCTTTTAAAGGATTCCAGCTGATCGTCAAGACAGTACTGCGGAAAAGGGATGCTCTATAAAAGGCTTTTCAGCGTAGAAGCATTTTTTAAAGACTTGTAAGAAGCAATCTCCCATTTCCTATTCCCTGGTACAGTCTTGGCTTGTTTATTTTATTGTTATCCTATTTAGTGCTTAATTATTTATATTGAATAATATTCTGTGGGACAGGATTGGTTACAATCAGATAATACTATAAATATTTATGTACTATAACTACTGTTAGATTTGTTATAATTCGTTTCCTGTCCTACACTTTTCTATTGTGCTGTGCTCTTGAACAGCTTTTTGTTGAACCCCAGAAGTGCCTGCTGCTACTTTTGTAAAAGTGTAACATAATGTTGGCTACCACTCTTTTTAACGGATGGTTATATCCAAATACCAGTGACCTTGTCAGGATTCCGCCCAAGGTTAAACACAAGTGTTTCCAGTATATTTTAATGTTAAAATCTGCCCTTGAACAAATTCTGCACACTAATATAAACTATATTCAGTCTACACTTCAGGAATTATATAAAAATTCACAGAACTCAACCTGACTGTGAGTGTATTTTTATGAGTAGTACTTGGTAGAAGTAGCCTTCAGGAGAGGTGGAGTTAAATTGTGAGTAGTAGTCTGAAGAGATTGATTTATTTTACACTGAAATAGCTGTTTGGGAACACACATCTCATTTTTTTAAGAGTATCTTGTATTATAAAGGAAATGGTAGGGGTATACATACATTAGATACACTAGAAAGATAAAATACATCCACCAAGTTTAGGATATAAAGCTAGAGCTATACAATATTTCAAGCCAGTGAAACAGCTAAGATGAGCTAGTAGTTTGAAGGTAAACCATTAAACTTCTCTGAACGTTATATGAGATATTATAAGTGACATAACAGACCATAAAATGAAGTAAGTCATATGAAAAAGCATCAATTTCCATAACTGTTTAGATTCTGCTGAACTTTGTAGGCTATATCTGAACTTGAATGAGACTTCAAACATTTCTTCACTTAGCCATCTCTAGTGGACATAAATTAAGCTTCCCCCAAAATACAAAGCTAAACCAGTGACAAGATGCAAAAGATAGCAAAGCAAATATATAACTGAATACAACCATTGACACCACCTCACCATTTGTCTTTAGTGGGACTATTCATGCTTTAAAATAAGTATGTACTTAAATGCCTTGCTGGATCAGGGCTTACATTTTAAAAAATATTATTATTATTATTATTTATTATTTATTATTAAGTATCATACTACATTGTGCCAAGTTCTGTGCAAACACAGACCAAAAAGACAGTCCCTGCCCCAGTATCGGTAAATATCTAAGTAGGGCTCTCATTTATCTCTGCTTCCAGTGATGTCCAGTTTGCTTGTACTAAAACTACAGACATTTTCCATATTGTAGAACAAAACTTCCCTGACACTAATAATCAAGGCCTTGATAATTCCTTCCCATATTGCATAGGGAAGGAATCAAATTAGGCTCATCTGGAGTGGCAGATAGCATAGGAGTCACTTTGAAGGTTGCTCCCATTTCCCTCAGTCCTGTTAAAGCGTCTCCACAGACAGGTGCTCCATGAGGTGAAAGACTGGGGAGAAAATATCCCCCTCCAAGTCCATTAGCGCCAATTTATGCAATAAACCCCATCACATTTTGAACATCCCTTGGGTTGAAGGGGAGCCACTGGTGGGGACCACAAAAGACCACAGTCAGCTGTGTTACCATAGAGATGGGAGCTCCACTGAAGCATTGGGCCTCCTTATAGATGGCTTCTACTAATGTCCACAAAAATTTATGCATATATTTTTTTGGTTTAAAGGGCTGAGCTCCATTTATCCAATTCCTTGAGGGGCAAGGGAGGTCTTCCCTTCCAGAGAATGCAATGCAGAGTTTGCCATGAATTTGTTCTCATTGGAAAGGGACAACAAGACCTCAATTAAACAGTATTTTTTTCAATAACATTAAAAAACAAACAAACCCACTTGTGTATTGTAGAAAGATATTGGGAGAAAGAGAGGCCCAGGTGACTCATACATCTGCCCCAGCTACCTCCCTAGACACTTCCAACAGATTAAATATACTGTTCTTTCTCTCAATATTTCCTACAATGCTACTTTTCCTCCACTTGGCTCCGCTAGATCTTTCTAATACTACCCTTTGTCAAACTGACCACACACTGTGTAAATAACATTTATTTAAATTCTCTCTCTCTCTGGGCCTGCTGCTTTCTTATTTTTACTGCCTTTCTGAAATTTGACATTTATTATTCCAAGGGTTTAGCCAAATTATCACTCGATTGCCTTTTCTTCGGTAAGTGCAATGTACTTTTCGTGCCTTATGTGTTAATCTACACAGCCCTTTCATCATTATTATCTTCCTATGGCTCATGGCTAAAATTTTCAAAAGCACCTAAGTGTTTCAGAAGCATTAGTGCCATTTTCAAACATGATTTTGGCCCATAGAACTCTTAAGTTTCATTAAAAGTCAACGGGACATAGATTTCCAAGGGTCAGATTTACAAAGGTATTTAGGTAACTTAAGATGCAGAGAGGTGCCTAGTGGGATGTAAAAAAACACCTGTGCAGGTTAGGCACCTAACTGCAATTGAAAGTCTCTGTACTGCAGTATGATGTCAAATCTGGATACACTAATCGACATGTGATCTAAAAGGCCCTTTAAGGGAGACATGTGTTACTTACCCCTATTAGAAAGGTTACCCCAGTATTGTGCATGACTTTTTTTGTATGTCTCTGAAGATGGCTTCTCTGACATGAACCTCTTGATGCCAACTGGCAGAGAGCACAGGGGATCAGCTATTTGCATATTAAGTTTACCTAAAGGTGGCATGTGAAGTCTCCACCAACAGACCACTGGTTGTCATAATGATTGTGAAATGTACATATGGAGAAAGTTTAAGGAATTATGTATCTGTACTGAAAATTGTGTTCTCATCATATGTGAGTTAAGGCAGGTCACCAGGAGGCAATAAACATGCTCCTGTCAGGTAAGAGAGAAGAGACGCTTCTCTCTCTCTCTGGCTGGTCAAGTGTGTGTTGTGTATTTTCTGCGTCACAGTGGAGACCTAGCTACAGTCTGAGACAAATGAGGCACAGATAGGGGAAAAACAATCAGCAGGGGGCAACCCGTTTATGAGTAAGGACAACAATAAGAGTAGGGGGTCTAACTGTGTGTGCAGGGAGCATCCTGGATCTTTTCCACTGAGGAGCCAAGCTGACAGTGTGGCTTGTCTCATGCATGGAAGATCACAGCCAAGCCTGGCTGTACTACACTGGAAGGATTTTGCATGAGCTTTGCCCTATAAGACATGACTGTAACTAGTTAAGAAAGCCTGCAGAGGGACAACAAGGTCTGTGTAGGCAGAGAGGGCGGTGCTCGTGTTACCCATGTCCAGTGGAGTTGGTAGCTGACCCCTGGAAGGCACAGACAAGGCTTCCTCAGGCTAAGGGCAGGTGGCAGTGAGGTACCTCACAGCCCTGGGTACCCCAGGAAGAGCCTCAGCTTGCCACTGTCATCCTGTCTGCTCTCTAATATTTTCTCTGTGAGCCATGGAGAATGCCACCAAGTTTGTCAGAATATATTTGCGCTGTTGGAGACCATACGGATTAGGTTTTATCAGCATACATTTCTTCGGTTGTGTTGGGAACCCATTCCTTATTACTGTCTCTCTAAGAAAGGTCAGGCATGGTCATTTCTAATTTCCTTACTCTTCCATTTTGCCTTTCTTGTAGACAACGGTCATATATTTCCCCCCATATTGGCCAGTTACCCCCATTCCTCCATAACTAGTTATGACAAATGAATCCTTTTAGTGTCTCTTGCTCCTGTACACCTTGAATTTGGATTTTTATTTCAGTCTATCAGAATAACAGCATTTGACTAAATAGCTGTATTTGTCAATAAACCTTGGCTGTGAATCTTCTGCTTAGTGTCTGAAAGCAAATACAAACTCTCATTATGAAATACATCCTTATAAAGTTAAAATGTATGTATTTCTCTATGCTGCCTGATCAGTTTGAGCTCCATAAACCCCATAATTATGCTAGCTTGAATTCAAATGTGGAATATGGAAATGAAATAACATTCCTTTAATCATTATGTGATATTGTCTTGAACCAATATAAAGATTAACCCGGATATGGTGGAAGCCTATTTTTTTTCAGAATCATAAATCAACAGAGGATTTCAATTTGTTTCCCTTTAGTGTCTGTGTAGGCAGCACATTTTCTGTTAGGTGGACTAAAGTAGTCAGTTCAGAGCCAGTCAAACAGTTTTCATTATGTATGTCCCTCTAGATTTTTACCTGTTTTTACTCTGTGTGTTTCACTCACAGTAAAATCAAGTAAAACTCTAAGTATATTAGATATGCTTGGGATCTGAAGAGCAAAGAACAGACCTGCAGCTCCCCTTCTTTTGACACCCCCACTCCCTGTCACAAATGGATGTATATGGGGAAGAAATATGTAGCTTTCCTTTTAATTATATGAATTCTATGTAAAATGGAATTATAGTCACTGTTATTTCATAAAAAAAATTCATAGAATATCAGGGTTGGAAGGGAACTCAGGAGGTCATCTAGTCCAACCCCCTGCTCAAAGCAGGACCAATCCCCAACTAAATCATCCCAGCCAGGGCTTTGTCAAGCCTGACCTTAAAAACCTCTAAGGAAGGAGATTCCACCACCTCCGTAGGTAACCCATTCCAGTGCTTCACCAGTTATATAGCACTATAATCACTATTATAGTGCAGCCTCTATTCATTATAGGTGCATGGAGTGCACCACTTAAACAGAAAGGCCATAGAGGGCTTTTGGCCTTTCTGCATTCTGCAGTCCCCAAAGAGACTAACACAAGAGAGGACACTGGGCATGGGCAGGGCCCATAAATGATGCATAAACAGAAGATCACAGGGTTACTGTACTTCTTCTTATTTCTTCTTAAATGTATCGTGATAACATGTAAATGCCCCAGTCTGGGACCTGGATTGTGCTAGGTGCAGTACTAACAAATAACAACAGGACAGTACATGCCATGAAGAGCTTAAACTGCTGCAGCCACTCTTTTGTCCCAGAGGCTTGAGTAGCAGACAGAGAAGAATTGTGTTGCTACTCCATAAAATGAACGGGCGGGTATTAAGGGCAGCCTAAATATGCTGAAATATCACAACACTGAAGAGGCCAGAACAAGAAAGCACTATGGTGAGGAGTGTACTGTAAAAAGCTTCTAAATGCTAAGCTGCAATAATTCGCATAAGGCAACCAGATAAGGAGGAATTTATCCCAGCTATTACCTTCCAGAAAGGTTATAAATTTCAGGGGTAGTGAGTCCTTTAATGAATCTTTCTTACCATGCCTTAGACAGAGCCTCGTATCTGATTCAAAACATTAATATGACTTTATGAACCAAAAACAGCAGATGATTAAGAGGTGTCTTTTCTAGCAACTTTATAATAAGGACCAGGTCAATGCTCAAAAAAAGCAGAACAGATGACTGAGCGACACCTCTGCCCTGGTGTGACACCATGAGGGGGAAAATATGGAAAACCAGAATGACTTGGAAAATCAGTTTAATTCTGGGACTAGACACACTAGAAAGTTTTTATCATACTCATACAATTATTGCATGACCTCAATACAGAGCAGAGTTCAGATTGTTTGGATGCCTTAAGTGTGCATTTCCATACTCAACAAGTTTGGATTTCTTTTAAGTGTATTCTTAATGCTGAATGTCCTGGTTTGTAGCTTCATGTGGGGATAATTACAATATCCCTGTAATGTATTCCAATCTAAATTAATGATACATTTCTCAACCATAATTCCATTTTAAAGTTTTTTGTCTTTGTGTTACTATCACTTATTTATATTCTGGTAGCACCTGACCCACCAATCAGGGGAACCATTGTGCCAGGCATTATACAAACCAGTGTCTGACCCAAAAGACTTACACTTCAACTTGTCTAGTCATTGGGCAAGAGAGAGTGCTAATGACTCTTGAGGCCAGTGGCCAGGGCACTCATGTGGGAAGTAGGAAGTCCAGGATTCAGTCACTGCTCTAATGAATATTTAACTGTTTATACAAAGTGGAACAGCTTCAGTCAATTCACTTTCAATGGGACTTGTGCTCCTAAATCACTCATGCACTTTTGACAGTCCCACCATAGTGTGTGCTATTTAACTGTGTAAAGGTGTAAGCATCTGCCTCTAAGAAAGCCCTGCAAACCAGAGCGAAATAAAAGAAGACAATATTTAAAAAACAAAACCACCCCACATATACACAAAGAAGAAATGCTGTTTAGGCCCCACAAATATTAAAACTGTGTGAGAACCTCTTGTCGCAAATAATGCTAGGGATTTTGAGTCAGTCCTGTTACAAACAGAACAGAATGGATATTTTCTTCAACCAAAAAGTAGCTCAAGGGCTTTGAATAGTATGACTGATGCAAAAGAAGAGGCAGTAGATGATACGTAGTGTCAGTTGGTTAGCTTGTTAACACCAACGGAGCATAAGCTTAAAATAACATATTAATGCAAGGAGTCGGATAGTGGCCATGGAAGGAGCTAAGCAGTGACAGGCAGAAAGGAAAGGGAATGAAAGCATCCAAGGAAAGGAATAAAACATGTGAGACATAGCAGACATATACCCAGGGAGACATATTTTCCCCAGTAAATTGTTCAAATCCCAGCCTGATATTGAACGAGGAGAGTAGCATATAGAAAGTGAGATTAAAGGACATATTACAGGCTTCAGCAACAAAAACAGCCTAAAGCCTGTATGGATTTTTCCCCACAGGAGTCTTCAACTTTCATGTGCTTTCTTCCCCTCCAGACATTGATGTATAGAGCTTCAGAGACACTGGGTTCCTTTCAGGTTTCAGTTTCTCTTGAAAAAGTCAACTCAGGAGCAACTGAGACCTCCCAGTTTGTCTCTTATCAGACACTAAAAATAGAAAGGAACCCAGCTTTGTGAAATGCTCTTGAATGTGGTGGTGGCCTACGAGACACTTGGAGTGAAATCCTAGTCTCTCTGAAGCCAGTTGAGAAACTCCCATTGACTTTAAAGGCTCTCAGGATTTCAGACTCAGACTTTACACGGTGAGGCCATATATATAATATATTTAAATGACTTCCAACAGAGCCAGGCATTATTATGCTCCAGGTCACCACCATTCTGAAGCTACAGGATTGGTACCCCCCTCTCAGCATAGGGGGCGTGGCAGGATGACACAGGGCACAGCTGTGCAGTCTGGTGATCCCCCCTTGTGGCCACTGGCAGCCAGGCAAAATATAAAGCTGAACAATTTAGAACAGGGGTTGGCAACCTTTCAGAAGTGGTGTGCCGAGTCTTCATTTATTCACTCTAATTTAAGGGTTCGCGTGCCAGTAATACATTTTAACGTTTTTAAAAGGTCTCTTTCTATAAGTCTATAATATATAACAAAACTATTGTTGTATGTAAAATAAATAAGGTTTTTAAAATGTTTAAGAAGCTTCATTTAAAATTAAATTCAAATGCAGAGCCCCCCGGACCGGTGGCCAGGACCCGAGCAGTGTGAGTGCCACTGAAAATCAGCTCACATGCTGAATTCGGCACGCGTGCGATAGGTTGCCTACCCCTGATTTAGAACAAGCCATTTTTGTACATGTCCCTCCCTTTCCTCCCCCTCCCAGACCTTGTACTGAGCTGGACCAGAAGATCAGGGTCTACAGAAGGTTTTCTTATCCTTTCCCCATAGGATTGAATTCATTACTGCTAAATCATCCCTGAAAAATGAGAGAGAAATCTTAAATATCTCCAGTGAGAGCAATTCTACACTCTGCGAATGCCAGTCCTTGGGAGATTGTTTCAGTATTTATCTATTCTGATAATTTTTCCTAATATTTAAACCAAAATATCTATGGACAGGTCTTGCTGGAGTAGAATTACTTGCTGTACACTGCTACCCTGTTTTTACAGCACCTTTTTCGGAAGGCTTTTGTACTATTGTGTAAGATGCAGAAGAGATAAAGGAAGCCTTTTCATTTATGAGGGTGATTTGTTTTATGTCATGAACTTGGCCATGTCCTTCAGATATAGAAGTATTGCAGAACAGGCATCTAATTACACAGACAAATATCCACAGTGAAGTTAAAGGGATGTGTCTTTATGATGTACAGTAATCCTGACATGCATTCTTCTCAATGAAATTTCATTAGTTTTTGTGTTACCAGGCAAGACGAATAAATAATAATGAACCTTTTTCCAATCTACTGCACAAGCATTTTATTCACTGTAATTTCAGCTGTAAGTGAGACCTAGATTCAGTGACAGATATTGTTTGCTGCATTGTACTGTTGTAATATTCATTTGGCACTATTGCCAAACTGACTGAAGTCTTATTCAATAATTTACAATACAGGAAAAGATAACAGCTATATTATTTAATATCCTGCCAGTTAAATAAATCCAACATTTTGTTCTCATAACTTTTTTTCTGAATAAAATATAACTATGCTTACTACATTAAAAGGATGATGATTGATTAAGCTCAGATAATTTTTACAGTTGCAAAAGTTGGTTTGCTCTATATTCTTGTGCAATTTACTCTAAACTCTATCGCGTGTATTTCAGTTATATTACTCGGCATGTTGCTCTCAGATTCATGTTCAGACAGGGGGGAAAAGACACTTTTATGTACACTAGTGTATAATATTTGGTCCATTGTCAAGTTTTATTTAGATTCAAACACAAAATATTGCACCAAAAATATTTCTTCCAACCTCTGTGCTGGAAGGACCATTGGAAGTGTGTTAAAGACAGAAGGACATTTGCTTGTGTGTCCATGTTTACTTTATGCTAGTGGTTTGGTTTAAATAGATTTAGACACAGTGTTTCATTGAAAAGGCTTATTTTATATATTTGGAGATTGTACTTCTCATAAGGCTACACTCATTGAGTAACTTTATAATCTGTCTTGAGAAAGGGTGGCACTTAACTGCACTGCTCAGGAACATAGCTCAATATTTTCCCTTCTTCGCCGTTGCTCTGTGGAGGGAAAAGTTTACTTCAGCTCTTTTTGTGAGGTAGCTTGCTGTGCATGGAGACAGCAATGGCTGGACTGTCTATGTGTATAGCTATGGCTCCTCCCACTCCTTTTAGCTCCTCCCATTTCCATTCCCCCGGGGAGTGAGTAGCCCCAGATCTCCCCCTTCATCCTTGCCCCATGGCAATAAGGACAAGCTGAACAGGGTCAAGGAAGCAGGTATAGGGGTAGGAGGTGAGAGGGTGCCGTATTTCTCCTTAGTCCTTTGAATGGACAAGGAGGGTTTGGGACAATCTAGATGATAATCTCTAGGGGCATTTATACAATCTTTAAAACCGCATTTGCTTCTCACTTATCTGATTACCTTCTGGAGTGGTTTATTATGGAATCTGCCAGGAAGAGAAGGGATAAATACAACCAGATTTATACAGAGAATGAGAAAATAACCTCTCCCCCCTCCCACAGCATGACTGCAGTTGCAATAAAGAAAAATATTCATAGGTGCATGATAGATGCATAATAGAATTAGCTTACATTTTTATTGCTGGCGCTAAGATATAGTTTCATGTCACAAATTGAGTGCCTCATCAATTTTCTCTTTGTAAAGGGCATGAGTCAAATCCTTTTGAAGGCAAAAGAAAGTCAATGACTTCAATGGGTTTTCGATCAAACCTATACTAAGAATAACATAACAGTATATACACCGCTATCTTTCAATTGTGTGCATATATATGCACGGGAATGCTGTTACTGTGCAAACACTGTGCGTATATACATCTATAGAAGCACACACATACAAACACATTCCTAGTGGGAAAGAAAGATTACCAAAGAGACTTTCTTATTGCCCTTCTATTCAAATTTCATTTTGTGCTGATTACAGTATGCTGTGTAGGAAATAATAATCCATTTACTAAGTACTACGGTGCCTGAAAATTCCACCAGCACTGTGTGCAATAGCTAGTGAATATAGAAGACAGCTGCATTGTTGTAGAGCGGATATGAAGTAGAGCGGATATGAAGTAGTAAAACAACCACAACAACAACAACAACAACAAATGGATCTGAATGAAACTGAAATGATGTAAAAGGGTGTATGGTCACATTTTTGTAAATGTACTAAAACAAACTCTATTTCCCCCTTGTTTCCATAGAACATTCTTTGTTAGTCCTATTCATGTTTAGTAGGAAACATGTGATAATGGGTATTATTTTGGTCTTTACAGTGGAATGATTGCTCACAAAGACCAAGTATGAAATTAGATACAATTGCAATTATAGCCAAGTTAACTAGTAAGTGTCTGTATAATCCTATGTTACAATGTTATTAACATGTATTTTTACTCTGAATAGCTGGGACAAGATGACTGCTTCATATGTTTTGTAATCGTAACTGAGATTGACTGTCAATTTGGATATGAATTCATGAACCACCCACCAAAACAAGTTAACTTAGAATCAGACATGATTCTGGCTGTAAAAAAGGAAGATTTAAATGTAGCAACAGCACGTAAAACCATTAGGGACTATGAAGAGACACTGGAAATAAAACCATATGGAGAAAATTAATTTTGTAGCCAAACATAGGGTTCAAGACAAAATCTTTAGAATGCACAAAGTTATGTTTAAAAAAAATAGACTGCCCCTTACTGCTTGCTTTCAGATAATTGATAACTGGGAGAGGGGGAAAAAAACCTTGGAAAATAAACCATCCCAAGCAATTAGGGCAATGTAAAACCAGACAACACTAAAAGGGTCGGTATTTTCTTACATACAATTGGAGAGGAAAGAAAAATATTTATAACATTTTTAAATCCGGGGAAATCCTGATCCAAGTCAGATTAATAAAACTAGAATGTTTTTGCAATATATTTTATTTACTGATTTCCATGTGTCCGTTGTCACAGCATCTGGACACTTTAAGTAGATGAAATGCAGCTTCATGTTCAGTTCAACTGCTTACAATGGACAGTACAAATCTCTCCCCTTCCTATACCACCCCAACTAATAATAAAGAAAGCAGCTATTGTCCATAGTCAGATTAATGCTTGGCCAAAATTATGTTTTGAACACTGAGGACCTCAGGGCTGCAGCAGGTTCTGCAGCTAATGATTTTTGACTATTCTGGGCTTTGCCCTGCCCCCAACCCTGTCTTTGCATTGCCTCTGAAAAAGCAAACATAGAGCACTGCTACCTGGCATATAGAGGTAAGTGGAATACCCACTGTCCCCCTGGGGTCACTCTGAAACCTATTCCCCAGCACATGCAGTGGAATCATTCCAGTTCGACTGTGTTTAGGGTCCTTTGTATCCACAGGAAAGGAAAAGAGTATGGGGTAACCTAATTGTACCATAGCTGTATTTCATGTAGCCCCAAGTAGGTCTCATTACAGTAGTGCAGCTGAAATATAACAAAGGAAGGTGTTCCCACACTGACCCCATGCAAAATGTCATATATGCAAAAGCCTACGCAGAATAAATCCTTAGGTTAGCAAAGCAGCTATTTGAAGGCTAAGGCTGTCACACTCACAACTGTGAGTGCCAGTCTTAGGTCAGACTGCCAGAAAACAGGGCAGGCACCACAAACTTGTGGTATAGTCAACAATTAGGTTTCACCAAGTAAGTAACAAGTGTGAACTTCTGGATTACTATACCACTCTTACCATGGAGTCACAGACAGTCCCCTTAGGCACTCCAGCCTATCTTGCCACCCAGACAAACCGGACTTAGTGATGATGGTCACACCAGCCAAAAATTACACCACATCAGGTTACTCCCAATCCCAAAGGATCAGTCACTTACCCCCGATCAATTGGTACTTTGGGTCTCACACCAAAGACAACATTGACAGCCAATTCTCCAGTAAACTAACTACAGATTTATTAGCTAAGAAAAAAGAAATGAGAGTTACTGAGAGGTTAAAGCAGATAGAATACATTAATAGGTGAGTGAGTCAAAGTTTGTAAGTCCAAATGAAAGCAGTTGATGTCATAAACTGCTAGTTTCCCAAAAGTCTTTTCAGGGAACCCAGATGTTTCTGGGAATCTCCACTTTGCATTTGGTATCTTCCCTGAAGGGTCCAAACAGTCAGCAATAAAGGATCTTTCTTTGAATCCATATTTATAACTTCTTCTCACAGAGGACAAGCTGACAATCTCTCTAACCATGTGGGTTTTCCTTAGATGTCAATGAGTAGTAAATGGAGACTGAGTCTGTGAATTCCTATTGTTGAACCATAATAACCCTTGCTCTGAAGTTAGCACTCTTCTTCATTTACATTTTCAAGGCTCCAGTTGTGTTTGATGGGTAATTTACTTACAGGGATATACACTCTGTAAAAGGTAATGTAATAGCCAACAACAATTCTTCATTAGTTTTCATGAAGTTTATACATCAAGTACATTCTCATCTTAACAATAACACACACTTTTGATCTAGGATTAACTAGTTGCAGGGATATACATAATGTAATGTAATCGCAATCAACAGGTTATAAATAAGTGGAGACAATGCCATTAACATTTCCTTTGAACTAAAGTAACACCCAAGTCAAGTGGCCTGATTACACTACAATACTTTTTGACACTCCTTTAATTTCTATCAGCATATGAGTGAATTTGCCTGCAGACCAGAGCTGAGCTGGCACTAGCGTAGACAGCATCATAAAGGTCGAGGAGCAGATTGATAGAACAACAAGGTGTGATAAATGCAGAACATTAACAGCAATGCAGCCTATTGGAAAGAATATACAAAACATCAGAAAAGTAATCTTAGTGGAAAGTGGGAAAAGCCAAATGTACAGTACATAAAAATGCACTCAACAGACTGAACTCTATCTGTTGTGGTTGTAACAAATGTAAACAATATTGATCTTGGGGGCTACCAATAATTATAAATGACTAACATGCCCTTTAAATTACCCTCAGGGGCCCAAGTCAATCTTATTTTATTGAGACACTATATTAGTTTATGTCACAGACTTCATGTGCACTAAAATGCAAAAGAAAGTGACAAGAGGCTCTGGGGCTGAACTACCAGCTAAAGGGATGATGAGCTACTGTACAATCATCAGCCAAGAGAATGACTCATATCAGATCAAGTTCTTGACTGTATCAAAAGAAGTACAGCTTGTATGAGGCCTGAGTGCATATGAATACACAAATCTGGTTAAATAGGAGATTACAGTAACACTGAGCATTTGGCTTTGGTTCTGGGTGTCTGGATTTATTCAAAGATGTAGGAAACCAGGCATTCCCTGCATAGTGTCATCTGCTGTTGCTTCAGATTTGGCCCAGACTTGGAATATTCATGTTCAGTTATTATCTTGGCATTCTGCCAAAATTTTCCTGTGTAACGTTAGTAACAGAAGGGAAATGGTGATTTTGGCCAGTTTATATTTCAGCCAAACCTGAATGGAATTTCATGGGACATAGTCTCAGGGCTTTCCACCTGCTGAATTTCAAAGGCCTGATGAAAACAATAGAAGTACATGAGCTTCTCAAAAAAGGCCACAAGAATTTTTTATTGTGGAAATATGTGGCAACTTACATATTACTATTGCTAACATAATTAGTGTTGTATATTTTTGTTGTTGTGTCAAGCACCTCAAGCTCATAGGTAGTTTTAAAATAAACATATGCAGAGATAAATGATTCTGAACTCAGATTTTACTTTACTAATTTAACAATCTTATTACTGGCTATTAAATGGCAAAAGTCCAAACACAAACTACCGTTATCATTCATTGATTGAAATGCAACATACTAAACTGGTTTTTAAACTAACCTGCCGCTTGCATGTTATGTATTTCAACATGAGTGGCAGCACAATATTTTAAAAATAATTAAGAACACAGCACAAATGATCTGTGTTAATGTTCTTGAATAAAATTACCAAAGCAAATGATTATAGATAAGCAAAAACACGATTTGAGGGAGTTGTCTTTTGTGAATATTTAGTATCTTGATGTTAATCTCAGTCTGTGCAAATTACTCTCACAAACAGGGATGAAGTTAAAAGCAGTTCTAATGTCAGTATCCTAAATTTTAGCAGAAGCATTTATTCAGCTGGATGTATGTGTTTATGTGTCTGTAAGTGTGTGTCATAGGTATATAGGGTAGAGTGTTTCAGAGATTATCTGTAGCATGTCTCTGTCTAAATGTGGGTATAGTATAATATTTATTTATTTGTTTGTTTATTTATATTGCACTACTGTGCAAAATGTCCTCCATGCTTTCTAAACATAAAGGAGGACAATTCCCCACCCCAAAGGGCCTACAATGGAAAATAGACAAAACAACAAACAAAAGGTGAAGGGAAAAAATGCCGCCTACAGGCAAGTGGTTATGGTGATACATAGCAGACCTCTTGGAAGCCCCTGGACTTCCTTCTCTCCCTCCATTAAAATGATGTTTTAAGTGGTGACTTTGAGTGTTTCTCTTTTTTGCAGCGAGGAAGGTGTTTGCTTGGCGGTAAAGCGAGAATGAGATTGATAGAAAAGATAGTAAGGAAGGTAGGAGAGAGAGGAGTTTAGTGGGAAGGTCAGACATGTGATTGGAGAAGAGGTCAGAGGCCAAAAAACTTCAAGTGCAATGTCATTGATGAAGTCTGGAGGCCAAGTATTTGTCCCATGCTATTTTGGCAAGGCAGAAGCCTTTCATAGATGACTTATGATGAGGACCACTTGGGCTTTCAGGTTCCTCTTCACCTTTTGATCTCAGTGGTGGAGAGCATCTGCTTCAGATCTGCCCTTATGCAAAGAGTGCTATGGTATTCCACAGTAATGGTTCAAAATACTGCAGCTTATGCTAGTGATACTACTGCAGTGACCTAAAGTAGTAATTGGGGTAGAAGAGTTCAGCATTTTTAAAGGTGTTAAGACTGGTCTTTCCCGCCTCTCTATTTCTCTTGGGGTGTAATTTAAAGTCCTAACTGTGCAATTCTTCACTTCAGAATCTCTGATCTTTCACCCCCTTTCTCTCTGACTCACCGGACCATCACTGAAATTAGCAATGGCTACATTTCTTTTTCTTTGTTTCACTCTGCACTTCCCCTTGATTGTCTCACTCTTAAAACAAAATGCTAAAAATAGCAAATTCTAAAACCTCTTGTGAGAGGTGTTTTTGATAGCCATAATTACGGGGCTAAAATAAGTGCTGCTAACAAAATGGTTAAACTGTCAAATGGCAAATTCAATTATAGCAAAACTGACTAGATAAATGCCCTTTTTCCTCAGAGTATTTTTAGTGTTCCTAAGAGAGAGTACTTACATGAATTTTCTTTGTGTTACTTTTATAATTCATGTGAAAACTAATATAAGGCATGGAGAAAATGGCCTTTATCTCACACTCAAATGCCTATCACATAGACATTGTAGAATATAGAGAATATTTTGAATAGAATTTCCCTTGAAAGGAAAAAGTGGTTTTGTTTTTTGTGCTTTTCAAGCATATTTTCACAAGTGAAATTGCCAACTGGAAATGGATTTCACAAGCAAATGTGTGAAAAATTCCATGTCATCTCTGGTGCAGTCTCCACCAGTGATGGCAGCTTAGCCATCCTGTTTGTATGCTCCTTTCACCCCATTTTCACCAGCACTGGTTCCAGTTTTTTTGTTATTTTCCCTCCAAAACACAGATATATTGTAGAAATGAAAAAGTTTGCAGAAAATGTCTATCTTCCTCTAAATGTTTGGGGCTTGTATCTAAATATTGAAATCCTGAAAACTGCACACACACACACAAAAAAATTGGCTGAAATCCAAACTATTATGAGGAAAATTTCAATGAAACAAAAATAATTTTTTGAGGAAAAATGTTGACAAAACCAAAAAAGTTTCATTTTAGTCAAAATTCTTTTCCGGGGAAAAAAATCAACCAGCTCTAATTTCCATGCATATTTCTATGCTGCTCTTCCAATGTCTCCCTCAATTTAAATGCCTCTTTAGACTCCCTTTTCCATGATGCCCACAAACACTAATCGGAGTCAAATGCCTTCTTCACTCTAGCTGTTTTAAAAAAGGACAGTAATAAAATGGGAAGACAAGCATAGTCCTAATTTAACACCTGCTTATACTTCTCTCAGGCTGTTGAGTACTGGATAATTTCCTGAGTTTCTTTGACTGGTTTGGTTCAAATGGAAATATTGAGTTTAGGTTTTGTCTGCAAACTGAAGAGCCTGATAGACGTTTCAATACAGGGCAAATGCAGGGAAAACACGGTATATAAAACTTCTCTCTACGCTTTCACTAATGAAATCCCACACGTGCCACCCACTACCTGTGAAAATGATGACTATGCAGGGGAATGTAGATGTGCAGAGAGAGGTACGAGAGGGCACTCTGCATTCGAGGGAAATTGGATTAGTCACCTCATCAATGAGAGTGGTGAAATTCAGACTGAAACAGATAAAAGCATAACGAGAATAAAGAGAAGCAGGGTTCTATAGTATGCTGAAGGAAGAAATGCTCTCAGTAGGTGGACCACTTCAAATAAGTGGGAGAGAGAGTTTGAACTCTAAAGATAAAATTAGCAATTAAAAGTATTCTCATCTAAAAAGAACTCAGTAAATAACATAAAATAGATGCTACCAAAAAGCCATGAGGGCATTTGGGAATTGAAATGCAAGGACAGTAGGTCAAATAAATACATGATCAAAATCAGTTACAATGGAAGATAAATGTCCATGAGTTGTGCCTTTGCTTTAAAGTACAGATCTTAGGCTGTACTCATCCATTCCATGAAAAGCCTGGTTCAGAAGGTAGAGAATGTACTTGTTTTACTTGCAATGGTTAGAAAAATCTTATCATGGATTAATATTCAGCATGTCTACTGTGTAGCATCACCAAGAGCACTGTGACAAACTGCCTGAAGGCCATATTTTTAGGGAATGGCACAAAAATGATTGATGTGGTGATAGTACTCTGATTTAGCTATGCTGAGGGGACACCATTTGCAAGGGAATAAAGCAGGGCAAAACTTCTGTCATTTCCTTTTGGAGTATGTGTCCCCAGCTGGCGGGGGCGGGGGTGTGGATCATAACACATCTTCATAGCTTCATAGAGTCCAAGGCCAGAAGGGACCATTGTGATCAATCTTCTTGTACCAAATATTTTTCAGGTGCCTACATTTTCACAAATGTGTCATTATCCTGAAAACTGAAGCCGATTTGTAATGACATTTCAAAGCTTTAGGACATTTTGGCTTAGTGTGAAAATTCCACAGAACTATACATGTAAAAAGAATTTCCCCCCCATTGTCTATATACTAGCTAATTTATATGTGCAGTATTTCATCTTACATGTGTTAGCTTTAAAAACAACTCCTCCTACACCATGCATTATCTGCATCATATATATAATGAAAAGATTTATTGGCTAAAACTTGACTCATTGTACAGCACTTAGGACTCTGGGCCAGATTCTTAACTGGTGTAAATCTATGGAGCTATGCCGATTTACACTAGCTGAAGATCTGGCCCTTTACTGTTTACCTAGAGCTAATCAATGTATTGTTAACTAGAATTTCATAAAGCTTAACATCCTTAACGCAACATGGTTCAGTGACCTTTTCCTTTAGCTTTGATTTGTGTTAATTCCCACCTGCTAGGTTTCACTTTCAGTGTCAGGTTAGAATGAACACAAACACTTGGTATGAAACTCAGTTAAAACTATTGCGTTTAACCCAATTTAGGGCTGGCCCCAGGACAGCCATGATTTCAACATAAACCATTAGTGAGTCTTTCAAAAACATTTTGAGTTTGTAACAAAAAACAGGGAGGAAGAATTGTCTTGTGGTTAGGGCACAAGACTGAGAATCAGTAAATCTGGGTTCTGTTTCCCGTGCTGCCACAGATTTTCTGTCCTGTGTGACCTTAGGCAAGTCATTGAATCTTTCTGGCCTAAGGGACTATGTTATTTTGAAATGGCGTGATATGAGATGTTGTTATTAGATAAGTGTTGTTAACCAAAATTGTATGATGGGGCATGTTGTTGGCTGAAGACCAAAATAACATATACTGTTGAATACACAGAAACACGGGGTGCATCTATACAGCAAAAAAAATCCCTGTGGCAATGAGTCTCAGAGGCTTAATCTACAGACTTTGGCTTGCACGGTCCACAACACCACTAAAAACAGAAATGTAGACATCCCACTTGGGCTGGAGCTCAGGCTGTGAGGCCTGGGGAGAGGGGTGGATTTCAGCGCTTGAGCTCCAGCCCAAGGAGGAACATCTACATGGCTATCTCAGAGCGATAGCGATAGCCCATGTCCGTAGCTCTGATACTCACTGTCTTGAGTGTTTTTCTGAAGGGTAGACATACCCCCAGAGGCTTGGATTTCTAGAAGGAAGCTCCACCCAGACTACTTGTTCAGAACTTTAGGGGGATTGACTTTGAATGAGTTGGCATCTGGCTGCAGAGGAGAGAGGGAGTAAGATCACAAAGGGAGTTAGGGAGCTAGACTGTGCTCAGGAAGGGAAGCACAGCTGGGCTCTTATAAAACTAGAGTTTCCATCTGGGAACTAGAAGGGGGGGAGGGATAGCTCAGTGGTTTGAGCATTGGCCTGCTAAACCCAGGGTTGTGAGTTCAATCCTTGAGGGTGCCACTTAGGGATCTGGGGCAAAATCAGTACTTGGTCCTGCTAGTGAAGGCAGGGGGCTGGACTCGATGACCTTTCAAGGTCCCTTCCAGTTCTAGGAGATAGGATATCTCCAATAATTTATTTATTAAGTAGAAGGGTTACTGGACACTACTGTTTGGTTTACTCTGGTTAAATAAAAGTTTAGTGGTTTTTGAGACCCAGAAGTTGGCAGTGTAGTTGATCAGTGGTTCTCCCACCTCCCAAGAGATCTGCAGTGCCCTTGAAATAGAATGAACAGCAGCCAAGATCGTCTGATATTCACAGAAAAGCACCCAGAGAGGGAGATTAGAGGGGGAAAAGGGCTGTGCTAATGCCCCAGAGACACAGGTATTAAACTGGTGTGCCCAGGAAGGGCAGGTCATTACAACTGTAAAATAGAGATAATGGGTAAAAGTTTTCAAAAATGCCTAAGTGTTTTAGGACCCCAAGTCCCATTTTCAAAAGTGACTTTTGTCTAATTGAAGAAATTAGTTTTTTAAAGGTATTTAGGTGCCTAAATAGTAGGCATTAGTAGGAACATTGCCAGCAGATTGAGGGAAGTGATTATTCCCCTCTGTTCAGCACTGGTGAGGCCACATCTGCATCCAGTTTTGGGCCCCCCACTACAGAAAGCATGTGGACAAATTGGAGAGAGTCCCGCGGAGGGCAACAAAAATGATCAGGGGGTTGGGGCACATAACTTACAAGGAGAGGCTGAGGGAACTGAACTTGTTTAGTCTGCAGAAGAGAAGAGTGAGGGGGGATTTGATAGCAGCCTTCAACTACTTGAAGGGGGGTTCCAAAGAAGATGGAGCTTGGCTGTTCTCAGTGGTGGCAGATGATAGGACTAGGAGCAATGGTCTCATTTGTCTGTAAGATCATTAAGATCATTTGTCAGGTAAGTAAGAGTTCAGTGTCTCTCACTGGAAATGACTACATTTCCTCTGGCCTAGAGCTAAATATTCTCAGTTGTAAATATACAAATGTTTACAGGAGCGAAAGATACAGAAAAAGCTCTCTTTTCATCTCTAATACATACAGCATAAAGCATAACAAATCTAATTATCAACAGCATTTAGAGTTAATGTGTCAGATTCTGACCTCAGTCACAACAATGTAAATCTGGCATATCTTCAGTGGATTGACTCCAGCGTAAATTCATAATCAGTCCCATAACGTTATTGTCAATGAATTCACTTAAGGGCTAATGAGGACATTATAGAAATGTACCCCCACCCTCTTTAGTTTTTTCTTGGCAGTGCACCTACTGGTGTAAATTTCTCTGTGAGCTGCATGAAAGCAAGTAATTGTCAATTGCTATTGGGTACAAGTCTTTAAAGTGGGAAGTTACTAGAGTATAAAAAAAAGTTGCATTCCATATTTTGTCTTTGTATTGATAAGCAGCTGATCTAGTCTTAGGAATCAGTTCTTGTGACTTCATTTTTAAAGGTTTTACTATTAATCTACAAAGTAATTTTCTAGACTGAGTCAGGACAACCTTTATTAGATGGAGAATATGCTGCTATCTGGAGGGAAAGTCAATGTAGATGTCTGTAGAGGTAATCAAATGCTATAAACAAGGAACTGTCCAAGACTATATAAGAAAGGCAAGGTGGGAGAGGCAATGTCTTTTACTGGACCAAGTTCTATTGGTGGAAGAGACAAGTTTTTGAGCTGCATGGAGCTCTTCTTCAGGGCTATTAGAGAATACTATATAGTAATTCAACAAAGGGGTAAAGGAGTACATAGAAGTATTTGTGTTATGATTTTATAACATGTTTATATGTTACTAGTGAATTTTCCCAAACAGTAATAGTTTGCCCCACTCCCCATTTTTAAGAAAATCCAACTGCAAATAGTATAACAATACACATAGGGTCAATGTGTAAAAAGAAATCATACCTACAAAAATAGCATAGAATGATCCACCTGAGAGACTCTCTGGGACATGATGCTGGTGCTGAAACCAGTTGGGGGGGGGGGATGGGCAATCAAGCTGGACCCTGATTTGTATAAAAGTGAGGTGGGGCTACTGGCAGAGGGTAATCTGTGAGGCCCATCATCATCATCAAACGTGTAGTCTATTGAGGACCATTGTGCCAGCCAAAGTGACCACAGTTAATGGTGTTGCACTAAGCGTCTTATAGTGAAGTTCCCCCATGTGTCTCAATCCTGTGAATCCTCAAGTCTCTGGGGCAACCCTTCACTTGACGCCAGGTCGAGTCCAGACATACATCCCTTCCTGCATCAATGGAGACTTTGAGAGCCTGGTGTGCTGGTGTGTTTTTGTCCATTCTGGAGACGTGGCTGAAGAGCAGGCAACACTGCTTTTGCATATAATGAATGTTTGGAGGAAGGTCAGTTCTCTGAGAGATTATGACATTTTGCACAAAGTCAAACTGCTTTCTGCTCCGGACTTGGCACTGACAGAGCATATGGAATGCCTCTAGCTGCTGCAGGTCTGCCAGCAAAACGATCCCTGTTTCTGACCCATATCGCAATTCAGATCATAGATAGGTTTGATAGATCCTGAACCAGATGGTTTTGCAACCACAAGTGAGATAGGAACTTCATGCAGATGGCAGTGAGACCGATTTGTTGAAGAATAGCTGGTTTGGTGCACCCATTCAAATTCTACGTGCAACCTAGGTAGATGAACTCATCAACACTCTCCATGATATTCAACCTGACCTGCACCAGGGGTTCTGGTGGCCCAGCTTCGAGCTTCTTTGCCTTCTGCCCTGAGATGTTGCACATCATTCTTTAGCTTGTTCTTCCCCTCACAGTTCAAAAGAGCCTGAACCTGTTGATCATTTGAACATCTTCAAAACCCACCTGTTTGATTAGGCATTGATGGAGGAGTAAGGCAGCTGTGGGTGGTATTTCTAACTGGTGAAACAATGTGGTGGGGAGTGGCAATTTTAAGCATATTGATCCGCTGATTAGCAGTTAGATGAGGTATTGTTGGGTTGGGGAGGAAGATGTGTTGCAACTTTACACTATTTTTGCTTTGTCATTCCAATTACATTGTGTTTTCCATTTTGCCTTTTGATGTAGAGTGGGGTTCTGTTAATTTGATTTGTTTTTTAAGACAGAAATCCAATTAAATAAACTAAGAACTTATCCTTTTTACATAGTTATGCCACTAACAAATGCACACATATATTGTTGTGTATGTACATATAATGCCAGGCATTATAATAAGCAGTTCTACAACATAATGTACTCATTTACAAAGACTACAAATTAGGCTCAGCATATTGATTCAAAAATATTTTCTTTATGGTTATACTTTTTATAACCAATGTCTATAAAACAATTGAACATAAATAGCACTTTATATTTTCAAAATGCTGCACAAAATGTTAACACAGTATACAGAATTTACCAATGTCATATCAGTAAAAGCAAATAAGCAGTTTTTCAGAGTTATACACAAATAAATAACCACACAATCAATACCAGTGTCAGAAATAATTTACACTAATGGCATCTTACAGACATACCCATTGTGTGTCCTCTGGTTGTTCGGAAGCAGAAGTAAATACGTATCAATTAAAAAATAATGCAAATATGAGATGAAGACACTAGGTGGGGAAAATGCTGTCCCCAGCACACAGGCTGGATAACTGGACTTTATTTTTGGGAAGGTTCACAGAGGGCGTGACAGAAAAAAATTCTCTCTCCCAAGGGGTAGAGTTTCAGTGTAGCCACTCCACAACTGGTACTGCAGCCTCCTCAGCCATGGTTGCTGTGTGAGACAATGTTTGGTGGAGCCCTGTGGTAATCATTGCACCCTGACCTCACATGCCTCCCCATTCTTTCATACAGATGAAGATCTCACTAATCTCAATGGGCTTCACCAGTTATGCTGAGTCCAGCAACCTCCACGACCCAAGTGGAAGGTGAATCTGTCACTGAATAAACAGCTTCATCCACGGGATTCTTTCTCACCTATTCAAGGCAACACACGCTATGGCATCACTCAGAGGGGAATCATTAGATTAAAAGAACTGGTTTATGTAAACAGAAATGAATGACCTTCACGTAATTATAGCAAGTTGAAAAGTAAGAGCATGTATTTTTGAGTTCAATAGTATCACACATAGTCACTTAATTAAATAGCAGAAATGATTTAACAGACTAATATACTAATGCAGATTCAATTGCCACAACATATTAATAATAATGACGGTATAACAGAGATTCACTAACAATGATAAGCGTATCTATTAGGGAATTCAATAGTTGGAGTGTAAGCAGGGAAGAACAATATAGCATATTTTCATGTGGGACAAAGGGGCAAAATAATGTGGTATTAAGTTATAACAAAACCTATTTGTGTCAAAGTGGAATAGGATTTATATAAGAACAAAAGCAACCGTATAACAGTAAAGGCATAGTGGTTAGTAACCAAGCACTGAAGTGGACCTTCCTGTGGTAAAACACACAGGAAGGAAATGGATTGTCCAGGCCATAAGTTTCCTCTTTACAGTCCCCTCATAGCACAGGGGTTTGTGGGCCTGGATGAAGCAGATTATGTAGCCCTCTTTTCATGTAGAAGCAGAAGATGAGCAAGGAAGTATGGATCCAAGACTTCTACACTAGTTTGAGAGTCCCCTTCCCTTCAGGAATCATACTGCCATTGGTTTTATCCCCTGACAAGGCTGTAGAGTGGAAGGCAGAGAAGGGAGCTTACCACTACATAGTGCTCATTTTAAAAGCAGTATTGGCAACTATTGAGATGTTATCATGAATGTTGCAATATTTGGTGTTTTTCATAAAGTCCCAGCTCCTGAAGTCATGTGATTTTGTAAGAATGTGAATTTTTATTATTTCATTATATTTTATTTTTAAAGTAATTTTTCAGCCCTAAAACATGGTGAGGGAGAAAAGCTTGAAAACGTTAACTCTATTCTCAAAAACATCAGCAAATAAAAAGAACTCATTCTTGTTGTTCCTGTTGTTTTTATTTATTTAAATCTCATCATTTTTAAGCCAATCTCATGATATTTGTAGGCCAGGCCTATAAGTTCTGAATGCTTCGGGTCGGCAATACAAAGAAGCCTGCAGGATCTTGTTGTGAGACCCTGCCATGGACAACAGCTGCTCTCTAACTCCAACCTAATATCCATGGCGCCCTAAGAACATTGAGTTAGCACGGAGGGTCCAAGCACTCCCCTGTAATTTCCTGAGGTTACCTCCTCCATTTTCTGACAAAGACTTCAGAAAAACTAAAGAAGAAAGATTGCCTCCAGGACTCCATCTCAGGTGTTGCATTGAGCAGACTGCATGTAGCAACAGGATATTGGGGCGATCGAAGGAAGATATGTAGCTTAGTGTGAGTTTTATTGATCAAATCTGCACTATTCAGATAGTCAACAAAACTCCAACTAAGTTATATGTCCTTCTTCCATTCAGATCTCCACACTCTCTTTAATGCAGCCCCCTTACACCTGGCTCTCCCCAGCAATCCCAATCTAACATGATTCTGTTCTCAATATATAGATAAGGGTCTGGCTCTGACTCATGGTTGGCTTCATGCACACACAAACCAACAAGCAATGATTTTGGTAGCAATTGGGAGTCAGTGTTCCAGATAGTTGTTTAAAAATGCCCAGCTCCCCAAATAGATTTCCCCTCCAATCTACGCATGATCATCTGTGTCTGAATTTTACTTCATGTGTCCAAATTAAACTGTTAGTTCTTGAGGGCTTTCAGTATTCAGATAAATTCCAGCAGTAAACACAACAGTAACAATGAAAATGGTTAAAAAAAAATCCTTTTGTTACCAAGAAATTGAAGGGGAAAAAATAGCTTTCTTGAGTCCACAAACATAGTGACTGAGTTAGCCAGCATTTGCTAACAATCCGTCTTTTACAGATGTACTGATAGATGCAAACATAAGGAATTCAAAGAAATGCTTGTGTTAATTTCTGCTTTACAAGAAGCATGCAAATCCAAACACAACTGAATATGTTTTAAATGAAAAGGAAGTAGCAAATCAGTAACAACTAAGGAAATTTTATTTTCAAGATTCTGCCAAAAATGGAGGGTTTTTGTTTTTGTGTGTGTTTAATGACACACTGAAAAGTAGTAGATATTGTCCTTTTAGTTTTGGAAAGTGATATTGGGGGGCCATATCCACAGCTGGTGTCAGTGAGCGTAGCTCTATTGTCTATGAGAATATATACCAGTTGAAGATTTGGTCCACAATTTCCATTACTACGTAAGCTAATCACTTTTAACATTTCAAGAAAAAAAAATGTTTTCAATTATCTGAGACTGATACATTTGAAAATCAACTCCTGAGAGTGCACATTAACTCATTTTTTCTTACTATCTACCATCACAGTTGTTGTTTATTATTTATATTACCAGGTCAACTAAAAATTGAAAGACCTAACTGGTGAGGTTTCTGCAGCCTTATCTTTAGAGGAGTTTACACATAAATAAAGTGAATCAAGTCCTTTAGATCAGAGAAAAATCCAAGATGGTACAGTAAACTGGAAGAGGTGATTTCATAGTCTTTCCATCATTCTGTGCTTATAGGAAATTAGAACAAATTTACATTTGAAAACAGTGGTTGGGTCTGATTTATTCACTCTTGTTACCTACACATTTTCATATTACCTTCTCAGATTTGATTTTTTAACATTCATTTTTCCACTTTAAGCAACAGAAAAATGCTCAAAAATATTTTAAATCCTTAATCAACTACAATTCTCAGCTTCTTGGCAGAGATAATGAAGTGCAATTGAATTTTCTTTGAACCTGCTACATACCAAAATGAAAAAAACGAAATGATTTCTAAAGTACCAAAAGAATGTTATTTTCTAGAGTTAAGCCTCATAGGCAAAGATAAAATTACTTGATTTAAAATAGAAAAATACCATACAAGAATTGACTAGATAGCATATATCTAACAAAGTAACTCATTGAAGAGATTATGAAATAACAATTATTTAAAGCACTAGGTGGTAGGATTTTCAGGCTATACAGTTGGAGTTATACACTGCCCACATATAGTAATCTCCAGCTGAACAGATACCTCAAGTAATGACTTCTGTGCATTCTAGTACACATCACTTAACATTAAAAACTGTATATAAAATCTTCCTGACAGGTAAATCAATGCAACCTAAAACCTGAAAGTGAATTGACCCTCAAAGAAGCATCTGTGCTCTAACCTCTTTTGCACCATATGTTTGTGCACTACAGGGAATCCACAATAGAGTTCATGGTTTTCTTGGAAATGAACTGTGAGCAAAGATTGTTCACAATACTGATTGTAATATTGTTACATGATTTTAAAGGATTTCTCATTCCTTGTGTTTAACAGGTCAGTTTGATGGGCTATAGTGTGTTTAGGATAAGTGAAGACACCATATTTCATTGTCCTAGTTGTCAATTTTATTTTTTAATTTAAAAAGCAACATTGAAATAAACCTTTGCAATTTCAAAATGGAATGTATGGGATTTTCAAAAGCGTTCAGCATCAGTCAAACTCTCCTCCTGTTGAAGATAATGGTAAAACTCCCATTGAATTCCCTGGAAGATGAGATAGGTCAGCGCTGAGTGGTTTTGAAAACCCTAACCAATAAGCCTCTGTTGTAATGGATTGTCAATAAAACATCATTCTTGTTGATCAGTCGACTTGTATGTCCCTTGTCACAATAGTATCTGAGCCTGGGCTAGGGTGTGCCTTGGGGAAGGAAGCCAGTAACATGCTTGATTTCCTGTGTTTTGTGCCTCTGTAGTAATAACACACCACAGTTCTTATAAAGAGACAGAAGGAAACAAACAGCATGTTAACATTAGCTATCACTCCTAAAAGTAGGAGTGTGGGCCAAATTTTGTGCAAACCAGATTAAAGTGTTATTGAGAGCAAAATGTTCCCTGTATTTAATAATGGCTCATTCTCTATGTAAAACTACTTTAGACATTGTACGGGGAGATTTTGGCAAACCAGTAAAGTGCCTGAAACTAGTATTGCTTATTGCCAAAAGCAGCCAAGTCAGCAGGCCGTAAAGTGTCCATCCAGCAGGCTTAACCAAGGGGCGGGGGGCGGGGGGGGTTGGTGCCACAGAAAGGGCAGCTTGACCCCGTGTCCTTCCTGATAAGAATTGTGTTGAAGTTGCTGATAAATGCATTTTAGAAGAGCAGGATGTGCCCTCAGGAATGTGTCTAACAGGGTCTCAAGGCTGCAAACTCTGGGAAAAAAACACACCTGGTTAATCAATAATCAGAAGAAAACCTCTTGCTTGACCATTGGAGCTGTTTGCTTAACACGTTTTCTTTAAGGGACATGGCATTGTGTTACTAGTGTATAAAATAAGGGGGAAAAGTTTGAGGTAGGGGGACTCTCTCAGACTGGACTCTCCCTCTGGATACATCTTGTGTTCCCCACCGGCAGCTGCTGTGCCACTCGAGAGCCACACTCAGCTTCGGTAATTATTGAGAGTTGGGGGTGTTTTACTAACCTGTTGCGGACGTGTGTAAGTGCTTGAGACTAAGTAAAGTTTAGCTTTAAGTGAAAGCACTCTTGTGTTGTCCTGTTTGTGCCACCCATCTATTGGTCTGATGGCCGTGTCTCCCCTGATTTATTTCCTGACACCACCTTGCACAGAGTAAAAGTTACCAAGAGCTTTGGGTTGAAAGAACCCTGGGTAACAGCATTACACGGAAAACCTGTGTGATAGGTACTTCCTTTGAGTGGTTTCTGCAAAGCTGGCAGTCACCAACCCATTTACATTAACAGCCTTAAAGGTACAATTTGTAAGGAATGGTTATTTATAACTCCTATCTGCTATGCACCACAGAGAGGATTTCTTCTACCAGCTGGTGCTTCTACTGCTCTACCGCTTTGTGGACAACAGTATTTTTCTGGTCAATGGAAAAAAGACTTAGACTTGTTTATGTTTGAAAGCATATGCTGCTGTTCACTGAAGGACAGACTGTGGCTAGCACTAGCGTGGGAGCCTTCTCCCTCTCTTGTATTGCCCACCTCAAGGCCAGCCACAATAGCAATCTTTGCACTGCAGGGAAAGATCCCTCTGGGTATTCTTGAAGAGGAGGAGGAAGGTGCATTGCCTCATCTCTCCCACTCTACACCAGCCTTTGTTGCACTCTCCAAGCATTGGGAAAAGTGGCTGCACCATCTTAAGAAATACCTCCAAATTACAGGCACCTCAACTGGTGTCAAAATCTAGGTTGAAATCCCATCATACACCAAAAGATGGAGAGAAAGGCCCTCCTTTAAATATCACAGATAGTTCTTCTGAGAAGGATGTCCCATCACCAACTAACCCACTTTCTGTTGCTTTGAACTCATTTTCAGAAATACAGTTCTCATGGTCAGTGTTTCCCCAGGTTATGAGAACGTCCATCTCTTCAGAGAGAAGCCTGAGCATCAGAACTTTGACTCCTCAGTGGCCCTCCAAGTGTCATATGTTCAGATATGCCGCTACATTTCTGGACTGGACTTGTCTATCTCCACACTACATTGTTAGAAAAAGCAAAGATGTCACTTGTCTTAATATATGGTCTGTTGTTCCATTCCTAAAGGTGCTGTTATGGTAAAAATAAAACTATAAGAGACTGTGAGCGGTGCCTGGGATGTAATGTATTCAATATTCATCATGCTACAACCTAAAAGAATATTGCGGCATTTTACGTCAGGGAATTTCTCTCCCAACTTAAACAGTTTCAAAATCCAGCCACAGAAGACACAACTACATCTCCCATTGAATTTGGTCCAATAAGTCAAAGTATATTTTAAAATATGGATCCACTCACTCTTTTAAAAGTGAGAGTAAGGTATGGCCAGTCTTCAATATATATAATGTGTGTGATTAATTTTGGATGTTTAGGCGCATCCCAACTCACAATCTCCTTTGTTCTTTCTTTTTACACCCTGACAAAGTGAGTCCATGTGTCAGCAGGGAACAGGTCAGCTGCAGAAGCAGTAACTATCTTAGAAAGGGACTGCAATTTCTTCTTTGAAGACCAGCAGCTGCAAGAAATCTGGAAGGGGAGAGCTCATGTCCCTGAGTCTTGGGGGCAGGTAAGGGTGAAAGGATCTTGGTGGGGAGGGGAGAGCAAAAAAGCAGCATTTTTAAATCCAGAAAAAAATAGATGGCAACAGAGGTGCTGACTTTCTGAGTTCCCTGGGGGGTACTTGACCCTACTTCTCCCCAAGCCCCGCCTCCACTCCACCGCTTCCCCAACCCTCACTCTTGCCATGCCTCTTCCCACCCCATTCCGCTCCCTTCCCTGCCTCTTCCTGCCCCTGCTCCTTCCCCTTCCCCCCCAGCACCTCCTGCACACTACTGAACAGCTGATCATGGTGGGCGGGAGGCGCTGGGGGGAGGGGGAGGAGCTGATCCTCAGGGCTGCCAGTGGGTGATGAGCACCCACTACTTTTTTTTCTGTGGGTGTTCCAGCCTCGGAGCACCCACGGAATCGGCACCTATGGGTGGCAACCTGAGAGGCAAAGGTAACCCTCCCCACCCCACACTTATTCCCAAATGGCAGTAAACTCAAGGGGGAGTTTGGGAATGAAATAGCAGACTGGCTACTGTGAAAACCAGACTAGAGCGTACTGTTCCCCTCTCCTTTCACTGCTCAACAGGCAGCCCCTGGCAGGTCTGTTTCTATTTCCCATCTAACATCATTTTGATCTGCTTTTGGGAGGGAGTGAAGAACACCTGGGACTTCTGTGTCCCCTCCCTCAAGACCCGGTCTCAGAGTAGGGTTATTCCTCCTGCCCCCAGCCTAATGTGGGAGGGAGAAAAGGGATGGGAGAGTCGCAGAGCTGCTTTCAATATTTTTTCTTTTATATTAATCATATTGTTGTATTGCAATGGTGCCCAATAGCCCCAGCTGGGATTGGGGCCCCAACATATTAGGCACTACACACACACACACACACACACACACACACACACACACACACACACACACACACAAATTCCTACTTCACTGAGCTTAGAAGCTAAAGAGAAAAGACAGATAAAAGGTGGGAACAGAGAGGTATTATTGTCCCTATTTATAAATGGAGAACTGAAGCACCGGGAGATTAAGTGACTTGTCCAAGATCACATGGAAAGTCTGTGGCAGAGCTGGGACCTGAACCTGATTCTGAGCCTCGGCATAGTGCCTAAAACACAAGCTCATCCTTCCTCTCATTTCTGAGATTATTTGCCATTATCCTTGCAGAATAAGGGCTGGAAATGACAGAGCAGATAGGGTAAAGATGGAGAGATGGTGAGAAAAAAGAATGCTTCTCCTTCACAAATAGAATGTCCACTTCTCTATTATGATCAGCTTTTTAACATTCTGTCCAAGTCCTTATTCCTGAAGTTGGATTTTTCTCCCTCAACATATTAATACCAAGTGACATTTGCATTTCAACAAGAATGGGACGAGACAGCCACTAGGCATCCTTATAACAAATATACAGAATTTAAAATAATGATCTCTGAGTTTATCTTCATCATCCTCCTTGCCTCCGGTGCTACGCTGAGATCTGATTATCTCATTGAAATAGCAATGGGTTATTAAAGAAGAAGAAGAAGCAGAAGAAGAAGAAAAGAAAAGCCCAATCTGTTCCTTCACTGTGCCACTGTGCATGCATACATTATTGTTATTATTTTATTGCTGTAGACTGTGGCAAAAAAACCCTTGTTGAGCCACAAAAAAATACTCTGTGGAAAATGAGAGATGGAAGGAACATTTGTTGCTGCATGTAAAATCTGTGGTTCTCAGGAATATATATATTTGTCTTGCATGCAGTTAATTTAATTAAGATATTCTTTGTAGACTTATGGGTTCCAATACTTAACTCCCCTTATACCAACCAGTTCCACACCGGTGTGACTCCATACTTTTAAGAATTCAAAGAAGTTTTGTCCTTTAACAGTGGGATTGATTATGGCCACTATGTAGATTTCAGACCAGATCCTCAGCTAGCATAATGATTTAGTTGGATGATTTAGTTGGTGTTGGTCCTGCTTTGAGCAGGGGATTGGACTAGATGACCTCCTGAGGTCTCTTCCAACCCTAATATTCTATGATTCTATAAATCCGCGTAACGCCATTGAAGTCAATGAAGCTATGCCAATTTATATAGCTGAGAATATGAACATTCATATACTTGGTCAAATTGGTTCTACTCTCATTTAAGTCAATGGTAATTTTGCCATTCATATAAATTGCAGCAGGATCAAGCCAAGAGCACTATATTATGTACCTGATTTACTAATAACATGATTATATGAGACTTTTTTGAATGCTATCTTTCTTGGGCATCATTTTTCTATTGTTGTCAAGTCTTTCATCTATATTTTAATAGTCTTCACAAAACTGAATATTCCAGTGTAACAGTACACTTTTTGGATCCCTTAACTCAAAAATGTCTGACATACTGAGCTCCTTTTAAAAGACAATGTTTGCAGAAGAATATGAAAATAAGTTTACATAATTACAAAATCATGCAGACCTTTTAAAAATAAATATTGATAAAGACTAGGAAACGGAACAGTTAGAACATAAATCAGTCATGTAGAATAATAAACATCTTGGAGTAGTAATAAAATGAGTATATCCACTGATGCAGATTGAGAACTGAGTGTATAATGATGTAGTAATGTCCGTGTGAGTCTCCAGGCAACCTGAATCAATTGCTTTGATAGGTGTGAAATGTCCCCATTCATCTCCAAGGGATGAAGATTCTGAAGCCTAATGATGATGGTTTAAATGTCAGCACTGTTAACTACTTCACTGTTGACAAAAGAAGGCAAGGAAGAAGAGGGACAATGCTATAATAAAAATCTGTAAATCTTGTGTGAGTGGCATCTCAAGTAGGTGGGGCTTATGTGACCCAGGGACTTCTTGATGCCAACCGGCATAGGGCATAGAGGGTGCATAGGACTTTACTGGGATCCCCTAGGTTGGATATAAGCATAATAATTCACTAAAAGGTGGCATGTGAACAGGGGCAGCTCTATGTTTTTTGCCGCCCCCAAGCACGGCAGTCAGGCGGGCTTCGGCGGCATGCATGCGGGCGGTCCGTGGTCCCGCGGCTTCGGCGGCGTTTTTGCGGGTGGTCTGCCGGTCCCGCGGCTTCGGCGTACTTGCCGCCGAATTGCCGCCGAAACTGCAGGACTGGCCGCCGGCAGACCTACCGCAGGCATGCCGCTGAAGCCTGCCTGACTGCCGCCCTCACAGCGACCGACACGCCACCTCCTGCGGCTTGCCGGCCTAGGCATGCGCTTACTGTGCTGGTGCCTGGAGCCGCCCCTGCATGTGAAGCCTCTATCGAGAGGAAGTAGCCCACTTTTCATGATAATATTGCTAAATGTGAGGATGGATTTAAGGAATTATGTGTCTATACTGAAAATTATGTTCTTAAGGCAGGTAACTAGGAGGTGACGTGTATGACACAGGCTTTTTTCAGGCTGTGAGTAAGAGACATTTATCCCTCTGTCTGGCCAATGTGTATTGTGTGCTTATTTGAATACTGAGCCAGATGCTGATTAAGAGATTGAAAAATCTACAAGAAAGGAGTATACAGGGGAAAACAATCAGCAGGGGGTGTCCTGCTTATGTAGAAGGACAATGCACTGTTCTGGTATGTCTGGGGGTGCAAAGAGACACCACAAATCTTTCAGTAAGGAGGCATGCTGACAGTGTGGCTTGTTTCACGAATAGAAGATCACAACCAAGCTTGGCTGAAAAATGTTAGAAGGGCTTTGGGCGAGCATTGCTGTATAAGACATAACAGTATCTAGTTAAGTAAGTCTAGGTTCTAGAATGTGTGTTATGGGTTTTATTTTATATGTAACATTTTTTTTCCAATACGTCAACTTCCTATTGCTTGAATCTCTATACTTTGTTTAAAAGACTTTTACTTGTTTTCACTATAAATGTATTGAAGTGCTGTGTGCCAAGCAGAGTGGCAATCTGAGGAGAAACTGGTAAGCCGAGTGTCCTGCTTCTTTGGCAGCAGAGAAACTGTGAGTGAGGGTCTAGAGAACAGGGGCTGGACGCGCCAGGGAGTCATTTGGTGGGCTCAGGAGTTGGAGTGTGCCTATCGCTAATCTAGAGAGAGAGAGAGCAGGCCTAGTGTGGAATGCTTGTGTTGCCTGTGACTAGTGGAGTTTGGGGAGCTGACCCCTGGAAGGCACAGCCAAGACTTCTTCATGCTAAGGGCAGGTGTAGCACAATGCCTCATAACCCTGGGTATGCCTGGGAACAGTCACAGCTTGATTTGTGGGTGGAGCTTTGGAGAGAATCCGTACATATTTTTGCCCCCTAATCTGATTCCTGACTGGAATTGAGCTTCCAGAGCCCACGAGGGAGAGGGAAGGCAGTGTTTACACAGCATATATTGAGTGTCTTCATGCATTCCAGGGTGTTTTGAATATGGAGGTAGGCTGAGGACAAGGGCAGGGATGATGGATCTGTGAGCATGCAGGCCATGCAATAGGTGGAGGACTTGGTCCAGAATTAAAGCAGAGATAATAACAGAATGTAATTATTTTAATTGTTTGTTTCCTCGGCAACCTGGATTCCAGTATATCAGTCTTTTAAAATGCTTAATATGTGGCTATTTGTCATTGGCACAGCTGCTGTTAATCATTCATTTAATGGCAAGATCTTTATTACTGAAATACTAAAATTCTAGATTATACCTAGAGTCTATTAGATCAAATATGACCTGGTTTCATTTTAATTTTATTTTAAAATGCTACCTCAGGCTGCATTCTACATTATCTTGTGTTCATTCTTCAGGTCAAATACAGCTGCTGATTCATGCATGATATAATTAATTTAAGCATCATTTGAGGTTGCTATAATTAATATAATTACATCATAAATATATGACAAATAGACCAATTGCTTTCAAACCTTTAAAAGTCAATGCAAATTTAGGGGTTGACTTTGTTGGGAGAAGGATTGGGAGCTTAACATAGACAATCCAAATAAACAGCAGAAAAGAAGATGCAAATTGTTTAGTTAATGGACTATAAACATCAGAAATAGGCATGCTAATTTTCACATTTGGAGATGCACATCGAGTGAAAACTTCAGTTAACAGACAATCCTCTGAAAATTGGAAGATAGTCACACATTTCTCATGATATATAACTTTCTATTTTTCCTTTTCGAATGCCACAACTTAGAAGTATGTTGATGCCCAATATCTTGCTTTCTTGTAGCACTTCAAACATGTTTTTTTTTTTCTTCCTGGTTCAAAGTCAGCAGCGTGTATTGCTTAACAATAAAGGATCTCCTAAAGAAAAGCTGCTTACTCACTGGTTCATGAGAATAAGTACTGTTAGTTTTAGTAATTGCCTCTCTTTTAAAGAAAGGAATTATGATGCTGACATATTTATCAATCACAAACAGTAATAATGGAACATTTTACCTGTGTTGCAGCTCAGGAGTGGCAGCACAATGACTAGTTTCCATAGCAACATCATCTCCACTTTCCAAGGTCAAAAATCCCTCCCATCCAATCAGCAGAGAATAAAATATATCTTCCTGGAACTGTCTTTATAGTCTGTAAAAAAAAAAAAAAAAAAAAAGGGTAAAAGATGTTGAATCGTTAAAATGTAAATATAAACCAAATACCCAGAGCCAGGATTTCCCTTGTGGGGTTGCCATTTCCAGCTGCACTGTTGGACAGCCTGCCTCTAAATGGGGCATAACTAGTGCAGGGAAGCTCACTGCAGTGTAAAGGTGATTCTCAGATGCCATAGACCTGAAATATAGGCTTCTTGTAATGCCATGCCTCCTCCCAGCTGTAGTAGGAAGAAGGATATGGCCAGAGGAAAGGGGTCATGGCTGGGATTCCCCAATGGCATGGTAATCCTTAACAGCAGTTTCCATCCCTTGAGGCCATTTGCTGCTGCTATATATTAGAGCAGACCTCAGGCACAGAAGCATGAGCCTCATGTTTATGCATGTATGGTCTCATTCATATAGCAATAGGTTCTATCAACAGGTCCCTACTGATTCTTTCTACCACTTAATAGCTGAAAATCAGCCCTGGGGAAACAGCCCATGTAAGTCCTACGTGTACCTTATGTTCCATTAATCTCTCAAAATGTCACTCTAGAGCAGGGGGTTCTCAAACTGGGGGTCGGGACCCCTCAGGGGGTCGCGAGGTTAATACATAGGGGGTCGTGAGCTGTCAACCTCCAACCCAAACCCCACTTTGCCTCCAGCATTTAGAATGGTGTTAAATATATAAAAGAGTGTTTTTAATTTGTAAGGGGGGTCGCACTCAGAAGTTTGCTGTGTGAAAGGGGTCACCAGTACAAAAGTTTGAGAACCACTGCTCTAGAGGGACTTAAATCGGGCATAGGCCTTTCATGGACCCTTGGCACAGGAATGAATTTCCCCAGCTAAGAAGGCGGAAGAATCTTTATGGATCTCTTCAGAGAGCCACTAGCTGGATGGGGAACAGTGCATGTGCATAAATAGGCTAATCACACCCCCAAATCCTGCCTACACTCTAATGCTCCTAGATGGTTCTTGTCTTGGAATTGGCTGGAATACAAATGGAGTTCCTACAACCCACACAACTTCTGCTGTCATGCACGTATACACAAAAGCCAGAATTTGGCCCATATTCCAAATGCATATGGCCCCGTTGTCCCACTGCAATAAGTAAATGTCCCACTGAAATTAGGAGCTTTTCAGGGTGAGAATCCGGTGTATGTTCTTTAATATAAAACATTTTATTTTATAAGGGGGATGGATAAAAGTTAATAAGTCAGATAAGAATTCTGAAAACAAGTGTTCATATTTGTGTGGGTTTTCAAATTACAGATTACTAGACTCTTTAATTCTTCACTTACTCATACTAGCAATAGTATTTCATAGAAGCTCAGTTCTGTGATCTTCTTTAAATACCTTAAATCAGCTGTATTAGTCACCAAAAAAACAAAACAAAAAACCCCACAAACCTTGACAAATGTTGTAGTATGCCACATTATTCCACATGCTAAATACACTCCAGGGAAGGAAATGCCACTAATACCACCTTGTTAATGTTAATTTTACTGGCAAATGGTGATTGGCCAGTTTTAATGAGGACCTTCTTGGTTACCTCCCTTAAATTTTTATCAGTATATTTGAAAATGCAACTATAAAAGAAATAACATCTGCTAGGCCTGGTCTACACTGTAGGGGTTCGATCTAAGTTACGCAACTTCACCTACGTGAATAACGTAGCTGAAGTCGACGTACTTAGATCTACTCACCGCGGTGTCTTCACTGCGGTGAGTTGACTGCTGACGCTCTCTTGTTGACTCTGCCTGTGCCTCTCGCCCTGGTGGAGTACCGGAGATGATGGAGAGCGCTGGGGGGTCGATTTATCATATCTAGACCCCCGCTGGATCTATCGCTGCCCGCCAATCTGGCGGGTAGTATAGACATACCCTTCATAACTAAAGACGGGGCTTATGGGAAAAAATATCTACACATTCCATATGGGGTTTTGCTGGGGGACTGTGAGCATCTCACCCAAGCTATGAGCAAACCCAGAGTTCCCCCTACACTTGAATGAATCCAGGACCCAGCAGAGAACCCTCCATAATGCCCTAGGAGCTGGGGACATGGTGCTGAAAGGCAGTGGCTCTTCCATCTTCACCATGGGGCGGAGGAGATGCATTGGCAGATCTAGGGGAATGAACATGAATTGTAACTTTCACAATTAAGGTAAAAGCAATATAATATCATACACTATAACAATCTTTTTTTTTTTTTGAAGGGTTATTCTTCAGAAATAAAACATGTTTCCCCAAGGGTTTAAATAACAATTTGCTCTAATTTCCTCTGACATTTCAGTCATTGTATGATGAATTAAATCAAGAAAAAAGGATCAGTTTGGCCTTTACTCCCAAAAGGCAAATTAGTAATTTATTGTTGGGAATCAGTTCATTAAAAAGTCAAACCCGGAAAGCACTCAATAAAGTGGGTCTATCAAATTAGAAAATCATTCTGGACCTTTTAAGTGCTGAAAATTGTCCAGTGACCAATTAAATTTATGGTCCACATTTAGGGCCCAATTCTCCTTTCCTTTGTATCACTTTACAGCAGTGTGGATCCATTTATTTCAGTGGAGTTAATTTACACTGATGTAAGCAAGAAGTAAGATTTAAGAGAATGAGAGATGCTGGGTGCTCGACACTTTTGAAAATCACCCAACTTATTCAAGTGCCTAAATATGGACTTAGGAATCTAACTTTCAAAGCTTGGCCTTAATGGATTGCAGGTGGCCTCATAATAGACAAACAATCTGATTCTGCATGGTTTCTGCATTAGGTGTTGTTTGCAGGAGCGCCGCCAGCTTTTCTGCCGCCCTAGGCGGTGGAAGGTTCCACCCCGAAATGCCGCCCCCCACAGAGGCAGCGGAAGGTCCCGCCGCCAAAATACCACCGCGGTTGCCGCCCCCCAAATTGTAGTGCCCTAGGCGACCGCCTAGGTCGCCTAATGGGTTGCGCCGGCCCTGGTTGTTTGCACCTGCACAAAGTGGTTGTAAAATGCTACCAAATCAGAATTCACAGTATACGTACCCTACTAATAGGCACATATCTTCCAAATGATTTCACCTAAAATGTATCTCAAAAGGTGAATTTTTAGACAGTTAGGAATATGTGAAAACAAGGGATTATCAAGGATCTAGAAGTGGGTAAGAATATCTTGCCCAATCTGAAACTACAGTGGTAATTTTGTATAGGTATGTCCTAAACCTTAAGGATTAGGCCTGGACCGTTGTGCAGGTGTGCATTGGGTGGGGGAGGGAATAAAGGACATAGCCTGTGTCAGGGCTTAGCAGAATTGCAGTCCCTCTGCTTACCGGGAGTATAGTGACTGCTCTTTCCCATCTCCCCTGAGGATGTACAACACACTGAAGAGGGTGGGGAGGGGTGGAAAATGAGTTGTATCTCAACTTCACCTCCAGACATGTCAGACAGGAGTTCAGTGGCCAACTTGGGGAGAGTATGTCGCACACATGCCTTCTTAAAGGTTTCTTCAACTGCCAATGTATCAGGGAGCTGGAAGCATTGTATCTCTTCAAATGACATTGGTGCCCCCACCCTCATCTGAGGCGATGCAGCTCCATACTACCCCAACAACAGGGCTGTGTCTGATGCACAGTTGAGTCTTGCTTTACTATTTTTAGCTTTCAGAGAGCGGCAGTTAAATATTAATCTATGAGTATATAAATGGCTTGTGGTTTCTGGAAAAAAGAAACCTAGTACAGGTAGTCAGGTTGTTCTGCTGAAGCATGTAATAATGCCCATTTAAACTGCATCTAAACATGAGTCTCTTGTAACACAGATGCACATGCTGCTGCCAATAGCAAGAATACATATCCAGTAATCATGGTATTCATATAAGCTAAAGATATTTACCAATCTTCTGATTTGTAACTGCTGTCCCACTTCTAACCTCAAACCCACAAGTTATTGCACATGATAATAAAAAATAAAAATAAAAATCTATTTTCTTTAGGTAGCCCAACTATTTTACGTATTTAAATTCTGCCAGAAACAAAGACCTTACGGGCAAACAAGTACTTAATAATTTTTACAACAGCTTTCCAACAACAGCTTCCACGGGATTATTTACTGTCAAACTAAATCAAGAATAAATGAAAAAACCCTGAAATATTTATAGTCGGAGAAAATCTGGTTCAGACTAGAACCCCAGTCTGGCATTAAATCAGGCAAAGTAACAAGATAAATCGTGCCGTCATACTCTTTGTTTTCTGGATGTAACGCTATCACTTATTATAATTGTTACGCCATACTTTAAACACACAATCTACTTAGATAAAAAACAAGGCATGCTAAATATGATCATGGGGGAGACATTTTTCCCAAAGAAGTACTGGTTGCATGTCCATTTATTAACAGCATGTAATGTATACAAATATGTTTGTTACAAATGTAGTCAGTACCAGTGTTTTTCTGCTTTCCCATTAGAGCAAACAAATCAATGGAAAAGAACTCACTCATCAGATATTATATTCTAGTTGTCACTTACTTCCTTTCCTTTTGACATTGGAGGGGGGAAATTACTAATAAGTCATATGTGGGAGTTACATGGTTATGTGTTGGTATATATAGTTGCACGCTTGAGATGAATATATCTATATAGCCTGATGGATAAAAAGATAGCTGAAGTGGGTATAAAGGAACTACACGCAGACAATCGCTAAAGGCCCAATTCTGCCACCCCTAGTCAGATTGTGTAGCGTGTTACTGTGTGACTGTTACTTTTGAGATTTTTTTTCACAGACAATAATCTGCCCAGCTCTGTTGGAAAGGATGGATACAGTGTAATATACTCATGAATTACTTCTGTCTCGGCATCTAGAATATTGATGATTTGGGGCCAAATTCAGGCCTGGTGTAAACAAATGTATTGACTCCTGTGACATTGTGTTCAGTGTGATGCGGTAGATAAAGGGAAAATTATTTTGTGCCTTAAGGCCAAAGTTTGAAATGTGATTGCTCTTCTCTTAGACAGGAAGAATTTAGAAGCATATAAGATATAGATTTATTTCATCACTAGGATGAGCTGACATGCATATAATGAAATAGCATAACAATACTCAGTAGATTTGTGTTTTGGGTTGTTTTCTAAAACTTTATTTTGTTACTAACTTTTCTTTTTGAATAACCCATTTGCTAGTTTTAGGCTTGGTCTACACTGGCACTTTTGCTGTTAAAACTTTTGTCGCTGAAGGGTGTGAAGCCCCCCACCCCGAACGGCAAAGTGCAGGTGTGGACAGAACTTTGTCGGCGGGAGCTGCTTTCCTGTCATTGAAGCTACTGCCCCTCATTGGGGGTGGTTTTATTTTGTCGCCGGGAGAGCTTTCTCCCAGTGACAAAGAGCAACTATACTGCTTACCTTACAATGGCGCAGCTGCAGTGGCACAGACGAGCCACTGTAAGGTTCACAGTATAGACATAGTCTTAGTCTGGGCCAGGGTCATTTCTGGTGACGTAACAGATTTCTATGAAAATGTGCGACCTTTCTCATGTCTGCTGTGATTGTCTATTAGTTTTCTAAAAGTGAAAGACAGTCACTTCAGGTGGAAAATTGACATTTTACAGAGGAGAACATTGTTGGGCAATGAAAATTACAAGATTTTACTCTTAGGGCTTGGCTACACTTGCGAGTTACAGCGCAATAAAGGAGCCCCAGGTGCACTAGCTCACTCCCCATCCACACTGGCAAGGCACGTACAGCGCTCTGACTCCGCGGCTACAGCGCGGCTGGTACTCCACCTCGGCAAGAGGAATAGCATTTGCTGCACCTTGGCTACAATGCCCGGGCGTCAGTGTGAATGAGGTGTTGCATTACTGCGCTCTGATCGGCCTCCGGAAACATCCAATAATCCCCTTAAGTCAAGTGGCCACTCTTGTCATTGTGTTGATCTCCTGTAGGAATGCGGAAATGCCCTTTCAAAGCTCCGTTTCTGACAGCTGGCATGCAAGCCATTACTGTGGAATGCTGTGTGAGAGAGAGAGAGGTGGGGGGAAGGGGGAGGTCTGCTGCTGTCTGAACTTACAAGACAGCATGCTGACATGCTCTCAGCCCCCCCAAAACCCACTCTCTCTCCCCTCATATACACACAACACACTTCCTGTCACACTCCACCCCACCTCTCCCATTTGAAAAGCACGTTGCAGTCACTTGCATGCTGGGATAGCTACCCATAATGCACCACTCCCAATACCGCTGCAAGTGCCACAAATGTGGCCACACCAGTGCGCTTGAAGCTGTCAGTGTGGACAGATTGCAGAACTTTCCCTACTGCGCTCTACGAAGGCTGGTTTAACTCAAAGCGCTCTACATCTGCAAGTGTAGCCATGCCCTTAGTTAAATACAAGCGCATTGACAGTTATACCTACGACAAAATGTTGTGCCATGACTGCAGAAATAGTAACACTTTGATCTGAAGAGGAAAAATAGAGTGTTTAACAGTAGAGGACGTAGGCCAAATTCAGTAGTGATGTTAATGATGGGACCAAAATATACATCAGTGAGAGTGCATTGGCATAATACACATGGCAAGGAGATGAAGTGTGGAAGCATAGCAGGAAGAGAGAAAGAAGGATTTGATAGAGTGTGTGTCTAAAACTAGGAGGAGATAAGTTAGGAGTGTGCTTATCTTACTCTTCTTGATAGCCTGTGTTGGAGGATTTTATTCTGCAATCCCGACCTTCCCTCCCATCCACTTACACAAATATCTATGTCATGATATCTAACTATGAATTTGGCCTATAATACTATTTCTCTCTTTCATGTACTCAGCTATCAGGAAAGAAGCTGAAGTCTGTCCCAGCCAGGCTTATACTCTTTATTCCTGATCTCTATATTGTCTCCTGAGCACTTGATTTATGGCATCTAATGCGAATTGTCTCATGAATGCCAATGATATACAGATACATTTTTCTTTTCAAACTCTTCATCCCTCAGACACTCTGCATTCCGACTCCTTCCCAGGTAGCCATAACAGAATGAATAGGAAATGCTTGTAACTATACGGAGCAAAGACAAAGGTGAGCAGTTCTATTGATTCTGAGAAGATTTACCTACATTGTTATGGCATTTATTGCTTATTTCCAAATTATTGAATCATATCTTGTTGGGGGGGGGAATTACTATTTGCCTAAGGTTTCCCTGATGCTGATGGCTCCTGTTTCCTCCCTTGTTGCAAAAGGAACTGGGTCACCATTGGTTTTACCTTCCAGACTACTACCGTAAACTGTTTCTGTGGAGCTGAAAATACTGTGGCTTGTTTCTAATTCAAATTTAGTATACAAAGTCTCTGGGGGGTTTATTTTTGTTAATACTTTTTGCCTTCAATGAACATTCCTAACTCCCAACACCTCAGTGGGATACGCATGTACCTGTTGATAGAATATATGCTGTCATTTCTTTCGACATCCTTTGTTAAACACTAGCGGCCAAGTTCTACCCTTGAATATGTGACTGCAGCTTCTCTTGATTCACTTTTACCACTGACTTCACTCATATTTGCATGTGCGCATCCAAAGGCAAAATCTGGCTCCCAGTGAAAATTCCACCGTATGGCTCTATGGTGCCTGTGGATGACTAAGATAGTTTCAATACTCCTCCTACCTCTAAAATGCTATGGGCTTCACTTTAGAAATTCCTTCTAAAGGACTGGCAGGTCTCTTCCTCAGCTGAACCCATTTCTCCATTGATAGTGAAGATGCACCCCCAGCATTTTACCAGGCTGATCTATGGATGCAAGATGCTATGTAAATGCAAAATTACTATTGGATAAAAGAAGGAAAAACAAATTTTGTTATGACATAATGTTTTTGGCCTTGCTTTTTCCAGGGGCAGTGCAACTTAAAATGGGCTATGTGCAACCCTCCAGTATTTAATGGTCTAGAGCTTGGATTGTGTATGTCTCATAGCCAAACAAGGAAAGCAATATAGGTATAAATTAGCTAGTTGTGCTTTACAATTCAGTCTCTAGAGTTTCTAATCACACAGTGAAGAATGTGTGTATACTTTGCATGCACAGTTATGGGACTGCACACATCATATTTAAGATATATGTGCAAATTACCAGTGGGCAATCTAGATGATCATATGCACCTGTAGCTATTACAAGTGCAAATACAAACAATAATATTGTTCTCCCAAATTATGCATGAATGCCCACAATTATGAATAGATGAACCTCTGTATAAAAGAACAAAAGTTAACAGTTTGTAATCATTTGCTGCATTTAACACAATTATTCAGAATAAGAGCTATAAACTCCAGCACGTTGCATTGCTCACAAATAGCATAAAAATATCTTTTAAGAGTAAACTGCTTCAGCAATAAGTCATAATGAAAATGGCTGTTGTAAGACAATCACAACCCTTGGGCTTAACCCAAGCCTTTGGAAAAGCATAGTGAAGGTACAGTTATCTCATAAATACCATGCTCTTTGAAGCTGATTTACTAGTACTTTGAATTTTCTTCAGTTGATACACAGTATGCAATGGCAGTAATCATTCTAAAAGGGTTGTCTCCTGGGCACAAAAAAGAAAAGAAAAGAAATTGCTTCACATACTCAGATTTCAGTATCACTGGCAGTTTTTCCCTATAACATAGACGATCTAGACATATTAGCTTTCTCTCTTTTTTTGAAGAATGTACCGACAAAGGTATAATTTAGGTCAATCATCCCAACTCCAGAAACTTTTTGGACTGTAAAGTTATCATGTCTATCGTTTTCACTCTAGTTTGTGCGATGTTTGATAAATAAAGGCTGAGATTCTCCCTTGTGCTGTGCTGGTGCAAAGTTGGCCCTAAAGTTGGTGTAGTGGCTCCGAGGCCCCTGCTCCCTTATGTCAGTGCAGGGACAAGACTGAGAGTTAAGGGAGAATGGATTGGGCTTCCCTGTACCCCACTGATCCCTTATTGGCCTTTTTTGGGTTGGCAGCTGGCATAATTTATAGCAGCCGTCAGGCTGCTCTAAGTTACACAAATGAGATTGGCTTGATATCTGGCCAGCTTTGCAACCCTTCCCTTCTAGAGATGCACAGCATGCTCACTGGCTTCAGCAAAAGATCAGCTCCAATCCATTTACATTTCAAAGCTTACCCTATGAACATCCTTCACATTTAGGAAATTTCCTACTTTTAACAATGAAAATATTTTATTTTTTCAAAGTGATCAATATGAAAAAGAAATTTATTGATATCAGTGAATGACAGTGTAGTGCTAAGATACCCAGATCATTCAAATCTTCTCAAAGCTGGGCTGTTACATTTCTGTTTTAAACATTATTGCTTTTAAATTAAATCTCTGTTTTTTCCCCCCAAAAATTGTGCAAAGCTGCCCATCTAAATCCCATTGAATTCAGTGGAAAGACTTATTGATTTCAATGGGTTTTGTATTAGGCCTTATACTGTGTGCTTCTTGCTGCAGACTTTGTGGCCACTTATTTATTTTTCAGTACCTACAAAAGACAGTTTATGAGATCTAGCTTTTATATTAACACATAAGGCCTGACCCAAACCCCACTGAAGACAATGGACAGGCCCAAAGTCAAGAAGTCAAGAAGGCAGTAGTTTCTATTCTGAACTGTCTCTAGCTCATGGCAGCTTCATTCCCATTACAGTACCTGCTGAGCAGATATCACTCACTGAAGAGTTTGCTTAAATGAGAGATGGTAAAATAATATTTGTCAATTAATGTATCTGATTTTCATGGATTTTTTCTATTAAAATATTCACTAACTGATTATTTCCCCATTAATTACCCAGCTTTACCTTAAGCAGTGGCAAAAGTAATGCTTCCTATTATAATTGTGCTCCCAAAATACCCAGTTAGGAATGGGAGGCTGGGGCTTGCCTGTGCTCCACTGATCCCTGGCTGACTTACCGGCCCTTTTGCACTGCTACAGGGTTCCAGTTCCAGAAACATTATCATTGTTTATTACCTACATCCTCTTGAACCTGACAATGGCCAATGCCCATTTACAAGAAGCAGCAGCATTTTAATCCCCCAATACCCAGGAAGAGCAAAGTCCTCGTATAACCCAGTTGTGATTGTGCCCCAGTTCCAAACCCAGCTCCATTTGCATCTCACTGGTCTTCAAATCAGTCCCAAGCTTCAGAAGCAACAGCTACTACTAAGTATATCAGTGAAACATGTTCCCTAACAAAAATTCAAAACAGGAGTAAGTGTGGCAGACCTAGGCCTGGTCTAAACTACCCGCCTGAATCGGCGGGTAGAAATCGACCTCTCGGGGATCGATTTATCGCGTCCCGTCAGGACGCGACAATCGATCCCCGAATCGACGCTCTTACTCCACCAGCGAAGGTGGGAGTAAGAGCCGTCGACGGGAAGCCGCGGAGGTCGATTTTGCCGCCGTCCTCACAGCAGGGTAAGTCGGCTGCGATACATCGAATTCAGCTACGCTATTCGCGTAGCTGAATTTGCTTATCTTAAATCGACCCCTCCCTGTAGTGTAGATGTAGCCCTAGACAATAGGTTGCTAGCCTGTAACTCTTTTTAGAAACGAAATCAAACTGAAGTGAGACAAAGTGCAGTAATTATATGTCTTATGTTGCTTGATAGAAAAACAGAGGCCACACAAATGCTTCCGGAGGCAATATGGATAATGTACAGAAACAATTGCAGCCGTGATAGCAGTGTTTAGTGATGTCTGCCATGCTTCCTCCAACCAAGGAACAGCTACTCTAATTTAAACCCTAATGTTTCTGTAGGTGACATATACAGTGGTTCACCAACAGATTGGCTGCTGTTGACCTTCTGTCTCGCTGCAGTTTCAAACACACAGATCTTAGAGGCCTGCTGGAAGATGAAAACCTCACATACAGTTTTCTGACTGTCTTCTCTTTTTGTTTCCAGTATATCATTCCCGGTATGTATGATCTGAGGCACATATAAGTAAGGGGGACAGAAACTCCTAAGATCAAATTCCAGCTCTGACACTGATTAAATCCCAGTTCTGAGATATCACTTAAATAAATTGCCTCATTTTCTCTACTTTACAGGAGGGTTCCAGAGCATTCACTGACAGACTCAATTCACTCCTTGGATTGCGCTGGTGGAAACCAAGCTAGGGCCCTTGAAGTGTAATGCCTTCCCATGGTGGGGACATAGCAGGCTATGCCCTCTGCAACCCTTGCTATTCTGGGGGCCAGGAGCACAGCACATAAAATGGATGGGGCTGGCCAGGAAGGGAAGGGGACCAGAGTATTTGCAATACAGACACTTTCAGGGACCCTCTGCCACCAGGCTACATGTAGTGCTCTGGAGAGAGTTTAAAGCAGCCCTCTCCTGGTACAGGGCAAAAATACCCCAATTTGCCCAGCCTCAAAGAAGCTTTTCTGAGCCACAATTCCTTCCCTTCCCTCTTCCCACCCCCTGCCTGTGATCCCAGGGAGAAGTTCAGACTTCTTACTTCCCTGGTCCCCTGTCAGATCTGCTGGCTGGAATTTGGGGTTGTGGGGGCTGATCCCTGGTCCCGCAAAGTACATGTCCAGACCTATTCATGGGGGGAATAGCAGCACCAAGTTGCCTGGTCCTCAGTACCGTGACCAGAATGCTAATATGGCAAGCAGCTCATAGAGCTGTGGGTGAGAGGTCAGGCCTATTCTAACCCTAAATAATTTAGCACTGAAAGGCTGACTTGCAGTGTGATGTGTGTACTGAGGATGACAGTGTAGCTGAAATCGAAAGAGGGGTTATTAGAAAGGGTATTAGTGTGTTGTTGTGGCTGTGTGTCCTAGGAGCAGTTGACTACTATCAGGACATTGCTTCCATGTTTGGTGTTGACGTTGCCTTAACTTATGATTGCCATGGTTTTAGGGTTTTGTTGTAGTGAGCAACCTTAACTCCAAGTTCTCTGCTTTGATTATTATTTTATTTTGAAGTTTTGATAAGCACCAGCAGCATGCATGCAAAAGAAGACATGGACCTATCTCAACAGAAATGCACTGGGAGAAACAGAGAAAGTTACAAGCCTGGAGAAAGATTGGCTGGTTGTTTTTTTCTTTAATAACAATAATTAATTAAAACATTGTACTGCTGTAGACTAATGTGTTGGTGCTTCCTAAATGAGTGAATTATGAGGAGGAATTTGAAAGTGAGGGGGTGCATTCTTGAAGCATTGGGACTGAAAGGGCTATTCATTTATAGGATGCACCATAGAAGAAGGCATATAGAGGAGAGTGAGAGAAGGAGGTAAAATGAGTGTATTTAGAGGTGGGATGACAGGGGAGTACAGTATATCATAACAAACCTATCTAGTCCCACTGCTAACTGGGTTATTATACTTTGCCATCACCCCACACTAACAGTAGGAGCAATGTCCTCCAACAGAAAGAATGACAGGAACCAGACCCAGGCTATTTATTATTTTATTGTTAAGCATTTAAATAATGCAGTAAATACCGAAGGTATATTACTTATTGAAACTGTCTGAAAGTCCAACTTATTGCTCAGAAACTTTGAATCAGAATGGTAGCAATATGCCAGTGGCAATAACTAATGGCAGCCTCACCCATATACTAGACCTAACTTTGCATAAACACTTGATCTGATGGTGAGCTAAAGCCTCAGAGCACCTGAGGTCATTTGAGGTATCCTCTCAATGTGTCATCACAAAACACTTTCAGTAGTCAATACCATGTGTAGTAAGAGGAGGCCCTGAGATATAAACCTTGGTATCAGAGGCCCGGTATGAGGCCTAAGGCCTGAACTAAAGTAATGGTCAAGACTTTGCTAACATAAAGCAAAGTTAAGCTGTGAGCGAGAGGCAGGCTCTGCTCACAGAAGCTGGCAAGGAAAGGGCTGATGCTGCAAAAAGATACATACCTAAAAGGTACTGGACACTAGATATCAGAACATTCGGATACTTGCACATTCCAGGGGGCACATATTCGTAGTATGTCCTCTAGAGTAAAGTCTAGGGGGAACTATTACTGTGCTTCGTTTGACAATAAACCTGGCCGACGTACCTTCGTACCTTACTAGAGTCTGTGGTCATTGGGGGTTCTCTTGAGATCTGCTGTGTCAGCTATCTGCACAGAGCTGGGGCAGCACACAGAGGGAACACACGCACGCAGCCGACTGATATCAACATTGAACAGAGCAGTGCACCACACCGGTAGCATCTGACAACACCATGTAATGAAAAACACTGCCAGATTCAAATGAAAGCCCTGCAAATACATCAGTTAAAACAAGATGTTGCAACCAGATGGAACTCTTTAAGGAAATAACCTGTATGTAATTCATCCTATGTAATTTGATGAGGTAGAAACCTACAGCCTGATTTTCATAGGTTCTGAACATATTTTCAAGGGTTTTTCCCCCCCTATAATCATAAGATCTAGAAACATTGTATTTAAATTTAGATCCTGGAGTCTTCATGCGATGACAGACATTTTTGAAGAATAAAAATTTTCTATGACAATCGCTTTAAGGGTGATCTGTATAATAGTGTTGAAAAATCAAAAACAAGCATATGAATGAACTTAAAAAGCAGTCTGTCTTAAATTTTGCTACAGTGTACAGCTGCATCAATTTAAAAAAAGATTATATATATATTATAATCATTCTAAATGAACCCTTTACAGGAAAACTGTAAAGGGTTCATTTAGAATGATTATAACCCTTATAGTAGTTAACAATTACTTAAAAGTTCTCAGAAATCCCTTCTTTACTCAAATATTAAGAGCTGTAAGTTTAAGGAGCACACACATTTATTCATACATAACAAAGAGACTAAATATGTGCTTTAAGTGAAAACTCAAATCAAGAACTCTGGAAAATAGCCTCCAAAATACTTTCAGCATGATAATGATAAATTGCTTGATCTTATTCCCATTGAAATCAGTGGCAAAACTCCTCTTTATTTTAATAATGCAGGATCAAAATTGAAATGCAGTTAAACAACATGAGAGGATGTCTCTTGCAGGAGAGGGGTTTCATAATGGAACTGTTGATAAACCATTACAATGGTGTCTTGAAGATCTTTTGTCTTGCAAGATCTCATACAGAGGTTGTTACAATGTGAGTCACAGTAACACTTTAATTTATACCATCAAGTCCCTTATTCAGTGTTTAAAAAGCTGACACTGGCTTCATATGAAACATCACAGATTGTTTATTAAAAACTATATTAAAACTATTTCGATACCTTTCCAGTGCATTCCCTTCAAGAGGAACGACATCCTTTACTAACAAAGCACCTGATCCTGCATTCCTTGCACACCTTACGGACTTCAGTGGTAACTTTCAGTATACAAGAATTGCAGGTGCCTGTTCCTAGTGACCGGCGCTGGATATAATCTGTTAGGAAAGGCCTACTTAGTGTTTTTCATAGCAGTAATTCTGCGTCTTTTGATTTGTATTATATCTCCCATCTCCATTCTAGTACTTGTCTTCTACCGTAGAGCCATGCATGTAGCTGAGGGGGCTTTTCTTACAATTACATACAAATCTCTCTTTTTTAAAAAATCAATATGTAGCAGGAATGTATCATTTATTGAGATAGTCCCTCTTTTTTTTAATTCTTGGCTTGTAGACATATTACATATTTACCTGCCTAGAATCTCAGTTGCTGTTTATTGCTCCTACATCATAAATGATCCTTCTGTTTCTTATTTCACTGTTGCTCATTTATTATTCCTTCCAAGTATAATTGGCCAGCTTGAAAATCTGGGTTCCATAATATCATACTGGGACCTATTGCTAAGCCTTGTGGTAACTGCCTAGTAATTTTTCTTATTAAAAAAGTATGTCATGGCTAGTTTGTTAAATGACTGTTTTTTCCCCACACTTTCATTTTGTATTCTGGAGGGGGGAGAAAAGGAATAACGTGTTCAGCATACAAAGCATGCCAGGCAAAGCGAATAAGAGTGCACAAAGGAGGCTAGCAGATTGGAGGGAATCCAGTGTAACATGAAGTGGTACTGAACAAGTAGACATTAAAAATAACTATGGGGCTTAAGTGCTGGGTCAAGTGCTCCCTTACACCATACATCCATTAAAGGCACTCTGTAAGAGTTTCCCCCTATACACATACCTCTGCAATAATCCTGAGACTCCCTTGAAAAGAAGTGGCAGGTTTTCTGGCCACAGAGGGAGGCTGCAGAAAAAGCTTATGGAAAGCTGTAGTACAAGGAAGGGTAGTCCAGTGGTTAGGCACTGACTGAGGACTTGGGAGACCTGGGTTCAAGTCCCTGCTCTACTACAGGCTTCTTTTGTGAACTTGGGCAAGGCACTTAATTTCTCTGTGCCTCAGTTCCCCATCTGTACAATGGGGATAGTAGCACTTCATAGGGATTTGTGAAGATAAGTGCATAGAAGCTTGTGAGGCAGTCTGATGCTTTGGTGATGGGGCCATATAAGTACTTAAAATAGATAACTTTTCACCAGCTTTACTAAGGGATTTAAGGAGAATAAGCTGGTCAGCCATGTTCCTTCACAGCTGCAGATCCCACTGAAAGAGTCCCCACTGGGGTCAGTGTGAGTATACATGAGTGGGGACTGAGGGTATACATTGCAATCTGACTGCTGGGGAATGAGTGGACTTAACAATGCAGAACAAAACCTGCTGAAAAGGAGTCCTGATCTGAACACTGCATTGGGTGCCAGCTATTTCTAAATTCTAATCCTAGTTCTGACACTGCATCACTCTATGGCCTTGGGTAAGCCACTTAATCTCTTTGCCTCAGTCTCTTTCTCTGTGAAATGGCAAAAACAGTGTTGACCTGCTTCAGAGAGGGGGTGTCAGAATTAATTAGCATTTCAACAGTGCTTTCAAGATGAAATGCACTAGGTAGGTACTAGGAAGCCACCTTCCACTCAAAAGACAAGGGATCCAATATAGACATGCTGCAGAACTGGGGATCTACATGGCATCATTTCTGGGCATATGGTTATCATTTCCTCTTTCCCTGCTTCTGTTTTAGGATGTTTCAGTCACCTAGTCTCATAGAGGCCATATACAGTACTGAATGCAGAACTCCCCTTGACACAAGTGGGAATTTTACCTGTGGAAGGAGTGAGATATATAGCCCTAATTACATAAATAATCTATTTTCTATGCTCTAAAAGTAACCCTTTTGGCTACTGTGAAAGAAGAATGCTTTTCAGTGAAGGCAAATGAAACAGGCGGTCTTCCACTTGTCATGAAAATTGAGGGAGTTGCCTGTCTGTGGAATCTGAATATTGTAGAACAGTATACTTGCGGCTCACCATAGCTAAAGAGAATGAGTGATGACAGATTTAAAGAGAGCTACTACATCTAATTGTCTGGGATTTGCCAGCTTCAGGCTTTGTCTTTACTGCCAATAAAAGGGTGTTTGTTTGTTTTTACAGTGAGATAAAGGAGATCTAATGTGCTTTAGTTAAAATACTAGTGGCCACAAGGTGCTGCATTATTACCATGAGATAAACTAGATGAAGTCTACCATGGATAGGGGGTACAGTGCTGACTTTAACTAGTTAGGGCAGGGATCGGCAACCTTTGGCATGCGGCCCGCCAATGGGGCCAGTTTGTTTACCTGCCGCATCCGCAGGTTTGGCCAATCATGGCTCCCACTGGCTGCGGTTCGCCGTCCCAGGCGATTGGGGGCAGCGGGAAGCGGCGTGGACCGAGGGATGTGCTGGCCACTGCTTCCCACCGCCCCCATTGGCCTGGAGCGGCGAACCGCTGCCAGTGGGAGCCACGATCAGCCAAACCTGCTGACGCGGCAGGTAAACAAACTGGACTGGCCCATCCGGGTGCTTACCCTGGCAGGCCACGTGCCAAAGGTTGCCGATCCCTGAGTTAGGGGTTGGCTTAATCAGGCATAGGTACCCTGGCCTTACCTTACGCTTCAGGGCCAATTATCCCAAGGTAGAATTTAAAACAAACAAACAAACAAACAAAAATCTTAGGGAAAGGGATCTACAGGCACTTCTGACATTGTACCAAATGGCCTCCCAGTTCACTTGTGTCAGTGAAATTTGTAAATCAGATTCTCCTTTTTAACTCTCTACACAAAGTGGATGCGTGGATCTGCAAAAGATCAGAAGAGTTAGTCACTTTTATGAGTTTATGAGTTGCTGGTGAGATGCTCTTTTGAACCAGGCACTCTGAGGTCTGGTCCACACTAACCCCCCAGTTCGAACTAGGATACGAAACTTCAGCTCCGTGAATAATGTAGCTGAAGTCGAAGTATCTTAGTTCGAACTACAAGGTACTTACCGCGGGTCCACATGCAGCAGGCAGGCTCCCCCGTTGACTCCGCGTACTCCTCTCGCGGAGCAGGAGTACCGGTGTCGACGGCGAGCACTTCTGGGATCGATTTATCGCGTCTAGACAAGACGCGATAAATCGATCCCAGAAGATCGATTGCTTACCGCCAAACCCGGAGGTAAGTATAGACGTACCCTGAGAAATTCCTTTAAAGTGGGGAGGAAAGCAAGGCCACCTATTACTCCTGCCTCATGAATTTATGTATCATAGTTTGTAACAAAATAAAAAGTGAAAACAGGGCTAATGTTACTTCTTAGGCCAGAACCTGGAATTTTGCCACCTTAATAACAATCAGGTCTTCAGCCTGGCAGAAAGTATTAATGCAGCATGAATACAAATTCTTAGCTTCAGATTTATCCAGAGAGCTGTCAGGAAATATTTAGATTTTTGTAATAGCCAGATATTGCTGCAAAGTGATAAATAAGGAGACTAGGTCAATTTCTACACCAAGCAAGGAGACATGAATTTTTATAGGTTAGGTAAATTTGAACCATCCAGAAATGAGGCTAACTGGAATACTAAATAATATAAATACAAACCAGGCAGTTCTATATCTCCTGCTGCTAGTCAGGGTGTCTTATATTAACTGAGCAATACATGTCTGATATACTGTATTTGTTTCCCAAGAATAAATTCATAACCACTATTCACACATAGATGCATAAATTCATAGATTCTAGGACTGGAAGGGACCTCGAGAGGTCATCGAGTCCAGTCCCCTGCCCTCATGGCAGGACCAAATACTGTCTAGACCATCCCTGATAGACATTTATCTAACCTACTCTTAAATATCTCCAGAGAGATGTGTACATGCATGCCAGTAGGTAAAATTTGAGCTCAGGGTTTATTGTTTAACAAGTAAGTGACTCAAGTTAAAATGCTAATCTTTGTAATTGCATTCTTCTTTAGCAGATGGAAATTGTTTCTATTTATTAGTACAATTTAGAATCTCTTTTGAGAATACCGAGAAAACTGGAAGCAGCAAGTGGTTTTAGCTCAAGTCTGAATTGGGTTTAGCGAAAGTAATTTCTTAACATATAGAAAAGAAAATGTGTGAGTGGGATAATCCATTTGAGCATTTTAAAGAGATTGATTAAATTAGATGTTCTATACAGGATTCTCCCTAATCCAGTGTCAACAGAAGCTCCCAAACATAATAACCAAGTTTGCAGAACAGCGGGATTAGATGTAGATGGGATCCAGAAAAAGAGAAGGATGGTATTTGAGCAAGAGTCAGGGAAAAAAGGATGAGACTCAGTGGTCCACAAAGGGCTCCACTAATGACAGTCCATTTGGTGTGGAAGGCTTTCTGATATTATGGTGATGGGCAGCAGTACAACCCTAAGGTAGAGCAACATTGAAGTAATTAACAAAAAACTAGAATGTCTCATTTCTCCAGATTCTGTGGGACTCTGCATTTGGTAGACACATTTTTTTTACACATTTCTCCAATGGTAGATGTTTATTTGCAGACCCTCACACAGCTGAGGAACCATTCCTACCCCACCTACTTCTATGCACTGCTGCACAGGGAGTTTGCACAGTGAAGTGTTCTGTGATGCGCAGTACATGCCCTGTGTATCACTCCCACCTCCATTTACCCATCTTCCATGCAGAATAGAAGCCCTCCAGTGTCACTGCCAAAAGGCCCTCTGCAGCCAAGGAAGGAAGGTGCTGGATTTGCATAACAAAAACCAACAAAAAAGACAGACATGCTATATGGATACAAAATCTTATTGCACGCCGAAGCCTGTTGAACTAAAGCCCCTTTATACTGCTCTGGCAGTGCCTTGGTACAAATGAGAAACAGGCACAGTATGACCCAGTCTCCACATTGCCAATGACACAATACTCAAGGACAGCAAGGGGACAGAATGGATGCAAATTTGCAAACTGTCACAACTTTTCGTTTCTCCTGTTTTTCATAGGCCATGAATTTCAGGCATATCTACATTCTGAATATTCCCAAATGGTAAAGGCCAGACTGTGATTGGCCTTTGTACTGGTGTGCAGGAAGGAGTGGGTGTCCTGTACCAGGATCTTTCCACCCACCCCTTGTGTAATCCATCCAAGGGCCAATCACAATAACAGGCTGTGTCACTAGGATCTGCCCAGTACTTGCTCCATCTAGGGCAGTGGTTCCCAAACTTTAACAACCCATGAACCCCTTTCACTAAAATGTCAAGTCTCGCGAACCCCCTCCTAAAAATGAATATTTCCAGGGGTTTTCTCCTTTACCGGAGTATAAATGATAAAAAGCAGTGATCTTGGAAATATAAAATTTGTTTTTATGACATGCTCATTACACACTATTTATTATTATTATTTATCATTACAGTATTTTTATTATATTATGAAAACTCTTCCAAGATATCACTTTCGTAGCTTGTATCACTTTGAATAAGACTGTTATAAGACAAGGCTCCTATGTTTCATCAAGGAGTATCAGATGTGAAACAGCATAAAGATATTTAAGAAGCCAACTCAAAGAGTTCCTCCTACACAAGCATTCAGGTCCTGAGCAGTCCAGGCAAACAATGCACATTTCAACAAAGCTTAAACTTGTTCTTCATAATAATTTTAAAAACAATACTAGCTGCCTATTTAATTTTAAAAACAGCAATAAATATCCACCTCCCTTTCCATTTCTTATAAGGAGTCTTGAAGTTTAAATCTCCTCAGTGTGATAGAGATGCTTGCTTTGATCTGCTTAGCTCTTGGAAGTCCAGGGGCTCCGGGCTGCTGGCCCCGTGCTGCCCGGGGCCCCTAGGGACAGCTCTGTCCGCCATTAGGGAATTTTTTCCCGAGAACCCCCTGTAACATTTTGTGAACCCCCAGGGGTTCATGAACCCCAGTTTGGGAACCACTGATCTAGGGAGTGGGTGAAGAACAAAGGTGGGGAGGAAGTCAGCCCCTGGCCCTGCCCTCCTGTGCATCAGCCTGTGAAGCAGTGTCAGTGCACAGCAGGGAACACATTGTTCCTTACGGTTGATGCAAAGGCCAAGCAGCCCGTCTCACTTGGAGCACCATTCCACCCCTATACCGAGCTGTGTGTAACGCGTACCACCCAGTACAACATTGTATAATTGTGTGTATAATGCACACACCAATACAGATCATACAGACAGATGAGTGAGGGTTGAGGGTTTGAAATGTGCAGGTGCTTATCAGAATTTGCAAACTCTGTCTGACTTCAGTATCTCAAACTGGGCTAAGATAGAGTCCTCAGAAGGGCTGATATTTTCCACCAAAGTTCTAATGATAAATGATTTATTAGTGTTTAATAAAGGATACATAGCCATGTCTTACTTTAATAACTTGTTACAAAGGAGGCATTACATGCAGTTTTGATTTCTTAACAGGCATGCTATAGCAAGTTGCATGCTCATACATATTACAACATGTAGATTATAAAATATTGCAATTCCCTTTTAAATGGATGATTATAAAATAAAGCATATGTTACCATAAGCCATATTATTGAACATATACAGAAAAATGTGTTAATGTCACCGGAAGAAAGCAGAAGGTTAGAGAATACAGAGCACTGGCAGAATTTTAGGCAATACTAACATCTAATTTCTTTTCCTCTATGAGAAAATATGCTTTTTTTAAACGTAGAACTTTAAAGTCACATGCTAGTTCCTTCAAGTCAGTTCACACACCAGGCCACTATTTCTTCCTACTGCTCAGAAATTATGATGTAATTCTATTACTAAGATTAATTGATGTCTGTTTATTAATGAATTTCTTCCCAAATCCATTCTGTTTCCTTGAAACTATGTGTGAGCTGTTTGTGCATGCTGAAGGCAGACCATATCAACTGTCACCAAACAAGTGAGAAAAGGCGATAGAGAGAAACATGAATACATTTTATTACATTCATTACTACTGGACTCCCATTTCGCACATGACAGATTATTTGTTTTAATTGATTCTCTTTCCTGATAATTATACTGCACTCAGTCCAAGTCACGGATGTGCGTATTAATACATTTGCATCTGCTGTGTATGCAGCAGACAATTTCTATAGATTCTGAATATGTTAGACAGAATTTTCGCTTGAATAATAATAAGTATTTGTGAATGTTTTTTTTCTTCCTGGCTACATTAAAGGGATGTGTTCTTGAGCTTATTGTTCTGAAGGTGTTTTACTTTTTTTGACAACACATGCAATGGGAGAGATCCTCTGCTGGTGAAAATTGGCATAGCTTCCTTGAATTTGATGGAGCCATGCTTATTTATGCCAGATAAGAAACTGGTACACATATATTTGGGGAAAAAAGCTTTTATATCTAGCCAAGGCAAGAACAATAAGGATGGTATTACTTAGGATTTATTAATATGTAGAGATTAATTTATTAATATGTAATATTTTGGTTAAACCTTCTGTATTGAAAACAAAACAAAACAGAAGGCCATCCATAAGCTGACCTACGTGGGGATTGAGCTAGACAAACTGGCCAGTATACCTTGCCTCCCAGTAATCTTCTCGGGGGAGGGGGAGGCACCTTAAAGGGGCAATGACTCCCTTCCTACCAGCCTGCCAACAAATCCTATCCCTACAGTTAAATGGAATCACTTTCTCCATCCACCAGGACAAAGGGCCCCATGGCTTAATAAGCTGTGAGGACACTTTAAGACAGTGAATCTGCTTTTCATTTCTGCTTTCTTTTCTCATCTTTTAAACTGTACATTCAAAAGGTAATAGAACTTGAACCTGCTTTCTTGTTCCATCACTTCTCTGAGAAGCCTTTTTTATACCCATCTAATCAGCACTTTAATTTAGACTCTTTATACACTAAAATATGTAGTCTGAATCATAGTGATTAATGGAAGGGGGAATAGCAGAACACTAAATTACCTGTTAAAGTATAAAAAAATAACAGTAAAAGATTAAACATCTACCTATCTCACTCAGGCCATTTTCTGCAAGCGTTACTTATGTTCGATAGCATTTATTCACACGTGTAGTCCTACTGTCTAAATGCTAGTCAGCAGATTTTTTAAACTGAATCTTCAAATTTAACAGAGTTCTGGGAAATTTATAAGAAGCCATCACAACAGTTTTGTACTAAAAGTGAAACAAATCGAAATTGACAAGACTCAGGGGTCCATATTAACTTAAGGGGGAATTAAACTGATGTTACCTGAAGCTTTGGCTATTTGAAAGACTCTTAAACCGAGTGTTTTGATCAAAATCCAGTCTAGGTAAGTCCCTTCTACCTCGCTAAATTCTCCCTGTGTTTACAATGTTCTATATTTTCTATCCTAAACAGTTGTGTGGTGTGTCTGTACATTGTTTAAACATCTGCCACTTTTTAAGACCATATATGGCAGAATTTCAGGGGTGGGTGGAATGAAATCAATGTTCAAGGCAAAGTTTTCTTCCGAGATCCACAGCTCTAACATTATGACAGGTTTCAGAGTAGCAGCCGTGTTAGTCTGTATCCGCAAAAAAAAAAAAACAGGAGTACTCTGTTTTTAAAGAGGAAGGGAAATCTCAGTGATGTTGGTCATGGGATTCAACTCTGACGTACTGTTTTTCCTTCATCAGGAAAGGAGAGTGGAGTATTGGGATCAAAATCCTCCAAGTGGATTTAAGAGTAAAATTTTATTTAGAGTTTGCAAAGAGCATAAGGATCCTTTAGAACCATAAAATAGATACAAATGTAACCTCAAATTAATTTGTTATTAAATAATCAAAATAAAATCAGTTTCTCATGCTTGCCTAGTTCATTGTATTGCTCCTATGTGGATGCGTGTTCTCATTCTCTTTGTGTTATCAAAATGTTTTAAACATACCAGAACTCAGATCCATTGTCCCTACATTCCCAAGTGCTTTCCAAGGCTACTGCTTTATGGTTGTATGCCCACAAAGATCTGAATATACCTCTGTAAATTCAATACAGCTTCATGCATGCTCTGTAATATTTATACATGAGTCAAGGCCATATCACTTGCCAAGTGGAAACATCTTTCCCAGAAGTACCTATAAATTTCCTATATCTAAAAAGCATTACTTAAACCCTTAATATATTGTCATCTTTTAGTATTCTCCAACAATAGGAAGCTTGTCAAAGGACTCCAGTGCTCATACAGATGTAGTAGCAGCAGAGGCTAAAGAGATGTTTCAAAATCCTTCCATAGATGTCACAATTACCCACCATGCATATAACAATGGTTGTATAGATTTCTTCAAGCGACTCACAACTGTGTACAGTTTTATAGGACCCTAAATCAAGAAGCAATTTTTGTCTTTTGACAATGATATAGAAAGTACCTACTTTCTCCAGGATAGCATACCCGCTCGAAAATGTTTGATCATTTAAAAAAAGCCCCTGCTATTGTTTAGCAGAGTTTGATATGGTTAAAGTCAATCTTATTATAAAACAGGGAATATTTACATGTCCTAAATCAAATGGCAATTTTTGACATTACTGTGACAGTGTGTTATTTCTCCATATCTCCTTATGTTACCCCATTTTTTTAAACCTCTGCAAATGCAAATATGGATAGAGCATAATAAAGCAAACATCCTGACTCAGTAAATCTTATCATATATATTTGCTTATAAGAGTTTAAATGTATTGCAGCATATAAATAAAATAAAACAAACCAACCAGCAAAAGTTGACCTGGATTTTGTATCAAGAGAAGCAAATTACCTACAACAGTGTGGTTTGGCTGTTCATTATTGATCATTTCCTGATGAGTGCACAGCCAGAGAAGCAGGATCATGGCCTTGATCCAGCAAATCACTTAACAATGTGTTTATCTGTTTAGATTGTAATCTCTTTGGGACAGGGACTGTCTCCTACTGCATATTTTTACAGTGTCTAGCATAATCAGGCCCCACTCTTGGTTGGTCCCTAGGCACTACTGTAATAAATGTGGCTATTAATATTATAGTAATTCATAATACTGTGTTTAACGTTAGTCATGTGACTTCTTCCATAAAAACAGTAAGACTACTCACATGCTAATCACTAAGCACATACTGCTAGATAGGGCACCTATATGCTAAGACGGTTCTGCAGAGGTCAGGAAAGGAACAGAATTGTTGCCTTCAGGCCATTGTGTAATATAATTACGGCTGCTGCTATTTTTCGTACTGCCTGGAGGAGAGGTGGTTTGCCTGGGGGATCCAAGTAGCTGCAGTTTCCCTGGGCATAGCCCCTGCACAACCTCACCCATTGTAAGGTATTAGGAGTCTCCATGAAACAGTGACGCATGGCACGCAGGAAACAATGAACCGATACGCAATCTCCCTGCATCCTGCCCCCTATGCACAATGGGGGACCATAATGATTGTGCTGTTTAGGGACAGTCCATGACAGGTTTTGATTGCATGTGAACTAATGACATGTCAATAACTACCTCCGTTTGAGCCACTTATTTCTTTATTTTGAGCTATTTTAAAACACGCCTGTTCAAAGCTCTTGGCAAACATACAGAACAATTATACTATAATATACCCAGAGCAGGACTAGTGCCCAAATCCATCAAACTAGGACTCATCCCAGCACCCAATCAGCCCAATATAGTGCCTTCCTGTCATTTAACTGTATTTGAATAGGAATAAGGGTGGAAATATGAAAAGGAAAAGAAAGGAAAGGAACATACAGCAATGAGAAGGGGTGAGGATGGAATTCAAATTATGGCATGGGCATTTCCTTGATGAAATCCTTATCCTATGGAAAGCTATGGACACCTAGCACACTCTACACGCATATACAGCATGCACATACAGTGTTTATGTCTCAACACTGTTCATCTAGCTATCTGTCATATTTTTATGGGGCACCTCTCACAATTGCAACAGAAAAAGAGAACATGTAATACCTGAACCTTTGTCCATCGGCCTTCAAACACTTTCTCAGACATACAGGCTACAGGGTGAATGTCATGGGTGTATTGACACATACAATTTTAAATAGTTGTAAAGCCCTCCTATCAATAAACCTTAATATGTTTATTTTAAATCCAATTTTTTTAATCTTAAAATAAAGTTCAGTCTCTAATGACCCTACACTAAATTCCTGTTTAAAGAGCAGGAGCTGAGGAGGATCTCAACATTAGAAGAGTCTGCATTTTCTAATACTAATATTATTTTCATCAGAGTTATGTTTTTAATAATATGATTGGTTTCTGGGATTTTACTGCTTTTTGGTTTCTTGTCATCCACATGTTTAATTGCATTCATAGAATATCAGGGTTGGAAGGGACCTTAGGAGGTCATCTAGTCCAATCCCCTGCTTAAAGCAGGACCAATCCTCAGACAGATTTTTGCCCCAGATCCCTAAATGGCCCCCTCAAGGATTGAACTCACAATCCTGGGTTTAGCAGGCCAATGCTCAAACCACTCAGTTATCCCTCCCCCCTCCATATGTGGGATGGAGGCACTAGTAATTTCTGATGATGTTACAATGGGTGTCTGCTGTTGTTGTATCAGTCCATCTTGTCTAGCAATGTGTGCATATTTTGCTTCATCAGACTGACTTGTTTTGGAAAGAGTTTAGGAGAAGGAATAGGAATGGGAGAAAGAATGAGAAGCCTGTGGTATATTCATGAAAACGTCCATCTAGTGATCTTGGTCTAAATTACAGCGTTGTCATTTCTTGCCTTCACGTCTGAAGCAATGTTATCACAACATGACTTTGAATGTAAAAGGTTTTACCAATCCAGGACTGAGACAAAAAAAAAATGGATTCCTTATCTGATTTCCTACCCCATGGAAAGACTTTATTCCATTTAGGAAGACATACTGCATGTTATTAGGACTTAGGGAATCCACATTCCTTAGCTCTTATAGGTCATTAGCAGGCTTCTTAAGAATGTCAGTAAACTTCACTGGCATTAAAAAAAGACTCTCTCTATATATCAGAATCAGAAGCCATGAACTTATTGAAAAAATTCCATCAAAAGTGTTTTTGACAGAAGATTGGGTTTTAGACTGATTGATTGATTGATTGATTGATTGATTGATTAACTGATTTTGAAAAAAGTTCTGCTTCCTGTGGAAAAATGTAACCATTCATTGAAAAACATGGAAAACCAATACATTTGTGGAGTTTGGGTTTTTTGATTAAAATTAAAATTTTCTGCAGAAAAATTAGATGAAAACTTTTTTCATCAACATTTTCTGTGAATTTGGGGGAAAAAATCCACCATTTTCTGACCAGCTCTAGATAATACATAAAAATAAGCCCCTTAGACCACATAGCTCAAAATATCTCAAGCTTAATAAGGTTATGTGGGTCATAAGTCATAGAACAATTAATGACTAATGTTTGCTATATGAAGCCTGATTCAAAGCTCATGCAAGTGAGCAGAAAGACTTCCATTGACTTGAGTGGGATTTGGATCAGGCCTTTAATGATTAGGATTATCAGTCAGTTTAATCTTGATATTAAACAGCATTCCACTTACTGTTTGCCTGTATCTCTAGTTGTGTATCTCTATAGAGACTTAGCCCAGACCTAAAGAAAAGTTATGTGTATCTCAAAAGCTTGTTTCTTTCACCAACAGAAGTTGGTCAAATAAAAGACATTACCTCACCTACCTGGCCTTCTATAGATCTTTAATTGCAATTTAAAGACAGTCCTACACAGTGCAGCCACTGCTGATGAAAGTTTATTTTGAATTGAGCTGGTCAGAAATTTTTCAATAAAAGAACTTTGCTTTACCAGTGTGACAGTCCTCGGAGTACCCAGGACTGGAGTCTCCTTGTTACCCTCCTGCCTCTAGTGAACAGGAGACTTTCTTGTGGCAGCTGGGTAGCAGCTCCCTGACACCACTAGCTCTTAAGCCACTCAAACACTCTCCTCTGGGCTATGTTAGGCCTAACTTCACTTTGCAGGTTAACTTGTAGGCACACTCCAATTCCCAACCCCCTTTGAATCATTCCTTTGTGATATCTAGCCCCTGACACTGGCTAGTCAGAGAAAGTCCAGATCCTCTGCACGCAAAGGTGACGTGTATTCCGATTTACCAGTTTTACCTTAAACCACTGCTCCTGTGAATCACGCAGCATTTGTGAGCATATGTCTTGTTGTAACACAAAAATAGATTTGTATATAAAGAGTTAACTAGGAATAAGAGACCGTGGTGGAAACACATGGTTACAACACAAAACAAAACAAAGTGTGAATCTGTGGCCACACTTATTAATAATTACCTTTCCTATATAATAAAGTAGATTTCCCACCCCAAATTCTGTCTTTTGCAAAGCTGGCTGGTTTCAGACAAACCAGGATCCAAGCATTCAAAAATTTCTCCCCCCATACTCCACTCCTCAAAGGTTTTCCTCAATGAATAGGTG